>NW_006921693.1:5377148-5389038 GCF_000298275.1 Orycteropus afer afer
TAGTGATACTGCCTTGGAAACCCAAGGAGGGATCGCTATGAGTCGGATCCGACTTGATGGCACATAACAACAACAAGAAGTAAGGGAAAGTGGGAAGAGAGCTGTTACATTGTGGGAAATTGCAGTCAATGTTATGAAAGAAAATGTGTGTGAACTGCTGTGTGGAAAATGAATTTGTTCCATAAACTTTCACCCAAATCACAAAAAAAATAAAAAAAAGAAAAGAAAAAATAGCCCAGGTAGTGAAAGGAGAGGTCAGTGTGAATAAGCTTCACTGATATTAGGCTAAAGAAGGGGGAATGATAAGATGATTTGTGTTGATTTGATTTGATTGAAGTTGTCAAAGCCTTCTGTTTACTAAAAGTGATATATCACCAATCCCCTAGAGGCAAAGCCAGGCTTTTGGTGGATATCACAATTTGTCCAGCGATCCCCAGAGTACCTTCAATTTCAGTTCTAGGGAGGACTTTTTATTTGTTGTACTTTTGTCCTAATATTTGGAGGAAAAGAGAAAGGTGATGAGACAGCACAATTGAGTTAGAAAGTGAGTGTGAAGGAAGGGATTTCTTACTTGATCAGCTATTAGAAGGACCCTCTCTTGTGTGTTCTGCTCATACCAAACACAACACCAACCAAACCCAAACCCAAACCACTGTCATTGAGTTGATTCCGACTTATAGCAACCCCTAGTGGGTTTCTAAGGCTGTAAGTCTTTATGGAAGCAGATTGCCACATCTTTCTTCTGCAGAGTGGCTGGTGGGTTTGAACCACTGACCTTTTGGTTAATAGCCAAATGCCTTAACCACTACGCCATCAGAGCTCATTCATACCAAAGAGGAAGTCTTGGAATCCCTTGGGTGGAAGGTATTCAAGGAAAGGGGCTGGTGGGGGTGGCAATACACCGAGCCTGGAGCTTGGGGAGCAGGGTGACAGACACATGGCACCCAAGCTGTCACTCCCTTCCCTGGCCCCACGGCAGATGGCAGTAATGGATCAGATTGGCTGATCTCAACTAGGGTTTCTCACTGAACCAGAAAACACAGTGATGCTGGTTTGGTTTGTTCAATTCTCTTAAAGATATTGCATAATGAGTAGCATTCTAGATGCACAAGAGAGAAGTGAATCCATTACATACAGTGCCTTTGGCATGAGGGGTTCCTTCCGAGGAGGGGCTAGTGGGTTTGAACCACCAACCGTCTGGTTAGCAGTCAAATGCCTTAGGCACTACACCACCAGAGCTCTCTAAATATCTGTGGAGCTCCCAAAAGCAGAGTTAATAATCCTCAACAGAAAGCACCAGGCAGCAACGGCAGAGCTGACGAGCAAACTTAAGTTTGTCACCATGGACTACTCACTTGGTAGCCTGAGGGAATGGAGGAAAGGCTGCAAAGAGTACAGTCAGTAAGTGCTCACTAGGGGCTGTGGGATAGTCACTTTGAGTACAGCCCTCAGGGTGGAACCGGAAGGTGCAGAAGGAAGTTGGACATCTGCCATTTCCTCGTGATACTGCCACGTTTCGTTACCTTGATTTTTAGGTGGTGTGAGGAGAAAAATTCTAAGATGACGCCAAGATTCCTTCCCCCCACCCCATGTACACTTTTGTGGGTAGGAGGACTTTGAGAATATAGTGGAATTTCACTCCTATTATCAGGTCACCTCATATGACAAAAAACCTTATATGACAAAAATGAGAATTTGCACATAACCCTAAGCAATTAGCTTTGAGTTAGGCCAGAGGGAGAGTGTCCTGGTGGGCCTGACCTTCTCAAGCAAGCCTCTTAATTTTTAAACGAGGGTTTAGAGGTCTACAACTGCAAACCAAAAACAAAAAACAAACAAAAAAAACCCACTCAAACTCACTGCCATTGAGTCGATTCTGACTCATAGCAACCCCTCCTCGGGTTTCTAAGGCGGTATCTCTACAGAAGTAGATTGCCTAGTCTTTCTTCCAAGGCTGCAAGGAACTGAGTTTTGCCAACAACCAGTGAGCTTGGAAGAGGAACCTCAACCTACGAGAACAGCCGTGGCCCACACCTTGGCTGCAGCTTTGTGATCCAGATCAGAGGGCTCTGAGAAGCCACACCCAGACTTCTGACTGGCAGAAACTGTGAGACAATAAATGAGCATTGTTCTAAACTCTGTGTGGTGGTGATCACTCTACAGTGGCAGAAACCTAACAGAGTCTACCTTCTGTGGGACCTGTCATTGATTGTAAATATACCACTGCCTTGGACCACTGGGGAAACAAATACCACCACAGCATTAAACATTCACAAGTGTAACGTGGCAATTGTTAAGACATCTTGATTTTTTAAAAAGGCAAGAATTTGAAAAATGTGTATATTGTTAAGCCTTGCTAATAAGATACACATTTTTCATATTAATGCTTTTTTTAAAAAAAAAAAAATCAGGATGTCTTACAAAAAACATGTCAGTGTTATTTCATTTCTAAAGCACTTAAAAATTTTCCATACCTTTTCCAACAGGATTTTATTTATCCTCTGAACAGCTTCATGATTGTTGTTGTTATGTACCATTGAGTTGGACCCGACTCATAGTGTCCCCTCCTTGGGTTTCTGAGGCAGTATCACTACGGAAGTAGGTCGCCCCATCTTTCTTCCGAGGAGTGGCTGGTGGGTTTGAACCGCCAGTCTTCTGGTTAGTAGTCAAGTGGCTTAGCCACTATGCTACCAGAGCTCTCTCATGATAGTGATGAGGAAAGTATTATGATGAGAAAGCTGAGGTTCAAAGAGATGATATGAGGTACTCAAGGTCACAACAATAGCAGGGCCAGGACCAGAGTCTAGACTGGGGCTTTCCACTTGCAGTGTAGTAAATTACTTAGTGTGGCTTTTCTACCCATAAGTCTTTGTAAACTCCAAGGTGGGATTTTCTATGAGCAACTGAGGAGCTCCTGATTGCTGAAGTTGTCCACCTGGAGTATTTCTGTTGGGAGTGGCACAATACAATGTTCTGGGAGGTGCCCACTCTCTGTCAGGTGCTTAGAGTTCTGATGCTGTGATTGGCTAGTTTGACCACCCTGCCGGGCTCAAAAGGAGGCCTCCTGGAGGCAGAACTCTCTGACTGCTGGTTGAGGAAGACGTGCTGCTGAAAGAGACGCAGGCTCCTGAGACACGCGTTGCTGGGAAAGAGACGCAAGAGACACGTATTGCTGAGTGAGACACCGAGGGACCAGCACTGCTGGGAAAGAGACTGTGAGAAACTGTTGGCTGAGGGATGGTGGGCTGGGAGGGAGACTGAGCATTTTTCCTGAACTCGAATTGTAGCCTGTGGTGCTTCCCTAATAAACCCCATAATCTGTGAGTTCTGTGTGGCCACTGAAGCGAATTATTGAACCCAGGAGAGAGGTGGTGGGTGCTTTGGGAGGAACGGTTGGTGAAAGGGGTGGAGGGAGGCAGCATGTCTGGCCTTGTAGGAATAGGCCTTGGGTTACTGCTGGTAATCCTGTTTTCCTCTTGTAGGGTTAGAGGAGGTCAGAACATGTGGCCTCCTTGCCGTTTTTGCACCACTCTACCAGGACAAGACCATCGACCTCATTTTGCCAACATTCAAAACCCCATGAAGCATAGTTCTACTGACACATGTGGGGTGGCCGTGAGTAGGAATGAACGATGACTGGTTTGGTGCTTCCGTTTTTCATACCCTTACACTTGTTAGGAGGGAACTCTGGTGGTGCAGTGCCTGAGACATTTGAACTGCTAACCAAAAGGTTTGCAGTTCAAACCCACCAGCCACTTTGCAGAAGGGAGACTGGGCAATCTACTTCTGTAAAGATTTACTGCCTCAGAAACCCAATGGGGGTCACTATGAGTCAGAATCAACTCAATGGCAGTGGGTTTGGGTTTTTATTTGTTTGTTTGTTTGGTGGTTGTTAGGTTCCCTCAAGTCAGTTCCAATTCATAGTGACCCCATGTGACAAAGAGTTTACCATAGGGTTTTATCTCAGGTGTAATCTTTTTTCTTTCTTTTTTTTAAATTGTGATTTAGGTGAAAGTTTACAGAGCAAACTGGTTTTGTATTCAACAATGCATACACATTCATTGCAATCTTACCACATTCATTGCAATCTTAGCACATTCATTGCAGTCCCCACAATGGAACAGCCCTCTTCCCACATCCTCCCTGTGTTTACCATTTCCCTTTGTCCTTCTTTCCGATCCTTTCCTGCTTTCTAAGCTCTGTTGTTGTTGTTGTTGTTATGTGTCATCGAGTCGGACCCGACTCATAGCAACAACCCCTCCTTGGGTTGCAGTATCACTATGGAAGTAGATTGCCCCATCTTCCTTCCGAGGAGTGGCTGGTGGGTTTGAACAGCCAGCCTTTTGGTTAATGGTCAAGTGCCTTAGGCACTACGCTACCAGAGCTCCATCTGAGCTCTATCCCTGGGCAAATACTGCCTTTAGGATCTTGCATGGTCCATTGTTCCATGAGTGTATACCTTCCTGGCGTTACTGTGCACCTTAGGGGCCTATCATTTGGCTGAGACTTGAGCCGACTTCAGTTCCTGACTTGAAGGGTGTCTAAGGGCTATAATCTGGGGGAACTGTGTAGGGTTTTCAATGGTTGATTGTTTGTAAGTAGATTGATTGCTTGTCCTTTCTTCTGAGATGCCTCTGGGAAGACTAGAACTTCTGGCCTTTTGGTTAGAAGCCCTGAGCATTAACAGTTTGCACTACCCAGGGACTCTGCACATAGTCAACACACTGCTGTCGAGTCGGACCCGGCTCATAGTGACCCCTCCTTGGGTTTCCAAGGTGATATCACTATGGAAGTGGATTGCCCAACTTTCCTTCCAAGGAGTGGCTGGTGGGTTTGAACTGCCAACCTTCTGGTTAGCAGTCAAATGCCTTAGGCACTACATCACCAGAGCTCCCCTGCACATAGTAGGCACCCAATAATATTGAATGAAAGAATAAGTGGATTCATTGGAGACCCTCTGGGCCAAGGACTCTGCAACATTACCATGTAACAACTTTATCTTTCTTAGAAGTGGATAGAAACAATAGACTGTAATCTCTCAAGTATGGTACTGCCTAGAGCACATGTTTGTTTCCCAGAAGATAAGCTGCTCATTACAGCAAAGGAGGCAATCATGGAGCATCTACATGATCCCTGTTACAAGTCTTACTACCTTCAGAGTCATGCTGGCTTGCTTTCTACACTGACTTATTATTATTGTTATTTAAATAATTCTGTCTTATGTTTTTGGTGAAAGTTTACACAGCAAGTTAGTTCCCATTTGAGAATTTCTACACAAGTTGTTCAGTTACATCTGTTACATTTTCCACAATGTATCAGCATCTTCATTAACTGCATTCTGGTTGTTCTGTTTCCAGTACTCTAGTTTCCCGACCCTTTCCCTCCATTGTTTTCTCATCTTTGCTTTAGAGTAATTGTTGACATTTTGGTCTCATATAGATGGCTTTTTAAGGGAGTACTGGACTCACAGGTAATATCCTTTTTTTTTCAAATGCCAGTCTGTTATTTCACAGGATAGTTTTGGTTCAAGGTTTAAAGAGAATTTCAGGGCAACAGTCCTCTAGTCTCAACTGCTCTAGTAATTTGAATTCTGTTCCATGTTTTTCTCTCCTTCTATCTGGGTCCATCGATTGTGCCCCTGATCAAAGCAGTCCAGAGTGGTAGTCAGGCACTATCTATTTCTTATGGTCTCAGGGTAGACAAGCCTGTGATTCGTGTAGGCTATTAGCCCTGTAGACTAGTTTCTTCTCAGAGACTTTGTTTTCTTTCTTACTGTTTTGCTCCTTTGTTGTCCATACCTCTGGTGCACCTTTCCCTGTCTTCCTTTTCCTTAATAATATTGTGCTGGTTACCTGCTTTTGGTATATTGCCTTTCCCTTCATTCAAATCAATACATGTTTCTTATCTACCTAGCAGTTTTCCTTCCCCACCCCTCCCATTCCTGGTAACTAACAAAGAAAGTTTTCTTCCATGGCTAAACCTTTCCTTGACTTTTTATAATGGTGGACTCATATTTGTCCTTCTGTGACTGACTAATTTCACTCAGCATAATGTCCTCCAAGTTCATCCACATTATGAGGTGTTTTGCAGATTCTTCATTCTTCATTCTTTAATGTTATATAGCATTCTGTTGTGTGTATGTGTCATAGTTTGGTTATCCATTCATCTGTTGATGGGCACTTAGGTGTTTCCATCTCTTTGCTATTGTGAATAGTGCTACAATGAATATGGGTGTGCATATATCTGTTTGTGGCCTGGCACTCAATTCTTTAGGATATATACCTAGTAGTGGGATTGCTTGTTCAAATGGTATTTCTATTTCCAGCTTTTTAAGGAAGCACCACACTGTTTTCCACAGTGGCAGTACCATTTTACACTCCCACCAACAATTTATGAAAATTCTAATCTCTCCACACCCTCACCAGCATTTGTTGTTTTCTGTCTTGTTAAACTTTGCTATTATTGCACATTTGTCCTGGAAGGAGCACACTTGGAATGCCCCTTAGAAGTGAGAATGGCCAGACTTCGTCTCAGCTACTTTGGCCATGTTGTCCAAAGGGACCAGTGCCTGGAGAAGGATCTCATTCTTGGTAAAGAGGAAGGTCAGAGGAAAAGGGGAAGACCCTCAATGCGGTGGATTGACACAGTAGCTGCCACAATGGGCTCAAGCAATGCAAGGATTGTGAGGCTGGTGCAGGACCAGGAAGTGTTTCATTCTGTTGTTCATAGGTATGAGTCAGAATAGACTCAACAGTACCTAACAACACAACGGCATTATTGCTTGGGTGAAATGATATCTCATTGTTGTTTTGATTTGCATCTCTCTAACGGCTAATGATCATGAGCCATGTGTTTGTTGGCTGCCTGCATATCTTCTTTGTGAAGTGTCTTGGCTGTAATCTTAAGAGAAACTGATCAGCAGGTCTTTCTCTCATTGGAGTTGCTGAGTAGGTTTGAACCATCAACCTTTTGGTTAGCAGCTGAGTACTTAATTGTTGTACCACCAGGGTTCCTTTTTAATACCCTTACAAGGTAAAAAATCCAACAGCCCTGCTCAAGGGACAGCCACGGAGGCCATATTTTGTTCCAATTGAATCTGCCACTTCTGACAAAATCTGATTGGATTAGCTGTGGATACCCAAGCCAAAGCAGCCAGTCCATCGTCTGGATGACTACTTATGTGGGCTAGCTCAAAATGATGATCTGGGCTAATCAGATTCCCTCTTTTGGGAATTATGGAGCATTAATTCAATAGTGGGGAGCTCTGGTAGCATAGTGGCTAAAGCACTTGACTGCTAACCAGAAGGCTGGCAGTTCAAACCCACCAGCCACTCCTCGGAAGGAAGGTTGGGCAATCCTACTTCCGTAGTGATACTGCCTCGGAAACCCAAGGAGGGGTCGCTATGAGTCGGGGCCGACTCGACGGCACATAACAACAACAACAACAATTCACTAGTGAGAACAGGGAAGTCTTGTGAACCATGGGTAAGAAGGTGCCATGTGTAATGAGGGGAAGCTATTCAGTGGGGAGAGGAAGAAGGAACAATGGAGGGGCAGAGATGCCATATAGGAGAGACCATGTAGCCCATGAGAAGATTGTCCTTGGAGTTGTTTCTGTTCCAGCCATGCACTAATTCCAGTTACTGCTCATTTGTATCCTTAAAATCTCTTCCCCAGATTTTTTGAGAAACTTGAATGAATCTCTGCTTATTGCAATTGTGTCATATATGAAATCATGAGCCATGTGGTCCAGTTCTAAAGTAGAGTCAGGGTTAAAGCAATGTAGCTCATGTGAATAAAATAATGACATAGTCGCTGGTATTTATCAAACACTATGAACACTTTTCTCCCCAACCATCCACTGTCCTCACACAATGCAGCTGCTCCTATGCCTCTGTCCCAAATGATCCCCTGATGAAAAGCTCCCTCCCATATGGATCTTCTCAATTTTTTTATATTTATCCATCATGAAAGCCCAAGAACTGGTCTAGCCAGACCAGATCCTCCTTGGAGTGGAGAGAAGGATAAGAGACCTAACCTGTCCAAGCCAGAGTCTTCCTTAGTAGGCAGAAGGTGGGAAAACTCATATCTCAGCCACTATTTATTCTACTTCACAACAACGACAAAAAAACATAACTAAAATGGTCCTAATTTTGAAATCATGGTCTCTGTAGGTGACCACTGAATATGCCATGACAATTAGGAACTGTATTTGTATGTTTAGACTGGTTTTATACTTTGGGAGCAACAACTGTCAACTGATCTGGTTGAAATAAAATGAAATAAAGGACTGAGTGATTATGGTCCCCAAACTTAAAAAAAAAAAGCTATCGAGGATGCAGCAGGACTTGGAGTGAGAGAGAGGCAATGTGGCTGAGGATGAGTTCCTGCTTTGTCTTCAGAAGCTCAGCCTGAAGCAGTCTATAGATAGAGCAAGAGGGAAATCCAAGAATCAGGCCAGAAGGAGGGATAGTGAGGCTTTTGGGAAGGCAGGATGCAGCTGACAAAATAAAGAATTGTTTGGTGTGCTGGGACCCACCTCATCTCTCCAGCAGAGCCCAGAGTGCCAGCTGTGGGACACTGCAGGGGAGCTGAGAAGGGGAAAGGGAGCCTGAAAGGGTATTTTGACTTCCCATGGCTCAGGTGCCAGAGAATCTTCATAAACATTAGGGCCAAAGGAAGATGCAGACAATGGCTGGGTAGAGTCTGGGTCATTCCATGCCAGCTCCTCTCTCCCAGGCTGGAAGACAAGGACTGTCCCTCAACAAAGAGGCCCTTCCTCAAGAGATGGCACCCTGGGAATAATCTGGAAGAATCGGCAGACTCCTTAACAGAGCTCAGACGAACACAGCAGTCACAGTTCACAAAGCTGGACTGCTTAGTCCAGCAATCTCATCTATACCAAGCACAGCCGAGAATCAGGGAAGATCGCAAACAGCAGCAGTTGCCAAAATAGAATTCACAGTGGGTGCCCACTCATGCTCCCAGAGTCGTTATTCTAGGCTGTGGCTGCCATTGATGTTGCCAGTCCTCATGGAGCACTGTGCTCATCACCTTTCAGTTATTCCTCACATTAACCTTGAAGTAACAATACTTGAAATAAGTATCATTATTCTAATTTTACAGATGAGGAAAACAAGCCGCAGGGAGGTTAAATGGCTTGCTCAAACTCACCTTGCGACTGAGCCACAGAGCAAGGACACACACACAGATTTCTCTGACTCGAACCTGAGACTCCTTGTAAGTGTTGATGGTTGAGTTCAGAGTCCTCTGCCTTGAAGACTTGACCACTGGACAAAGGCCTCATTGCCATAAATCTTATCCACATCTAAGTCCTTTGAACCTCTACCCTGACCCTATCTCTTCGGGGAGATGGGCACTCCACCCTACTCTGCCTCCCTACCTGATGGTCAACAAAGGCAAGTTGTGAACGTCAGCTCCATGGACCACAGTTCTTCCAAATCTTCAACTCTCTACAGAGTTCCCTCCCCATCCAGGCTATTCTTCTGATTTTTCACTTTTAATCCCATTTTCAGCCCCACCCCTCTTTTAGAATATGCCAGCAGTCCTTACACTAGACTTGGATTTGAACACACACCAATGCCTGCCTTCAGCAGAAGCCCCCTGGGCCTGCTCTGGGCCTATGCAATAAACCCAGTGCTACTCATTACCCTGTACCCTTCCATCCCACCGTACCGCCTCCAAGAGTCAGCC
Source organism: Orycteropus afer afer (assembly GCF_000298275.1). Classification (NCBI taxonomy): domain Eukaryota; kingdom Metazoa; phylum Chordata; class Mammalia; order Tubulidentata; family Orycteropodidae; genus Orycteropus; species Orycteropus afer. The sequence goes on from NW_006921693.1 coordinate 5,386,863, forward strand.
AGAACATGTGGAACACTCTAGGTGGCCTGCCCTTTGTTTCCCACCAACCCCTGACCCCGTCCCTTCAACTTTGGTTTGAACAAGCATTTCCTGCTGTTGGCTAGGTCCCTGCTTGCCCTCAACTGCTATGCTTCCACATATTTAATCTTGGCCACAACACCCTCCCTTTTGGGTACCTGAGCTTGGCCCTTCTGAGTTTTCAATTTCAAAGGTAACAGGATATACTTTGAAAGGAAAGTCCTTTAGGCCCTCATTCAGAGCCTGTTTTTATTTTTTTAAAGCTTTTTTAAAATTTATTTTTAACATGCCTGCAGAAATGTGTACAAACTCATAAGTACATAACTCAGTGAATTACCACAAAGTGAGTAAACTCCTGTATTACCTCTTAGGCCAAGAAACAGAACATTGGAGTTCTTTCCAATGTAATCTCCATCCTCCTCCTTAGAGGTTATTCTATGCGGATTTCAAGCCCCTAAGATTAGTTTTTGCCTGTTTTTGAATTATATGTAAATGGAAACACAGTATGTATTCTTTTGGGTCTGGTTTCTTTTACACAAACTCTATTTGTGAGATTCGTGAGTGTGGCTTCATGCAGTTATAGTTTGCTCATTTTCATTACCATGTTGTATTCCATTGTATAAATATGCCATAATTTATTTACCTGTTCTATTGTTGATTGATATTTGGGTTGATTCCCATTTGGGCCCATTTAAAATTATTGCTGCTATAGAAAAATGTTTCCTTGTGCTTTATCAACTATGCAAAGGCACTCAACTGTGTGGATCATAACAAATTATGGATAACATTGCAAAGAATGGGAATTCTAGAACACTTAGTTATGCTCATAAACAACTTATGCATAGACCAAGAGGCAGTAATTTGAACAGAAAAGAGGCTACTATATGGATTAAAATCAGGAAAGGTATGTGCCAGGGGTATGTCTTCCACCATATTTATTCAATCTGTATACTGAGCAAATAATCCGAGAAACTGGACTATATAGCAGCAGCAAGATTGGAGGAAGACTCATTAACAGCCTGTGGTATGCAGACACTACAACCTTGCTTCCTGAAAGTGAAGATGACTTGAAGTACTGATGAAGATCAAAGACTACAGCCTTCAGTATGGATTACACCTGGATGTTGATAAAGAAAACGAAACTCTTCACAACTGGACCAATAAACAACATCATGATCAATGGAGAAAAGGTTGATGTTGTCAGGGATTTCATTTTATTGGATCCACAATCAATGCCCCTGGAAGCAGCAGTCAAGAGATCAAACAATGTACTGCACCGTGCAAATCTATTGCAAAACACTTCTTTAAAGGGTTTTAGTAAAGATCTCACTTTGGAGACTAAGGTGCACCTGACCCAAGCCATGGAATTTCCAATTGCCTCGTGTACATGTGAAAGCTGGACAATGAATAAGGAAGATGAAGAATTGATGCCTTTGAATTGTATCGTTGGTGAAGAATATTGAAAATACCATGGACCTCCAGAAGAACTAACAAATCTGTTTGGAAGAGGTACAACCAGAATGAGCCCTACAGGCAAGAATAGCAAGACTTCATCTCACATGCTTTGGTCATGTTGTTAGAAGGGACCATTCCCTGGAGAAGGGTATCATGCTTTCTGTAAAGTGGAGGGTCAGTGAAGAGGGGGAAAATCCTCAATGCAACGAACGGACTGAGGCAGTGGCTGCAACAATGGGCTCAAACATAGCAATTATTATGAGGATGGCTAAGACCCAGCAGTGTTTAGCTCTGTTATACATATGATCCCCATGAGAACTGACTTGACAGCACCTTACAACAACATGGATATATATGTATACATATGTATATGTATGTGTGTGTGTGTATTTGTATACACAAATACACATGTATGTGTATTTTTTACTAGGAACTTTTAGAATTATATATATGTATAAAATGACTTGACTGCTAACCAGAAGGCTGACAGTTCAAACCCACCAGCCACTCCTTGGAAGGAAGGTTGGGCAATCTATTTCTGTCGTGATGTTGTTGTTGTTATGTGCTGTCGAATCAGACCCGACTCATAGCGACCCCTCCTTGGGTTTCCGAGGCAGTATCACTACGGAAGTAGATTGCCCCATCTTCCTTCCGAGAAGTGGCTGGTGGGGTTAGAACCACCAGCCTTCTGGTTAGCAGTCAA
>NW_006921693.1:5389138-5419306 GCF_000298275.1 Orycteropus afer afer
GACTCTACAGCACATAACAACACAGTAACAACAATGTACCCCCCAGCCAGCTTCAAAAGTTATCAAGTTATGGACACATGGCCAATCTTGTTTCCTCTCAGCTCCCTCACCGTTTTCCCCACCCCCACCTACTATTATTTTGAAACAATCACTGACATCATACACTATTTCTTTAAATATTTCAGTATATGTCTCCAAATTGAAAAGAACCCTTAAAACACAAAGCCATTATTCCATCTAAAAAAAGTAATTTCTTAATATCATCAAATATCTAGTCTGCATTCACATTTCCCAATTGTTATATATATATATTTCATTTACATTAAAAAATATACATCTAAATAAGGTCCAAACGTTGGCAAATCTCTTATTATTATTATTTTAATCTATAGTTTTCTGTCCCTCTCTCTCTCTCTTTTCCTTGCAAATTTATGTTGAAGAAATTGGATTGTTAAGTAGAGTTTTCCATATTCTGCTTTTTTCTGATTGTATCCCTAGGGTGCTGTTTAACACGTTCCTCTGTCCCATGTATTTCCATAAATATGTAGTTAGATCTAAAGGCTTGATTTTATTCGGATTTTGTTTTCAAGATTACTTTGCAGGTGGTGCTGTTTTTCTATCTGGAGGCATCTGATTGTTTACCTCTTAATGTTACTTGCTGTTAGTGATCAAGCCTGGCTCATTAATGCCTATCAGCCATTAATAAGCATTGCCCAGAAGCATTAATTCTTTAGGAGTTGCAAAATAGTAGTGTTCTAACTCTGTCATTACTTCTTCATTTCGTAGCTGGAACAGCTCTTTAAAGAGAAGCATTTCCTCATCTACAGTACGGTTCCCTGGTACTGAAAATAAGTATACATGGTGGCTTATTTCTCTCCTTACAAAATTTACAAATTTTCAAAATATCAAGGTGGTTCCCTTGCAACCTCTGAAGGTGATCAATGAAGGTTGTTTATTTGTTAGCATCTTTATAAACTCATCGGTTTAACTGCATTTGCTATGTTTAAGCACATTGTGGTTATTAATTATTTTTATTAGTGTTTAAGTGTCCCATCTTTGGTCAATGGGCACTTATTGAGGTGGACTTTCTGAGTCTTTTTTCTTCTAATGGCTTTACTGAGATATAATTCACATGTCATACAATTCATCCATTTGAGTACACAATTCCATGGTTTTTAGTATATTCACGGATAGGTACAACTATACCTGTGGTCAATGTGAGAATATTTACATGACCTCACTGTGGGACCCCCTAGGCTTTAGCTGTATCTTTTGCCTTTTTGCTATAAAGATATATCGATTAAGGTAGGAGGAGAGAACATTTTATTTAACAGTTTAGTACACAGCTTGTTTTGTAACTGAAATGATGAAGGTACATGGTGCATGAGCCTCCCTTTGTCTCTTGCCCCAGAGCTGCAAATGTTAGGGTGGAACTGATCCACTTTGACCCCGGATTATGCTGGTTTGTTAATTTGTTCCCATCTTCATTCATTCAAGTGTACACTGTTTTAGCATTTGCTGTGAGCCAGGCATCATTCCAACATCAGACATCTATTCTACAAATATTTATTGAGTGCCTTTAGAATGCTGGGAGCTGGACTAGGCCTTAAGGACATTCATTAAGATGATCCAGCTGTAATCAGAAGGAATTCATTTAGTGGGGAAGAGAGAACAATAGGAAAATTCTTCAAGGTACGGAAAGTGTTCCAATGAAGTGTGTGCAAGGTGCAACAGGCACACACAGGAGAGACTACTCAGTCTGCGAATGTTGGGGACATCTTCATAGAGGAAGAGTCACATGTGAGGGAGTTCAGCTGAGTGCTGGCACTAGATCCCCAAATCTGTATTTGTCTAGATGAGGCAGTCTGTTTCCATACAAGGTTTACAGCCTTGGAAACCCTGTGGGGCTTTTCTACTCTGTCCTATAGAGTCATTACGTGTTGGAATCAACTCAATGGAAGTGTTTTTTTTTTTTCCCTTTAAAAAATCTATATAAATAATAAATAATAGAATGTACAGTTATATAATGAAATATAATTAAATCATATATTTTTTATATAAATATGATATGTATTATATATAAATTTTAGGCTACAGAAAAGTTGTAAGTAAAACATGTTGTTGTTGTTATGTGCCGTCGAGTCGGACCCGACTCATAACGACCCCTCCTTGGGTTTCCGAGGCATACTAAATCGATGCTATGTTCTTGCTCAGATTCTTAGCACTCTACTAAAATGGTGAGGATATCTGTGGAGAAAGGTAGAAATTTGTGGGAGTGAAGGAAGGGTAACAAACAAACAACACTACTCACTGCCATTGAGTCGGACTCGACTCATAGGGACTCCTCCTTGGGTTTCCAAGGCAGTATCCCTACAGAAGTAGATTGCCCAACCTTCCAAGGAGTGGCTGGTGGGTTTGAACCACCAGCCTTCTGGTGAGCAGTCAAATGCCTTAGGCACTACCCCACCAGAGCTCCTGAAGGAAGGGTAGGAATAAAGAAACCAGTAGCTTGGAGAAAGGGAAAACTCTCAGGTGGAATTCCAGACTTATTGATAGATTAGGTAGGAGTTTGAATCTCTTGGGCGAGAAGCAAAGGTTATGAGTTCCAGCTGCATTTAGCCCCTTCGGAAGCAGAAATGTTGGCTTCTGGAAAACTCAGCCATGGCAAGACAGGAGCTCGAATTCTGTCCAAGCTGGCAAAATGCAGATGAGGACTGAGCAATCATGAGCTTGTCTCTAACTGACTGTTCTCACCATAGAAATTACTCACCTCAAACCACATCTCAAGAGCAGGATGGTGTGTCAGACACATCGTGGGACTGCTTCAGCCTCTGCTTCCCTAGGTGAAGCTTTCCAAAACCCCATCCACCTCCCAGGACCATTCTGAGATGCTGCCAGCACAGACAGGAGAGAGTGGTTGCCTGGGGGTGTTTATCTGACCCAACTACCTCAATCCAGAAAATTCTCTAAAGCTCTCATATCCCCCAGCACCTAACTCTCTCACACCCCCACTGTGGACTGATCTCACCATGCCAAATGGCAGCCAAGATTTTTAGATTTCCAGGGAAACTCCTGATTCTGGTCATACTCACAAATGGGAAAGCAAGAAGGCTTCTGACTAATTCTCTTAACACCTGTCCTGGCAGGTATTATGCTCCCTGACCCGAGTATTCAGAGTGAAACAAATTTTGAAAATCAACAGATTGAACTTCCTTAACCTGTTAACCAGAAGGCTGGGAGTTCAAACCCACTGGCCACTCCTTGGAAGGAAGAGTGGACAATCTACTTCCATAAAGTACTGCCTCGGAAACCCAAGGAGTGGTTGCTACGAGTCGGAATGGACTCAATGACAGTGAGTTTGGTTTTTTGATTTGGTAACCTACCAGTCCAGTAGATTTATTCAGCTTTGGGTAAAGTGACAGAAAGTTACTTCAAATGGATCTGATGGACAATCCTAGATGAGTCAATGATGAGATCTAAAAGAGAAAATCTAGGCCAGTAATGGAGTTTTCTTTACTGGCAAGGAAGAATCATTCGCATTCAGGCTTTAACTATCCTCCTCTCTTTGCACATGCAAACACTACTAGCCTTCAACAATTTCAAAGAAAATTAGTAGTGACAATGCAGGGCAGAGGTGGTGGCCCTAACCTGGGAACTAGGAGATGTAGGTTCCAGTTCACACCTGCAGTAAACTCACTTCGCAACTTCTGTCAAGTCATGCTACAACTTTGCGACTCACTTTCCTTTTCATAAAACGAGAGGTTTGAGTCAGCATTTTCTACCTTATACTGAAGCTACCTTTTAATGGCCAATCTCTCCCACCAAACCAGAAACATCACCAGAGCTGAGATGTGTCTTTTCACGTTTATGTCCTCAGTGGCCAAATAAAGCTTAGTTCAAATGAAGTGAACACCCCTTCCACTTGTAAATTTCCCTCAGTCCTCCCGTCTCTCCTCCTCAGCACAGTGCATTGTCCATGTCTCCCCTTTAGACTGAAGCCCTCGTTCCTAGAGACGCTAGGAGAGTTGGATACCACCACCCCCATGAAGAGGGTATAAAGGCCTGGTCCTCTTGCCCAGTGCAGGGCCATCCCAGCTCCAGAGCTTTCTGTGGGATTGCATGAAGCTTTGTCATGACTGTCACAGCCCACCTTCTCCTTTTGGCCAATTCTGCTTCCTTCACTTTTCCACAGATATGGGTCCCAAGGGTACCCACCTGCAAATGTCCATTTCAGAGTCTGCTGCCCATGGAACTCAATTGCAAAACATGATAACGTTGAACATGTAAATTTTTAAAGAAAATGAATATTTTTAAAATATTCAGCCTTTTCAAAGCCCCACACATCATATATTAAAGAGAAGTCTTTAATGCCATCATGTGGCAATACAATATTAGCACATAAAAAACAAAGAAAAAGGGGAACAAAGTACAGAGAGTTACGTCAGCACAAGGTGTCTGCAGTTGTGGGAGAAATTTCTGTCATCCAAGAAAGCAGGGATGGAAAAGTGTGATTGATATGAGAGGGAAGACCCTGGGATCCTAAAAGTGCTTCAGGGGAAAATCACAGCACTTTCCCACAGGCTTCATTTGGGAACTAGCTCATTAACATATACTAGGCCTTGAACAAAGCAGCCCTGGTGGCACAATGGCTGCTAGCTGGAAGGTTGGTGGTTCAAACCCATCCAGAGGCTCTGTGGAAAAAAGGCCTGGCATCTGCTTTGTAAAGATGACAGCCAAGAAAATCCCATGGAGTGATTCTGCTCTATAACAAGGAGTGGCCATGAGTTGGACTTGACCTGGGGGCAACAGGTATGTGTTTTTTGTTAACAGGAAAGGAGGATTTGCTTTATAGAAATGTACTTGGCACTGCAGCTGTCTGGAACCATCAGTTCTGTGTAATGAGGGATGTTTCTATAAACACAGCTCAACTGCCCAAACTCTGTGGCTTGCTAAAGCAGTGACAGCAGTAACAGCCGATGTGATGACGGTCTGGTGCTCAGGAGCTTTGGGCACCTGTGGTGGTTATGTTGTGTGTCAACTTGGCTGGGCCTGGCTGAATGGCTGGGCAGCTGGTGCTAGTTATTCCGCATGATGAGACTGGCAATCAACTCCATGGTGGGATCTACCACAAGCAGCTGAGTAGCTGCCTTAGGGATGTGCTGCTTCCTGTATATAAGGAGAAGCCTTGGGAGTGGTCTCTAGCGTATGGCACACTTGGACCCTGCGTGTAGTCATGTCATTGTTCAGCAGCCTGCCATGCTCTGCCGACCTTGGGACATACAACGGACTTAAATTAATGGCCTGCCGTGTGGTTTGGTAACATCGGGACTGTGATTTAAACTCGTCAACCTTGGGCTTGGCAGCCTCAGCAGCCAGCAACTGAGTGAAGAAACGCCTCTAGCTCCAGTTGGCTGGAAGCAAGAGGCAAAGCTGGACCCCAAGTTTGAGGGGCTTTCACCAAGTCCCTAGAGCCTGGCACTTTGAACTTGAACTTAAAGCCTCCAAACTCTAAGAGAATAAACTCCTGTTTGTTAAGGCCATCTCATTTATGGTATATTCTTGTCAGAGTGGCACTAGGTAACCAGAACAGCATACAACTGACATTTTAATCCTTTCAAAGACCGAATTAGTTCTGCTTTGAATTTCTTGTTGAAACCATGTTTTCAGTAATGGAAGGCATTCTGAATGAAATGAAAAAAAAAATTCTTTGCAGGAATATGGGTTTTGATACAACTAGTGTGACACATATGTCCCGAGGGGCCTCTAGTGCTGTGGTTGGTGGGATGAGGCCCGTTTCTTCAGGCTCATCCAGTAATGCAGGTTCCCACCAGATGGCAGCATGCACCAAAAGTGGGCTAGAAGCTTCCCACAAAACCAAGGAGACAGAAAATTCAGGTGGGCACTATATGGCCCATGAGTTATGACAGGGTTAAAGAAAAACAAGTTTTTGTATAAAAACTTGTAGCAATTTAAACTCTCATTAGAAGTATGGGTGTGTGCTTACGGAAATTTTAATTAGAGGGAAAAAATGCATAGATACAAAGAATAACCACATCCAGCACCTCATGGCATTTGTTGTTGTCCAATTGCTTTCTAAGCAGAAGTTTCCTACCAAGTTACTAAAAACAAGCTGTGTGTGTGTATGTGTATAATGGAGGCTGATTTTAAAAATTTGCTCTATAGAAATGTTCTTTGTGTGAACAGGTGTGGAACATATAAATTTAGCATGATAAATGACATTTCTATATTGTCCTATAAGTTTATGTATAAAGATATTTCTCTAAAAAAGATATAATTATTGTCTTAAAAATGATACATAATTTATTAATTCTATATAAACATTTATATAATACATAATTCAGTTAACATTTATTGAGTGCTTATTATATTCAAGGTACTGCTCTAAGTTTATTAACTATTTTAATTCTCACAATGATCCTATGAGATGAGAATTTATTGCATTTCACAGATGGGTAGATATTGTGCTTTTCACAGATGAGGAAACCGAGGCTCACAAAAATTAATTAACTTGATCAACAGCGTATTGACAATGGTTGGCAGAGCTAGATTTTGAAACGAGACACTGTGGCTTCAGGGGTCTGTACTCTTGGTATAGGATTAAATCAACCAAAAGAGGACAAGAGAACCTTTCTCATATTTCTTCTTCCTCTTATGTCCATACCCTTTGTTCCCAATCCAAACGGAATTACTGTAGGGTTCTTTGTCTTGTTACCATTGTTATTTTTGCTGTCCTGCCCCCAATATCACTTCAGAATTCTGATCTTCCTCTGGGGAATCCTCCACTGTATATGGTCTTGGTGGGAAAGAGTGGCTTAAAGGAGCCAAAGATACTAGATTCATCTGTTCTCCATTCTGGCTTAGCTAGCCGCTGATTGCGTGAATTTACTCAGCCTATCATACACTGGGGAGCTCTGGTAGCGTAGTGCCTGAGGCATTTGACTGCTAACCAGAAGGCTGGCGGTTCAAACCCACCAGCATTCCTCGGAAGGAAGGTTGGGCAATCTACTTCTGTAGTGATACTGCCTTGGAAACCCAAGGAGGACTTGCTGTGAGTCAGATCCTACTTGATGGCAACGAGCTTTATTTTTTTTATTTTTATTTTTTTTTTAAATCATGCACTATCTTGGGACTCTGATTCTGAGAGAGTGATACAAGGACATTCCCGGCAGCAACAAGGATGCTGTTGTTAGGAGTCACCGAGTCGATTCCAACTCATAGTGATCCCACATGACACGGTAGAAGTGCCCTAGGAGCACTGTGGTGTAATGGTTAAGGCATTTGGCTGCTAACCAAAAAGTTGGTGGTTCAAACTCACCAGCAGCTCCGTGGAAGAAAGATGAGGCAGTTTGCTTCTGTAAAGATTTACAGCCTTGGAAACCCAGTGAGAGTCACTGTAGGTTGGAATCAATTTGATGGCAGTGAGTTATAGGGTTCTCCTAGGCTCCACTCGTCACAGGAGCAGATTGCTAGGTCTTTTTTGGTGGGTTTGAACTACTAACCTTTTGGTTAACACCCCAGTACTTAATGTGTATGCTACCATTGCGTAGAGCTCCTTGCAACAAGGATAAAAAACCAAAACCAAACCCACTGCCAGTAAGTCAGTTCCAACTCATAGCCAGTGGGTTTGAACCACTGGCTTTTGGGTAGCAGCCAAATGCCTTAACCACTGCACCACCAGAGCTTCTTACCTGGCACATTCAAAAAAAAAAAAAAAAAAAACCCTCACTGCTGGCAAGTTGGTTCCGACTCATAGTGACCCCTCCTTGAGTTTCTGAGGCAGTATCTCTATGGAAGTACATTGCCTAGTTTTCCATCTTTACGGAAGTAGATTGACTAGTCTTCCTTCCAAGGAGTGGCTGCTGGGTTTAAAGCACCAGCCTTCTGGTTAGCAGCCAAATGCCTTAGGCACTACGCCACCAGAACTCCTAGCACATGGTAGGTACTTAATAATTGTGTGTTGAATGAGTAAAGAAATGATTGGCCTTGTGAGAATGAGTTAATATTTTAAAGCCTTGGAATAGCAATCTGACACCGAGTGGGCACTCTAAGTGATTAATAAATGGAAGTGTTGGATTAATACGGAATGAAGTGTTTGGGAAGGTGTTCCAGTAGTGAAACCATTGCACAAGGTCAGGAGGCAGCAATGGCAAATGGGGATCAGTGCGTGGCCCAGGCGGCTGGAGCGTCGTGTGCATGGGGAAAGATGGTGCATGGCAGTAGTGGGCTGAGACAGGATTGAAGAGGAGGCCTAGAATGGAGATGACGAGGGCTCAAGGCAAGCCCCAAAACACTGGTTTGTTCTGTGGACACAGTATAGTGACTGTGTTGGTTATTTTTGTGTATCAACTTGGCTGGGCCTGGTTGAGTGGCTGGGCAGCTGGTGGTAGTTATTCCGCCTGATGAGACTGGCAATCCGCTCCATGGTGGGATCTACCACAAGCAGCTGAGTAGCTGCTTTGGGTATGAGTCTCCTTCCCGTATATAAGCAGCAGCTTTGGGAATGGTCTCCAGCTTATGGCACGCTTGGACCCTGCATGTAGCTGGTCATTGCTCAGCAGCCTGCCATGCTCTGTCGACCTTGGGATTTTCAATGGACTTAAGTCAATGGCCTGCCATGTGGTTTGGTAACATTGGGACTATATCTTTTTACTTGTCAACCTTGGGGCTTCTCAGCCTCAGCAGCCAGCAGCTGTCTGAGTGAAGAAATGCCTCTAGCTCCAGTGGGCCGGGAGTAGGAGGCAGAGCTGGACCCCAAATTTGAGGGGCTTTCACCCAGCCCCTAGAGCCTGGCACTTTGAATTTGGACTTAAAGCCTCCAAACTGTAAGAGAATAAACTCCTGTTTGTTAAGGCCATCCCATTTGTGGTATATTCTTGTCAGAGCAGCACTAGGCAACCAGAATGGTGACTTTTCCAAGAAGTAACCCCAAATTAGAGGCAGAAATGGTGGCGGGCATGCTGTGCATCTGGCTCCCCAAAGGAAGGCATAGATAGGAATGGGCCACAGGAAGGAGCTTTGAGTAGTTTTCAAAAGAAAACTCTGGAAAATAAAATCATGTTACCATGAGTTTTTAAAATCATGTCATGGAAGGGGAGTGAGGGCTGTGTTGCTGTGTTTGAGACAGTCTGCACTCATCTGTTACTGTTGTGTACCATCCAGTTGATTTTTGACTCCTGACGACCCCATGTGATGAAGGAGAACTGTCCCAGGGGTCTCCTCGGCTATAACCCCACTGGTGCAGATCACCAAGTCTTCCCTCCACAGAGCAGCCGGGTGGGTTCACACCGTCAACCTTTCAGGTTAGCAGGTGAGAAAAAAGACTGGCACTGGGTCAAGGTCCAGAGTTAAGAACTCTCAATCACAGCTCAGCTCCTGCTGCGTACCCCTCAGCGAGTCACCAGTCGGGTCCAGATGCCTAGCTTCTCCACTGTCCCTTGTGGCCAAACCACCTTTCTCTGCTAGGAAACTGATGGCATCAAACGCTGCAGTGAAGATGGCGCAGTGTGCGTGCTGGATGAGAACACCACACGGAGACATTCCCATAGCCCCTCCCACCACCACACACAATTCCCAAACCCACAATTAAGCCCTTCTGAAAGCTCTGTACACACATCAGTCTGCTCACCCCTCTCCCAAGAGGGCAGAGTCAATGGATTCTGAACTTCTCGAGGGCCCTAAGACCATTTAAACTTGTAGATGGTAATTCTGTTGTTCAGATCGGTGCAAGATTGTAAAGCCTGGCACACCCAGCCACAAACCCACAGAACAGGTGGAGAACAGGTTCACCCTGTCCCAAACACCCTGTGGGATCTTGGGAGGGGACCGCTGGGACAGGTTGAATCTAATACTCTGATCACGGGCATGAGAAGGAATGACTGCTTTTTTCTCATTTGGGAAACTTTTAATAAAAACCACTCAAATAAACCCTATGCACACAATCTCTAAAACTTTAGAAAATATAGCCCCCAAAAGGGAAAAAAGTACAAATTACCTACAATTCCACTATCCCCAGAAATCCACAAATGTAACTGTTAACGTATGTATCTTTTGCTAACAAATTGTCATATATAGCCATCCAGATTTCTACACAAATATGCACAAAAGAATTTTTAAAAATTGAAAGGTGAACTGCATAAATGAAAAGTGTTGTTGTTGTGTGCCCTTGAGTCGGACCCAACCTATACTGACCCCTCCTTGGGTTCCCAAGGCAGTATCACTACAGAAGTAGATCGCCCCATCTTCCTTCCAAGCAGTGGCTGGTGGGTTTGAACCGCCAGCTTTTTAGTTAGCAATCAAGTACCTTAGGCACTATGCTACCAGAGTTCCTAAATGAAAAGTAAGGGAAGTCAATTATGATTAAATTTAAACCATAAAATTAATACATAATCTTCCTGCCATAGAGCCCTATATACTTGGTAGGGGTGGGCAGTAAATTTGTCTTTGAGTTTCTTAGCAGCCAGTGCAAAGAAGGAAACAAGATCCGTTGTAAGATTTACAATAGATGACAAATACAGATTTGGAAATCTTTTGGACAAGGTGATAGTTGAAGCACCCACCTAGTGTTTCTCTCCTTCAAGTGCACATGCCATCTTGAAGTTAAGTAAGCCCCTGTGATTTGCTCTGTGCAATGAAATGTGAGTAGAAATGATGTGTTGTATTTCCAAGTTGAAAATTCAAGAGCCTGTGTGAAATTCTCCATCCGTCTTTCCTCTGCAACAATGACTGAGACTGCCAAGGGAAGAGAATAAACAGAAATAAGGGGAAAATGAGGAAGGAGAACAGACTGGCAACTTCCAAGAAATAATGAGGCAAGAAGAGAAGCTGACAGAACTGAGGAGAAGGAGCACAGAGATAGCCAGAAGGGAGAACACAGGAACCACCATGTCCTAGGAACTAAGGTGGAGACTTTTTCAAAAGGGAGAACCTTAGATTAAGTACTGGCTCACTGTAACATACCCCCCTCCCAAAATGTTCTTAATTGGGTGTCTAATAACAAGATGAGTCCCCAGCTATTACATGTCCCAGTGAGTCCAGTTCTTAATGACATGGAGAGCTATGCTCTTAGTTGCTACATTATGGGTCCTTCTGAGAGGAAGGGAACTACAGGCTCTCCTACTTTCCAGGACAAAGTTATCTTGCAGTTTACTTGTCTGTAAAATGGGGACAGTAATGGTAACACCTTCACACAGTGTTGTTTTGATGGGCTTATCGTTCGCCCACTGTGCTTTGAAGACCTGGAATTTGCAAATGTAACTTGAAGGTTCGTTTTGATCTTTTGAATTGTAAAGGTTTAGTAACAGCTATATTCCAGAAAAGAGAAACAAAATAGGGGTTCAGAAACCACACCTCTCCAGACTCTGCAATCCAAGGAAGGTCTGGGACCTGGGCCTCTGGCAGCACTCCCCTAGCCTGTGTGAGGCAGACGAGATGAGATCACCGTGCTCGCCAAATCCACCCCTGCAAGGGCCTTAGGACAATCTCTTGGCAGGAAAGGAAAATAACCTTACTTCTCAACCTCCTGCATACCATTTTGTGCAAAAGCATTTTCTATGAAATAGAAACTGTGATCTGGCAAAAAAAAAAAATGTTTTAGTTGGGTCCCTAATAACAAGAGAAGTCCCCACCTACTGAATGCCCCATGCTGGCCTTGGTGCTAGTTCACACCCATCCCTGTTGTCTAAGACTGTCATTTCAAGGTCATCTGATACCCAGGTGGTAGCTCCATCCTCCCTAATGTCACACTGTCTGGTGTGCCATCATATCACTCCGTCCTACTTAAGTCCCCAATCAGATAAGAGGCTTTGGGAACTGGTATGTTTTTGGCAATTTTTTGCAAGAGCACTTTGTATCAGGTTAGTTTTCAGGTTGGAAAATCTCTGAAAGATAATTTAGACCTACCACATTTCCAGGGCTCGCTGAAGTGGTCATGTTGTCCAGCACAATGAGGGGAAGCTATGCAGACGGCTTGAGTATCTGCTCTAGGTTACTGTGAGGTGATCACACGTGATTCGGGGTACTGGGGTCTTCTTCTACACAGCCTTCTGCATTCTCAAACTTCCTCTCCCTTAGGCCATCCTCTGTCTCCCAGACCCTGGCATATTCCTGACCATTAATAACCACAGACTTCATCTCTTATTTTTCCAGACCCGCCTCATGGTTTGGTTGCCAAGGCCCAGGGGGTATTAGTGCTCAACCATTTGACCCTACAATATTTGTATCTTATTGCTACTTATATTCTTATGGGGGAGACCCCAAATACCCTCCTGTTGTTCAAACACCCTTTTCTAAGGTAAACCAGAGCGTTCTTGGTCATTCATCTGTCATTGCTTATATAGACTCTAAGGAGTGCTGGTGGAGCAGTGCCTAAGGCACTTGACTGCTAACCAGAAGGTTGGTGGTTCTAACCCACCAGCCACTCTGTGGAAGGAAGACTGGGCAATCTACTTCTGTAGTGATACTACCTTGGAAACCTGATGGGGGTTGCTATGAGTGGGAATCAACTCCATGGCAGTGATTTTGGTTTTTTGGTTATATAGACTCTTGGAGTTAGCAGGTACTTTTGAGGTCCTTTAAGGTAATTCCCCCCATTGAATTCAGTAACCTACTTAATAATAAGGAGCTCTGGTGGTGCAGTGGTTAAATCACTCGCTGCTAACTGAAAGGTCAGAAGTTCAAAACCACCACCAACTCCACAGGAGAAAGAGCCATCAAGATTCACAGCTTTGGAAACACTGGGGAGGCAGTCTACTGTGTTCACTAGGGTCAAAATGAGTTGAAATCAACTTGATAGCAGTGGGTTTTACTTAATAACATCCCCAAAGCATGGTTTTCCAGCCTCCGTTTGTACACTGCTGATGATGGATAATTCACCAACCTCAAGATAGTACATTCCTTTATGGCCTGTTAGAGAGAGCTTTCCTTATTAAAACTGAAACTTAATTCCCTGTAATTTCTCCCCATTGGCAGTAGTGATTGAGGAGGAGGGGGCAGTTAGAGCTGTCTGTCCCAGTAAGAGGGAATATTTTAATCACTGAAGTTGTTTGGAATTTCCAGTGTAAAAACAGATGGGCTTTTCATCAGTTTTATTGTTGCTTCTAAACTTTCCACAGATAATGCACCCCCTTGTGGTCTGACCCAGAGATGACCACTCCACCAGAGCCCACTAGTCTCAGTTCTGTCATCTGGGGCCACAAGAAGTCTGTCCCCTCTTCCTCATGCTGGCTCTTTACATGTTGGAAGCAGCCTGTGGGGCCCCTACACATGTGCCAGGACCCTCACTGCAGGGCCTGCCTCAGGGACCCCAACACAGGACAGCAGCCTCTGCACCTTCACTCTGCTCACCACCCTCTCCTTCTAGGAGCTGCTCCACACTCTGCCACAGAGCAAAGACAAAATTTCCCTGCCCTACCTCTTGCCAAACCTGTACATAGACCAGGAGGCTGTCGTTCGAACAGAACAAGGGAACACTGCATGGTTGAAAATCAAGAAGGGAGTGTGTCAGGGTTGTATCCTTTCCCCATGCTTATTCAACCTATATGCTGAGAATGAGGATGACTTGAAGCACTTACTGATGAATATTGAAGAATACAGTCTCTAGTATGGATTACATCTTAATATAAAGAAAACAATAATTCTCACAACTGGACCTGTAAGCAGCATCGTGATGAATGGAGTAAAGATTGAAGTTGTCAAAGACTTCAGATTGCTTGGTTCTACAATCGACGCTAATGGAGGCAGCAGTCAGGACATCAGATGACGTATAGCAATGGGCAAGTTGGCTGCAAAGGATCTCTTTCAAGTGCTGAGGAGCAAACATGTCTCCTTGAGCACTAAGGTGCACCTGACACAAGCCATTGTATTTTCAGTCACCTCATATGCATGTGAGAACTGGACAATGAATAGAGAAGACTGAAGAAGAATTGATGCTTTTGAGATGTGGTGCTGGAGAAGAATGCTGAAAGTACCATGGACTGCTAAAAGAACTAACAGATCTGTCCTGGAGGAAGTGCAGCCAGAATGCTCCTTGAAAGCGAGAATAGCCAGACTTTGTGTCACCTACTTTGGTCATGTTGTCAGAAGGGACCATTCGTTGGAGAATGGTCGTGCTTGGTAAGGTGGAGGGTCGATGAAGGAGGGGAAGGCCATCAACAAGATGGATTGACACAGTGGCTGCCACAATGGGTGCAAGTATAGCAGGGATCGCAGAGCTGGTGAGCTGGTGTGGGGCCAGGCGGTGTTTCCTTCTGCTGTGCACAGGGTCTCTATGAGCTAGAGATGACTCGATGGCACCTAACAACAACAACAACATGTCTCGCCAAATGCTAACTGAAAGGTCAGTGGTTCAAATCCACCAGATGCTTCACAGAAGAAAGATGTGACAGTCTGCTTACATCAAGACTGTTGTTGTTAGGTGCCATCAAGTTGGTTCTGACTCATAACGACCCCATGGACAACAGAACCAAATACTGCCCAGTCCTGTGGCATGCTCACAATCCTTGTCATGCTTGAGCTCATTGTTGCAACCACTGTCAGCCCTTCTCCTTGAGGGTCTTCCTCTCTTTCCCTCATCCTCTACCCAACACCACATCCTTCTCCAGGGATTGCTCCCTCCTGATATGGTAGGTGACATGGGGTTTTGCCATCCTTGCTTCTGAGGACCATTCTCGCTGGACTTCTTCTTCTTTGGGTGAAAGTTTACAGAGCAAATTCACTTTCCATATAGCAGCTCACATACACTTTGTCTCATGACACTGACTACAATTTACCACAGTGCAACAGCTCCCCTTTCACTTCCTCCCCATAGTTGTCTCTTCCCTGTGTCCATCCCTCCCATGCACTCCTGGCCCCTGAGCTGTCTCCCTGTGCATACACAGCCCTTCTATTCGCCCATGATTGATATCTCCAAGGAGTGTATCTACCTAATCCAAATGTTCAGCTCATATGCTTGTCTTTTGTTTGGCTGGAAGCCACAAAAGTGGGTTCAGTTCCAGACCTGCAGGGCAGCTAGGTCCCATACTCTCAGGGTTCCACCAGGCTCTATCAGACCAGCAAACTTGGTTCCTTTTTTTTTTTTTGGCTGTCCTCCTTAAAAGACAAATTTGTGTGTTCTTGCGGTTTATGGTATATTCAATATTCATCTCAGTATCCTTCCCACCATAATTTCAATGCATCAGTTCTTCTTCATTTTTCCTTATTTCGTTGTTCAGCTTTTGCATATACATGAGGCAAATGAAAATACCATGGCTTGGGTCAGGTACACCTTAGTCCTCAAGGTGACATCTTTGCTTTTTAACATTTTAAAGAGGTCTTTTGCAGTGTATTTGCCCAATGCAATATTTCATTTTATTTCTTGACTGCTGCTTCCGTAGTTGAGTGTGGATCCAAGTAAAATGAAATCCTTGACAACGTCAATCTTTGTTCCATTTATCATGATGTTGCTTATTGGTCCAATTGTGAGGATTTTTGTTTTCTTTATGTTGAGGTGTAACCCATACTGAAGACTCTAGTCTTTGATTTTTATCAGTAAGTGCTTCAAGTCATCTTCACTTTCAGCAAATAAGGTTGTGTCATCTGCATATCTCAGGTTTTCCGCTAATCCTAATGCTGTGTTCTTTATACGGCCCAGTGTTTCAAACTATTTGCTAGGCATACAGATTAAATAACTATGGTGAAAGGACAACCCTGATGCAACCTTTTCTGATTTTAAACTATGAAGTATCCCCTTGTTCTGTTCAAATGACTGTCTCTTGGTCTATGTACAGGTTCTGGAAGAACACAGTGAAGTATTCTGGAAGTCCTATTCTTTGCAATGTTATCAGTAATTTGTTATGATCCCCGCAGTCGAATGCCTTTGCATGGTCAATAAAACACAGGTAAACATCTTTCTGGTATTCTTTGCTTTCAGCCAAGATCCATCTGACATCAGCAATGATTTCCCTTGTTCTACATGTCCTCTTCTGAATCCAGCTTGAATTTCTGGCAGTTCCTTTTCAATATACTGCCGTAATCACTTTTGATTTATCTTCAGCAAAATTTTACTTGTGTGTGACATTAACAATATTGTTCTATAGTTTCCACATTCTGTTGGATCACCTTTCTTTGGAATGGAAACAAATATGGATCTCTTCCAGTCACTTGGCCAGGTAGCTATTTTCCAAATTTCTTGACATAAACAAGGGAGCATCTCCACTACTGCATCCATTCACTGAAACATCTCTATAGGGTTCCGTCAATTCCTGGAGTCTTGTTTCTTGTCAATGCCTTCAGTGCAGCTTGGGCTTCTTCCTTCAATACCATCAGTTTTTTGATCATATACTACTTCCTGCAATGGTTGAATGTCAACCAATTCTTTTTGATTCAGTGACTCTGTGTATTCCTTCCATCTTCTTTAAATGCTTCCTGAGTAATTCAGTATTTAGTCTATAGAATCCTTCAATACTGTAACATGAGGCTTGAATTTTTCTTCAGTTCTTTCAGCTTCAGAAACTCCAAGTGTGTTCTTGCCTTTTGACTTTCTAACTCCAGGTCTTCCACATTTCATTATAGTGCTTTAGTTTGTCTTTAAGAGCTGCCCTTTCTTCCAAGATTATAGCCTTACAAACGCAATGGAGTGGTTCTATTCCTTCCTAGAGGGTCACTATGAGTCTGAATCGATCAGCAGCAAAGGGTCTTTGGTTTTGTGCTTTTTCTTTAACCCCTCACCTAAGGTGCCGAGGTGGTGCAAACAGTTTGCACTTGACTGCTGACTTAAAGTTTGGTGGTTTGAACACACTCAGCAGTGTCATGGAAGAAATATCTCGCAGTCTGCTTCCATTAAGATTGATGTTTAGTTGTTGAGTCAATTCCAACTCACAGTGACCCCATGTGACAAAGCAGAGTTGTCCCATAGGATTTCCAAAGCTGTTATCCTTATGGGAGGAGGTTGCCAGATCTTTTCTCCTGTGCAGTGGCTGGTGGGTTCGAACCACCAACTGTTCATTTAGCAGCCAAGCACTTTAGCCATTGCACCACAAGGGCTTTCCAATAAGAAAATCCTATGGAGCACAGTTCTACTCTGTAACCCAATGGAATAGCCATGAGTTGGAATCAATTTGATGGCAACTAACAAGAACCTCTCTCCTGCTGCCTGAATGCTCCACAAGGCTTCCCTCTGCTCACTCGGTGGGGCCACAGGCCCAGCCAGAGCCCAACCTCTGAGGCTTGTGCCCATCCTCCACACAGGGCTTGGGCTGGGAAGGCTCCAGGCAGATTTCATTATTCCCAGACTAGAGCAGGTCCAGACAACCTTCCTTCTAGGGTGTGGGACATTGGGTTGTAAAGTCAGAGGTGGTTTTCAGGGCCCTGTTCAGACTTGTGGGGGATGTGAGCCAGATGTGTGAGGGAGCAGCCCTGCTGTGCTGGGAGAGAGGACTAGACAGACCACTACTGAGAAAATGAATAGGTCTTGGACTCAAAAAATTGAATTGTATCGTGAGGAATGTGGAACATGGAGTTATGGACTGCCACCTAAGATGCAATGAGTTGAATTTCTCCTGTCATTTGGCTGCAGCTCAGAGGAGAAGGATGTTGGGAAGAACTTTTAGACTGCTAACTCAGTGGTTTCCCTGGCTGGGTCCATGTGGATTCAAGGTCAAGGCTTATGGTAACAGGCCACTGTTTGGGACTGGCACATTCAGCTTCCTAACTTAACTACTGTCAACTGAAAAGAGAAATAAGGGTAGGAGAACTTGACCTAGGAGTTGAAGACTGGTCAGGATCCAGATCTTTGGACCAATTTCTCAACACTCTCTCTACTTTCTACCCCTCTCAAAAAGTTCTCTATGTTTCCATCCATCTTTTCCTCTGCCACCTCCTTACTCTTTCCCTACCTCAGCCTGCTAAGGAAGAGTAGTCTCTTCTATAATCCAAGGTCAGCCCTCTCCCTGATCTTCTTGTCATTGTTACTGGTTGCCATCAAGTCTACTCTGACTCATGACGACTCCATGGGTGCAGAACACAACTTCGCTCCATAGGGTTTTCAGGGCTATGAACTTGCAGAAGCAGATCACCAGGGCTGTCTTCTGAGGCACCTCTGGAGTGTGTGCAAACCATCAACCTTTCAGCTAGTAGTCAAGCATTTAACCATTTGCACCATCCAGGGACTCCTTTTCCTGTCCCTTTAAAGCTCGACTCGGGCCACATATTCCCTTGGAAGCCTTTTCTGAACTTTTTCTCAGTGCTCTGCTGGGTTGGATATCCCTCCTCTGAGCACTATGTACCTTGTATGTATCCCTAACACTATGTTATCCATTTGTGTGTCGATCTCTATGGCTAGACAATTGGGTCCTTGCATACCAAGCTCATTTTGTTTTATCTTCAAAACTCCAGGAACTACCACCATATCTAGGACATAATAGGTACTCAGTAAATATTGTTGAATCAATACATACCTTATAAGGTTGTCTGAAGGACAAATGAGATAAAGAATATGAAGAAAAAAACCCTACAAATTGCTAAGACATAATTATTCTTATTATCCATGGATGTATTTAAGCATTTTATATAAACTGACCTATTGTGTGTATTAATAATAGTCCAGTAAGAGTCATATGTGTCAAAGATTAGGGAAAGAGATTTGGATACAGTCAAATGTTGAGAAAACAATCAGAAATGTATACCCATATATCCAACTGTGTACTCATCTCTAAATTCACACCATTCAAGAAAACAATATATATAGACTGAAGAGGATGGCTCTCTAAGTCTTTTGTCCAAGGAGACAGAGGGATGCTAGCCTAGGGAACAAACATCAACAGCTCTGCCTTCATTTGTTTAAGACTTTCTGGTTTCTGGAAGACTTGGTGCCATTGACCATGTAAATTAAGAAATCCCATGATGGCAGGAAGAAATGCAATTGGCCCTTCCTTCTTTGTGTAGGCTCTTTTCTCAGGAGGGTGGGAGCAACTGCAGGATTCACCTATGCTGGTGAATGGGAGTGTGGAGGCACTCTGAGAGGGGGCTGTGAGGATGGACACAGCTGCTGAGACAAGGTCAGAGCTGACTCTCTCTGTCACACCCCTGCCTAAAGACAGTTGGTGTGACAGGGCTGCCAGACATCTCCTAGAACCCGGTTCTATCTGGTAAGTCAGCGTGCACATTCTTATCGTAATCAACCCTCCAGCTCAGCTAGATCGAGTGTGCAGTGGTGTTCAGCTCATGTCTGCCCTGCTCAACTAGGGCAACCTGCTTGCCTGCAGCCATACCTGATCATTCTTACTCTGCCTAAAAACATGGCCAGAAACAGACTCCTCTTCTCCTCCCTCCCTCCCTCCCTCTCTCTTTTCTTATTTCCTCTCTTAATAAAATTTTACTATAGCTAAGTTTTTGAGTAGATCATATATTCTCGAGGTATGTATATACACACATATATATATATTCCCCAGGTGGTGGAAATGGTTAACACACCTGCTGCTAACCAAGAGATTGGAGGTTTGAGTCCACCCAGAGTGGACCTGGAAGACAGGCCTGAGGATCCATTTCCAAAAAAAAATCAGCCAATGAAAACCCTACAGAGCACAGTTCTACCCTGATGCACATGGGCACACCATGAATTGGAACCAACATGGAGGCAACTGGTACTTGTAGATAGATAGACAGACAGACGGTTAGATAGATAGATAGACAGACAGACAGACAGGGTGAAAAGTCCCCTTCTCTTGCCTATCTCTCAGAAACGCACTTCCTGCTGTGTCTCTTTCCAGAGATATTGTTTAAATGCATATGTAAGCATGTACGTGTTAATATGATAATATACTCCCCATTCCTTTTCATACAAATGGTAAACATTTATATGGTGACACACAGTGTTCTGTACCTTTATTTTTCTCAATTAACAAAATAATGTGGAGATCCTTCCATATCAGAACATGAAGAACTTCCTGTATCACTTATATTTCCTTAGCTGCATAGCTTGCTTCCTAATCTAGTGGATAACTTATTTAACCAGCTCTAAAGCAATGAGCCCACTGCTCATCTGTCAGTTTGTCAGACTGTGGAGACTGGTGGTTGTGTGCCACCAGTATTTCAAACACCAGCAGGGTCACCCCTAGTACAGGTTTCAGCAGAGCTTCCAGACTAAAACAGCCCAGGAAGACAGACACAGCCAGGTCCACTCCTGAAAAACTTGGCCACTGAAAATCTTTTGAATAGCAGGAAAACATTGTTTGATAAAGTGCTGGAAGACAAGCCCCTCAGGCTGGAAGCCACTCAAAATATGACTGGGGAAGGGCTGCCTCTTAAAATAGAGTCAACCTTAATGATGTGGATGGAGCCAACTTCTCTGGACCTTCCTTTGATAATGTGGCACAACTCAAAATGAGAAGAAACAACTGTAAACATCCATTAATAATTGGAAAATGTAGGACGTACAAAACTAGGAAAATTGGAGGTTGTCAAAAATGAAAAGCATAAAGATCACTATCCTAGGCGTTGTTGTTGTTGTTATGTGCTATCAAGTCGGACCCTACTCATAGCGACCCCTCCTTGGGTTTCTGAGGCATGATGAAATGAAATGGATACTGAAGTGAACTGGTATCAGCCATTTTGAACCAGATAATCATATGGTCTACTATGCTGGGAATGACACACTGAAGAGGTATGGGGTCACATTCATCATAGAAAAGGACAATTGAAGATCTATGTCTAGGGGGACATCATGCTCAATTGGTACAACATAGTACATAGAAGTCTTGTTCTACAACCTACTTTGGTGAGTAGTGACTGGAGTCTTAAAAGCTTTTGAGTGGCCATCTAAGATGCAATTATTGGTCTCCTGTCATCTGAAGCAAAGAAGAGTGAAGAAAATTAAAGTCATCTGGAAACAATTAGTCCAAGATAGACCATGAGGACCTCAGCCTTCATGACCCCAAGACCAGAAGAACTAGGTGGTGCCCAGTTACCAATGCCAACCACTTGGAAAAGGCTCAAAACTGGAGATCCTGGATAGAGTGTGAGGAAAAATGTGGAACAAAATTTGAAAACACAAAAATGACCAGAATTACTGGTTGGATAGAGACTGATGGAACCTCTGAGACTATGGCCCCAGATTATCCTTCTGGCCTGGAAATGGACTCACTTTCATGGATTAGCTCTCAGCCCAACGGCAGAAAGACCTACAAGCAGAACACCTACCCCAAGGAGATGCACCCACCTACCATAGGGAGATACACCCCTTAGATCAATCAGCCATGAGACACCAGAGAGAGGGGCAGCATTCACATAGAGGGAAAGCTGGACAGACAGGAATTCATGGTTAAGAAGGGCACAGGAAGGGGGTAGTCACAGGGAGTGAGGGGAGGAGAGGTTTTCATGGTCTGAGATGGTAATCAGGGCATGAAATCAAATGTGCATGAACTGTTGAATGTAAAACAAATTTGCTTAGTAAATTTGCACCCAAAACACAATAATAATAAAAAAAAAAGATCTATCCTGAAGTACAACACTGTCAGTGATAGGATAATTTCCAGAAGTGAGAATGGCCAAACTAGGGAAGGTAAGGGAAGGGAGGTATAATTCAGGGAAAGCAGAGAGATCCCTCCATAGACCTCCCAGGAAGAGGGGACTTCAGGACATGGGCTGCCTATTTGTTTTCAGTGGTTCTTGTTATTTGGTTTGAGTTCCCAAGGAGTAAATGTTTCTCAGGCATATTTTTGGGATCTGATTTTGGCATGCCTTAAGATCAGAAAAATGTGATACACCCACTCCTCACTTATTGACATGGTTAGGTTTCAAAGACCAGGCCCTTATACAAAATCAGCATTACGTGAGGGTTGGGGGCCATGCCCCTCTTCGGTACCTGTGTCCCCTGCACCTTGCTCACCACCCTTGAGGTGTCCCCCATATGTCTCAGAATGCACACAGCATACCAGGTCTCCCCTTCCCCATCATGCCTTCTCCACCTCCACAGAGCCCATGGGGTTAGGGGTGACAGTGGTGGTAGTCAGGTGTTGGCCAAGGCCTGCTGCCTCCCAGCACCCGCCCTGGGTGGGGACCCCATTCATCCTCTGGCCACTCTACCTGCAGCCCATCACAACCTGTTTCCCTCTCCCCGCTCCCCAGCCCTCACTTGGCATCTCCCTGCCTACCCAAAAGCCTTCGTCATCCTACCACTGCCTTGGGCCCTCCATGTTTGGACCAAGATGTCATGGATGAATGGGAAAAAGCATCATGCAGCCAGTCATAGTCAGGGCATCCAGTATGTCGCTCAGGGTGGCCAGCAGAGGATGTCCCAGGCCCAGCCGCGTGGAGGTCAGACCACTGGAGGCACGACCTGAGAGTTTTTTCAAAGTTGACATAAATGTGAATTGTCAGATAACAAGGCAGTGAGGAGTAGGTGTAAAATAGGAGCTCTGTGGAAGCGGAGATGGCAGCTCCATAGGCCATCCCAGCTGTCTGTACACCCTTACAGGGAGGCCAGGAGGGGCTAAGTGAATTACTCAAGATTTCACAGGAGGAAGTGGCAGAACAGGGACAGTAACTCACAGTTCCTGGCCAAGATGGTTCCTACACTCCCCAGTGCCTGAAAAGGCTGGGTGCTAACCAGGGACAGATGACCCAATAAGCAAAGTGCACACGGGCTTCATTGTGTTTCCCTACTAATCTGTAGTGCACATGTGAAAACTGCTCACTACGGATTAGTAAGAAACATGGTGAAGCCTGTGTGTCTTTCTCTAATGGTAAGCCAGTGCATATCATGCTTACTGGTAATCCGCCACTGGTGCTGAGGTAAATTGAAGAACAAAAGCCATTTCTGTGGAGCAAGCAGGCAGATAGTTTTCATGTTCAGTACCAATTGTAATGGCCCAAGAGTGTCTATATGTTGCAAGAAGGTTGGAAAAACCAACTTTTGGACTGAGATTACCCTAACTCCAGACCAGAAAAATCACTCATTCATCATTCTTCCTCCCTGTTGACTCATCATCATACATCCTCAGCATGGCCTCCAGAAGGGAGTGTTAGTACTCACAGAGAAGAGGAAGAAAATATGATGAGGTAGCATGGAGGACCTCCTTACTCACCAAACGCAGGGAACACGCTTACTCAGCCTGTCTCAGTGATTAACAAGGGACTTTCACCTCAAGGAAGAAAAGAAAATGGCCACCACAGTATTTCCCATCGACAGTGCAAATTTGCCAATGAATTCCAAGGGTCGTAACTTCATACTAAGTCTGGTAGGATTTGGTGGTAATTCATGTATACGACATACTGAGACAAGGTCCAAATGGAGACATTAGGCAGTCCACTCGAGGGAGTGTGGCAAACCTATGAAGTTGAACTCAAGTGGCCTTACACACAGCTTAAGCTTCTTCCTGCCTCTAGAAGATTGCAAAGCCAGGAAGCCAGCAGCTCTGGGGTCAAGTGAAGGAGAGGCAGTTCTGGGATACACCCAAGAGGAGTTTTCTGGTCAAGCATTCCTGGCAACATGTGGTTTAAGGGGGCATTGAGAGCTCTCCCTCCTAAAAATATCTCCTTTCCAGGAACAGGGCAGCAGAGAGAAAGAAAAGTGTGTGGGAGCTTTTTGTACACTGTGAAATTTTTCTGTAAACCTGGAACTGCTCTAAAAAAGAGAGTATTGAAAAAAAAAAAAAAAACAACTTCTTCCCCTTTCCTGCTGTGGAAGCTGATATGGACACATTGAAGACTTACTCCTTTGCTTTGAGGCATTGTCTTTTCTATAGACCTGATTTTAAAATAAGTACTTTTATGTGCAGGACAACCCGAGGTTACCATGCTGTGGCACCTGTTATCAACGTTAGGTGCTGAGGAGTAGATTCCGACTCATAGTGACTCTACAGGACAAGGCAGAACTGCCCCATAGGGTTTCCTGGGCTCAAGCACAAATTGGGAGGACAGTGTGGATTGGGCAGTGTTTTGTTCTCTTGTGCATGGGGTGGCTATAAGTCAGTACTGACTTGATGGCACCTAACAACACTAGTCTTTAGGGGGCAGACCACCCGGTCTTTTCTCCCATGGAGCAAGTGGCAGCTTCACACTGCCAACCTGTTGGTTAGCAGCCAACTGCTTCACCACTGTGCCACCAGGGCTCCTTACTGGCATGTATTTATATCCTTGCATAAATCCAAAGGAGGACTGAGGGAAGCACACATTTCTTTCTCAGATTAGCCATTGAGGGAACCAGACCTCAGGCTGGCAAATCCATGAGGCAGCTAGAAAGAACTTTACACTTTGGACATTTCACTTTTCTGCTCAAATGCTCCAGCAAGCAGTGCCTGCCACTTCAATTGAACCAAACCCCATGTTGTGTTCTCCCAGGCCTTGGACACTTGGGCCCTTCCCTACCTCACCGTCCTCACCCCACCCCACTCACCATCTTGCTACTCACCGTTCACTCCTGCCTCACACAAATGCTCCAAGTTCTTTCCTGGCTCAGAGGCTTCTATAGCTGCCCCTTCTGCTGGTAGGTCTTTTCCCTCCACTCTTGATTCCTCCTCATTCTTTAAGACTTGTCTTTAAATGCTCCTACATCAGAGGCCTCCCTGCCTGTGCCACTTAAAGTAGGTGTTTTTCTTGTCTTTCACAACACCTCGTTCTCCTTTGCTATGTTTATTATAATTTGAATGGGTATTGTATGTGTGTGTGCTGATTTCATTAATGTCTGACTCAATCAACTAGATTTCAAGCTCCATGAGGCAAGGTCAGTGGCTTTCTTAATCATCTCTTTCTCTCCAACACCAAGTCCAGCCTCACACATGGTAACCTAAGTTAACCAGTTGCCATTGAGTAAGGGTTTTGAGATGGGGAGATTATCCTTGATTGTCTGGGTGTACCCTAAATGTAATCATTAAAAAAAAAATAGTTGCTGTTGAGTTGATGCTGACTCATGGTGACCCTATGTCAAAGTAGAACTGCACACCAATATTGTCAATGGCTTAGCTTTTGGAAGTAAATCTCTAGGCCTTTCTTTCAAGGTGTCTCTGGGTGGACTTGAACCTCTAACCTTTAGGTTAGTAGCTGAGCGTGTTAACCAGTTGCACCCAGAGACTCCTTCACACATGGTAGGAGCTCAATAAATATTTGTTGAATGGATCAATCCATCAGTGAATTTCACTTAAGTGTGTCAGAGGCCATTGAGCCCACCACTGATCAAATACCCCTGGATTCTCTGGGCTCCTTCAGCCATCAGGTCAGACTGAGAAGGTGGTCAAGAGTGTGGACTTCCGGGTCTCAACATCCTTTCCCCACTGCACTTCAGCTAGCTTCCCTGCTTGTCTCTGTTTCATAGGCTCCACTTTTATGCAAGACTGCTTCTTAAAAATTAAAGCGAAATAAACATCACACAAAATTAACCATTTTAAAGTGAACAGTTCAGTGGCTTTTAGTACACTCACAATGTGAAACCACGACTGCCTTTACATAGTTGCAAAGCATTTTCATCTCCACAAAAGGAGACCCCACCCCATTAAGCAGTTAGCCCTCATCCCCTCCCCTCCCTCAGCCCCTGCTGTGTCTGTATGGCTCTGCCTATCCCAGCTGTTTTATGTAAGTGTTGTTGTTCGGTGATGTGCAGTGACCCTATGTACAATGGATGGAACACTACTCAGTCCTGCGCCATCCTCACAATCGATACCATGCTTGAGCCCATCATTGCAGCCACTGTGTCAATGCATCCCGTTGAAGGTCTTCTTTTTTGCTAACTCTCTACCTTACCAAGCGTGATATCCTTCTCCAAGAACTGGTCCCTTCTGACAACACGACCAAAGTCTGAGAGATGAAATCTAGACACTGTCACTTCTAAGGAGCATTTTGGCTGTACTTTCTTCAAAGCAGATTTGTTCATTCTTCTGGAAGGCCACGGTACTTTCAATATTCTTCGCCAATATCACAATTCAAATGTGGCAATTCTTCTGCAGTCTTTCTTATTCATTGTCCAGCCCTCACATGCATATGAGGCTATATAGAGGAACTGTACAATATGTGACCCTTTTTTTCACTTGGCATAAGGCTTTCAGGGTTCATTCCTTCTTATGGCTGAATAAAGGATGGGTCTCAGGGCTGAATAAGTTTGTGTCTACTACTCTGAATAATGCAGCCAGGAACATCAGTATACAAGTACCTGTGTGAGTTCCAGTTTTCAGTACTTTTGGGTATATACCCAAGAGTGGAATTGCAGGGTCAGAAAGTAATTCTGTATTTCATTTTTTGAGGACTCACCAAACTCTTCCCTGGAAGAAGATGGGTTCAAAGGAGCGTTAATGTGTTTTAAAAGCATAAGACCATTGAGCCTACACTCCCATTTTATTGATGAGATAACAAAGGACTGGAGACCTGAAAGCGTTTGCCCTGGGTCACCAACTGGTCATTAGCAGCAAGGTTTCATCTTAGGTCACTTGAGTTCTATTCCCGAAGTTTTGCCTCTACACTGACTCTCTTGCCAAGACTCACAAGGAGAGTACTTTGGAATCTGCCCTCCCTGGGACCCTGTTTTTCTCTCCACAGCAACTTCTGTGAGGAGAAAACGGAGCCCGTGGCATGTGCCCCTTCCCCAGATCTCTAAAAGGCCCTTTGTGCTGAATCCTGTGGACATTCCAGAGGCCCATTCTAGCCGAATCTGTCCTGCTGGCCGTCACAATCCTTGCCTTCATCGGAGCTCTTCTGGCCTTTCTGCTTTTAAATGCATCCTTTGCTTCCTTGGAAGCCAGACTCTGGAGGCCTGGGGCAAGAGGGGTGGGGTGGAGGACAGGGGTCTGCTCTGCAGGCCTGGCTCAAGAAGAAAACTGCTGATTATCTCCCAGCCCAGCTGCAGAATCACCGTAGCTCGGCAGCAGGTTATAAATAGCCCACGTCCATTCCCAACCGCCTGAAAACAAGGATATGTCTTTCCTGTGTTAGAAGAACAGGGCTTCATAGCTGTCCTGGGGCCCTCCTCAACCCCACCCCCAAAAAGCTATGATTTATGTCTTAGCACCATTCTTCGGAGAAGGGATCACACAGCCCAATAAACAACGATTAATTTGTTGCCAAATTCTACAAGAAAGGAGGCATTCCTTTGGAAGTCCTCTCTTCATTTTGGCACTGACACATTAACCCACAGGACCAGGGAGGTAGTTGCACTGCAAGTTCACTGCCCCTGGTTTCATCTGGTGCTCTGCCCTTGCACCCAGTGGAGGCTGGAGAAGGGCTGTGTGGGTTGCTGACCTGGAGGGCAGGATGGGGCAGAGAACTGAAGAGCTGGTCTGAACTTGAGTCTGCTGTGGAGCTACCCTGGAATGAAAAAGTCGGGGAGTGGGGGCCTGGGTCATTTACTCGGAGCTCTACCACTCTGGAGGGAAAGCGGTGTTTCCTGGAGGAAATCAGGTACGGGGTCTCAGTGCAAACATCTAGATCCCCTTGGCCCAATGACTATAAGTTGGCACAGCAGTCAAAATGGACAAGTGAACTTTCCTGTCTTGCTCGCATTTGACCTTTACAACCCCTATTTTATTTTATTTGTTTTCTTTTCTGGAATTAAAAATCATGACTGCTTCTTATAGAAAGTTTAAAAAAAAATTCCCAAAATTATAAAGAAGAATCCCACCCCAGTCCCATTACACTGGGACAGGCATGTGTTCGTGACCATCCTTGCAGACCTTCTTGGGGTGATCCATGTCATTTTTTGTTTCCATATTTGTGAATTCACCTACATGCTACGATTTATTTGTAACCCTCAAATCAGCACCCACAATGCTTTCGCTATCACTCGCAGACATGTGCAGAGCAGAAAAAAACCTGCGTTCCTGCCCAAGTAGAACAGGTGACACTCTGCCTTTTCTGTTTCAGCTCTCGTGCTGTGAACAAGCCTCTTTTTGAGGTCTATTTAGAGTTGTGCTTTTCACATTTTTGTGTTGTCGTTGGTGATTCTGCTGTTTAAAATGGCTTCCAATGGGAGTGCTGAAGACTGTCAATCATTCCTAAGCACGGGAAGGCTGTGACAAGCCTTATGGAGAAAACACATCATTAGATAAGCTTCGTTCAGGCATGAGTTATATGCTGTTGGTTATGAGATCAACGCCAATGAATCAACAATAAATATTAAATAAGGTGCCTTTAAAAATACACATGAGGTAAAGTTACCTATTGGGATCAGTTGATGAAAATGTTGTGTGTTGTGTTCAGAGGCTCTCAGGAAACTAACACTGTATTCCCCCTAGCAGCAATGGCTCAGGGTTTGCTAATTCAGTCTTCACAGCAACATTATAGGACATAACTACCACGAGTGATGAGAATGGACTGTAGGTAAACATAATTTTACATAAATGAGATCATACTATTGTGTTAGTTGGGTTTCTGGAAGAAATAGATCGCAGACTGAACTGGATAAGTGAGGTCAGTTTAATAAAGGGCTATTTACAAAGGTGTGGGCAGAAGTTAAGAAAACCCACAAGGAGTAGTTTAGTACCCAAGGCTAGCAAAATGGGAGAGCCATTATCATCTCTGGCTGTGAAGAGCAAGAGGAGCAGGTGGTTACTGGCAACCACGGCTGTATGGAGAGGGTTGCCCTCGGCCATCAGCAGAGAAACAGCTAGCCCCAGCAAAGCAGCAGAGGAGCCAAGGAATAAGTACTTGACTGTCCTCCAAGTGTTGGTGCCTGCATTGGCCATCCCAACCAGAGTTAGAGGGCATGGGACCCATTGACGAAGTCCATAGAAGCTAGTCTCCCAGAGCACAAAGCAGGGTGGAGAAGGGAGAAGAGAGGTTCAGAGAGGCAAGCAGAAAATACCCACCATATCTGCTGTAGTGTGGCTTTTATCATTCAGTGGTAAGTCAGGGAGACATTTCTCAGTCAATGAAGTTTCTCAGTCACTTTGTGCTTTTTAGTGGTCCTTGTATGGATGCACCATAATTCAGTCAACCAATCCTCTACTGATGGACATACAGGTAGTTTCTAATATCTTAAGAGCATAGACAGTTTTGTGATGAGCAGATATGTATCTACAAACCCTCTGTGCACTTAGAATAGATATTCTTTATTCCTGTTTGGCATTTCTTAGACTCTGAGGCTCAGAGCTGATGAGGCTGGCCTCCAATCACACAGTGGGAATGTGACTTTTCTGAATCCACAAAAAATTTTAAGTGAATGTGGTTCTGTAGTATGAAAATAAATAAAAGGTATATTTTGAAAATCAATAAAAAGATGCTTACCAACATTCCATTGAAAGTCCTGTCACCCATAGTGTTCTAGAAGGGAGAGGATTATCAGTTCCTAGGAGTATATGGGGTGGGTCACGGGGAACGAGGGGACAAGATACGAGAAAAGTCAGGGTCTGAGTTTAAGACACTGTCCTAGACAAGGAAGACGCCACAGTGGCCATTGATGGGGGGAAGACAGGAAGTGCAGGGGGGCATATAGGAAATGATAGCACAGGACACCCCTTCACTGGCTTCACGGCTGTCACCTCCTGAGGTAGAAACAGCTCCAGAGGTCTTACTGGGGTAAACTAGACCAAACCTATTGCCATTGAATCAATTCCTATCCATAGCAACCCCCATAAGGTTTCCAAGGCTACAAATCTTTACAGAAGCAGACTGCCTCATCTTTCTCCCATGCAGCGGTTGGTGAGTTTGAACCGCCAACTTTTCAGGTAGCAGCCCAATGCCTTAACCACAGCACCACTGGAGCTCCTTCACTGAGGTAAAGGAGGAAGCAAATGGGCTCAGGCAGGAGTTAGATGGACCTGACTGGGAGGTGTGATGCTGCCTCTGCCTCTCACAGGCACTTCCTGTTTGAGCCTCAGAGTCCAAGTCTGAAAACTGAGCCGATAGCCACCCGCAGGCTTGTCCTCAGGAGGACCTGACACAGATGTGTGGAGAGGGATTGGCACTTAGCGGGCACTCAACAAATGCTTGTTTCTTTCCTGTTTGCTCAAAAACTAGGAGCCAAGATAGGCGACATTTTTTCAATCTAATTTCTTTAATTCAATGAATACTTACTGAGCAGTGGATAAACAGAAAGCTAAATAAGATTCTTTCCTTGTCCTCAAGGACCTTGTTGTTTGTTGTTGTTAAGTGCCGTCGAGTCATTTCCAACTCATAGTGACCCCACGCACAGCAGAACAAAACACTGCCCGATCCCGCGCCAGCCCCACAATCCTTGCTATACTTGAGCCCATCATC
>NW_006921693.1:5422131-5422925 GCF_000298275.1 Orycteropus afer afer
CTTTGGGCGTCCCTGAGTTGTCTCTCCTCACCTGTATCCCTGGGGACTGTGTCTGGACTTTTGTCCCTCTGTCTGGAGTGTGCTTGCCTTCTCTCCCAAGTGAATCCCTGACACCTTCCATTGCACATTTGTGTGGGGACCTAGCCTGGATATGTACTCCCTGCTCTGCACTCCCATAGCTCCGTGCCCACTCCTCTCTGTCACACCTTATCGCCTGGTATCGACCAGTGCTGAAGAGGTCTGGAGTCAGGTGGGCTGGGTTTCCATCCCAGCTCTGCCACTTTACTAGCCTGGCTGTATGTCAGCCTGCTCTTCTAAAATCCATAAAGTCATTGTGGGAACTGAAAGAGTTTGTACATGCAAAGCACATGGAATGGAGCCTGGCCAGTAAGCAGCAGAGGTGCCATTCATTGCTGCCCTCCCAGCACCCAGCACAGAGTAAGGGCTCAGTGACCGTTTGTCAAAAGAATTAATGATGTGTATTCATTACTAAAATAGCAGGATAAAATATGATTTCAAAATGGCCTGGAGTCAATCTCACACAAAGGACAAGACACATAGTGCAATATGCTGCAAGGGGAAGAAAGGGCTCTCTATTAAGCAGCCTAAGGAGGAGTGACCTGGCCTGGTTGCCCAGGAGGGAACAAAATGCTGGACACAGACTAGGAGTAGAGGAGACTGGCCGTGAGTCCCAGGCCCAACGTCTCTTGACTGTGCACCTTTGGACAAGTCCCTTAACCTCTCTGGCCTTAAGGCTGCACCTGTTGTTGTTGGGTGTTGTCAAGTTTTTTTTT
>NW_006921693.1:5425335-5434544 GCF_000298275.1 Orycteropus afer afer
TGGTTTTCTTCATTCTTCTTTGCTGTGGACGAGAAGAGACCCATTGTTGCATCTAGATGGCTGCTTGCAAGCATTTAAGATCCCAGTTGCTACTCACCAAAGTAGAATGTGGAACAAGTTTTTGTGTAGTATGTTATGCCAACTGAGCTTGATGTCCCCTGTGACCCTGTGACTATGGTCCCAAGCCCACAGGTCCAACTACTCACTCTCTCTGGGTTGCTGGCTGTGCCCAGAGGTAACTACAACCTTGTCCTCTGTCAGCTCTATATACCTGGGAATTCTTACAGAACATACAAATGCACACCTCTGAAATACACTGAAACATTGTCTACCAACCCTATACATGGTCTTGGGCTCACTCTCCCCTGCATAGCCATACCTAATAGTTAAGCCTGTCTACCCATCTATCCACCTGTATATCAATGTTTGCCTTCACTGACAATGCAGTACTGTATGTGCAAAAGGGTTCACCTTTGTTGTCTGTACCTTCCGTGAACCTCTCTCTGTCTTCCTCTTCCTCAATGCCACCATGTTGATCACTCACATTTGGTACATTGCTTTTCTCTTCACCTAAATAAAAACTTGTCTCTACCTGTCTAACAGTGTTCCATTCCCTCCCCTCCCCTCCCACCCCTGGAAACCAACAAAGAAAATTTCCTTCCATAGATAAACCTTTCCTTGACTCTTTACAATAACAGATTAATACAATATTTGTCTTTCTGTGATTGACTTATTTCACTTAGCAAGTTCATCCATGCTATGCAGTATTTTGCAGATTCTACGTTATTCTTTAGAGTTACATAGTGTTCCATTGTGTGTAAGTATCATAGTTTGGTTATCCATTGTTCTGTTGATGGGTGCTTAGGTTGTTGCCATCTTCTGGCTATTGTAAATAGTGCTGCATTGAACATGGGTGTGCATATATCTGTTCTTGTCCTGGCTCTCACTTCTTTAGCATATAAATCTAGTAATGGAATGGCTAGGTCAAATGGTATTTCCAATTCTGGCTTTTTAAGGAATCACCATACTGCTTTCCACAGTGGTTGTATCATTTTACACTCCCACCAGCAGTATATGAGAGTCCCAATCTCTCCACATCCTCGCCAGCATTTGTCATTTTCTGTCTTGTCAAACTTTGCTGCTAGTGCTGGGGCCAGATGGTATCTTGTTGTTGTTTTGATTTGCATCTCTCTAATGGCTAATGGTCGTGAGCATTTCTTCATCTGTTTGTTGGCCACCTGAGTATCTTCCTTGGTGAAATGTCTATTCGTGTCTCTGTCACTTGCTGGTTTTTTAGAAGTAGGTCACCAGGACTTTCTTCCTTCCTGGTCCATCTTAGTCTGGAAGCTCTGCTGAAACCTGTTCAGTGTCACAGCCACACACAAGCGTCCCCTGACGGATGGCTGGTGGTGGTGTATGAGGCATATCAGCCGGGATCCTGCTGGGAAGGTGAGAATTCTACCACTAAAGCCCCAATGCCACGTGATTACCATCCTAGGAGCCATGATTACCTTACCAGCTACAGCGTGGCTCTCCAGTTTGTGAGGCTCTGCCAGCTTTGTAATCCAGGACTCTGTAGCTCTGGGAGCCTCTGAAGGGCTTGATAGCCGAAGGCTGGAGAGTTGTCCTGCACAAGCAAAGCCAACCTGCTGAGTTCCAGATCCCTGCCGTGAGCCCATCTGCTGGGTGTGCCAAGGGCAGAGCAATGAGGTGGCATGTGGGAAGGCGTCCCGGTGTCTGAGCTGGATGCCAGCCTGGGCACTGACTTTCTGCTTCCCTTGGCATCCCCACAGGCTCCATCAGCTCGCCTGCCTCCCCTGGCCTTTCCCCAAGAGCAGACACAGGGCCTCGAAGCATCTGTTGCCATGGAGACCATCTCCCTCAGAGACCTCCCTTCCCATCTTCTGCCTCTCGAATGTTCTTCTTGACAAGGAAGGTACCACTCCCCACTGATTTACTCCTCCCCAGGGGCAGCCTCCCCTCTTCATTCATTCAGTCCTATAACAAACATATATGGAATCTACTTTATGTCAGGCAACGTTTCAGGTGCTGCAGATATGGAAATAAATAAGACAATAGAGTCCCTGTCCTTGAAGAGATTATATTCTTGTGGGGAAGAGAGATAATAAAGAAATAAATATGTTTGTTATAAGTAAAATGATGCAGGAACAGCCTGCCGGAGGAGAGCGTGCTCCAGCAGAGGCCTGAAAGTGATGAGAAACCAGCCACATGGGTGTCGGGGTAAATGCTTTCCAAGCAAAGGAATAGCCAGTGTGAGGACCTTGTGTGGAAGCCGCCTGGGGGGCTGGAGTACAGGGAATGTGTGGGGGAGGGAAGGGGCCAGTGAGTGGATGAAGAGGTTGGATTGCTATCAGGGGCAGATTTCATGGAGCCATGTAGGTGCCGGGAACATTACATTTTATTCAAAGGGATGGGAAGTTGTTGCCCCTGGAAGATTCACTCATGGAAAATCTATTTTAAAGGTCTCCCTCTGGATGCCTTGTAGACAATTGAGAGGAGGGGCCACTGGCAGAAGCAGGGAACTTGGGGGATTGTTGGAGTAGCCCAGGGGAGGTGAGATGGTGACTTGGACCAGAGGTGGTGGTGGTGGCAGTGATAACAAATGGTTAGGGTCCTATGATTCTCCCCAGCTTTTCCTGGAATACAGGGTTCTCTCCCAAACAATGTGGACACAATCTTGTCTAGGGGTACTCCCTTCACAGGTTCCATTCTGTTGCACCTTGACTCATCCTTCCCTTTACCTGTATTCCAGGGCTCGTGAGGTCTTTCAGGGTCTGTTTGCATGATTCCATGAACGGCAAGACCACTTCTATCTTGTTCCTCCAGGCTCCACCCAGATCCTGACACACAGCATTTGGTAATGTTTTGTTGAATGAATGGTAATCATTACCTTTGACTGAAAGCCAGCTATGTGCCAGGGGTCTACATAATTCTGAAGCAACCAGTCAACCACCCCCATTTTATAGGCAAGAAACTGAGACAAACAAGACTTGCCCAAGGCCAATGGCTGGTCAGTGGCAGGGTTGGATCTTAAACTCAGACAGTCTGACTCAAGAGGGCCCTCTGTAACCAGTACACTACACTGCCTCTGGTGGGTAACAGTGGAACTGAGTGAATGCCAGTTAACAAAGGAGCACAGTGGATGGGCACAGAGCCCTTTTGCAAGTGACATCTGAACTTGATTTTGAGGGATGAGGAAGACGTAGCCAGTGTAGAGAGGTGGGAAAGGAAGTGTAAGTTAAGAGGAAAGCAGGAGTGAAAGCACTGAGGTGGGAAATGCCAGCCACGGACAGGAAGCTACCAGAAGCAGGCTCCATTTTACTGGATCATAGAGCATGGAGCAGGGAGGACCTGAGGAAGGAGAGGGAGGCAGGGTCCAGGTTGGGAAGCCTGGTAGAGGCCAGGCTGAGGAGCTGAGTCTGTATTTTGTAGATGGTGGAAGCAAGGGCACCAGGATGAAAGAGCAGCCAGGGCAATCTCTAAGTCGCATCCCCCTATTTGAGCCCACGGGGCGATCTCTATTTTGCATGTCCCCCACACCCCAGTTTCAAAATGGATAGACATCTGGTGGCATAGTGCATAAGGCATTTGACTGCTAAACAGAAGGTCAGCAGTTCAAACCCACAAGCTGCTCCATAGGAGGATGGGGCAATCTACTTCTGTAAAGATTTACAACCTCAGAAACCCAATGGGGTTAGCTATGAATTGGAATTGATTGGATGGCAGCGAGTTTGGTTTTTTGGTTTGAGCCACTGATAGCTGTGGGGCATCCACAGAAACGCCTTAGTCCCTCTTGTCCAGCAGCCTCAGTCAGGCCCCTTTGGTATTTGTGGCACCTCAGAATGTCATTTCGTGTGCCTCTTCCGGTGCCCTATTGGACTCCCTCGCAACGACTATCTACTGTGCTTGAGGAAGGATGTTGGGCTGTACCGGGTTAATAGAAATTGCTCAGTGATGCCTCCTTCATGTGGTGCCCACAGCATTGCCATACCCACCATACCTTAGACATACCCTGAATGGGAAGCCTCAGAGGAGTCTGGTGAAACAACTCAGGGTGCCCAGCTACAGCTAACAGGGCTGCGGCCAGATTTGGTCATGGTGTGGAGCAGGGAAACAGAGGCAGCAGCAGTCCCAAACTCATGCCAGGCCATCACCGCACAACTGCTCTATCCAAGTCTTTGGAGTATCCAAGTTCATCTCAGAAAAGCAGTGGCCAGAGACTGAGGTCCAGAGGGGGCTGGGAGGTGTCAGAGAAGGGCCCGGGGCCAAGCCTGTGTGATCTCACAGACAAAGGGAGAAAGTGGCTGAGAGATGAGCCAGCGTGGGACACCTGGCCACAGGCCTGGGCTGCTGCCAGTGCATCCGCGGGAATAATGGCTCCCTTTGTCCCGCGTGTAAATTCTCCGGAAGAGAAAGGATTCCGGGCCTGCTTCTCTCGCTTGCACAATGCCTGCTGCCCGAGGCCCCGCGGTGAGAGCCTGCCACAGCATTTGGGCAGTATTCAGACCCCTTCACTGTCTCGCTCCTTCCAGGCGTGCAGAAGCAGGAGGTGGGAGCTCTGGGCCAGACTTTCTGCAGGGGGTTGAGAGGTTGGCGAGGCCACCCAGCCTGAGCCAGGAACTTTGTCTCACAGCCCCAGGAAACCAAAGATCTTGAAGCTCTGAACTGGAAAGTGTCTCAGAGGGCATCCATGGAGCTCTTCCCAATCCTTGCCCTCCCCCACCCTCCCACCTCTTCACCTCCACCACCTTCAACAGACTGACTATAAAGGTTACAAGCACAGACGGTAGTGTCAGACGCTAAATTGGGTCCCAATTCTGCTGCTGCCCCTAAAATGGCAAGCTATTTAACCCCTATAAGTCTCAGTTTCCCTGTCTGTAAAATGGACATCAGAACATCTACTTTGTAAGTCATCAGCAGGAATAAGTGAGAAGATGCATGTAACACACTTTCCAGAAGGGCTTGATGAGGGTAGACAGTCTAGTGGACCATCCATCTTGAATTCCTCCAAGGACAAGGCGCTCACTGTCTACAGTCCCTTTTCAGACCAAGTGCAGATCTGCCTCTTATATCCTCATCAGTGTTGAGGGCGGAGAGGAAGGGGGCCCACTTTTATTAAGCATATTGCATGCCAGCTATTATTGTTACCGACCATAGGGTGTTATCAACTATAGGGCCGCTATGAGTCAGAATCAACTCAACAGCACACAATAACAGGTATTATAAATGACTTAGAGAAATTAAAAGCCTTACCCAAAGCCGTACAGAAGAAATGACCAGGATTTGAACCTGAGTTTGCCCAACTTCTCTGCACCACGATACCAGAGAATTCTTGACATGTATGTGAACAGCCCCTCCCCTCTCAGTGTTGCCTCTTCTCCAGGGCAAACGTACCCTTGTTCTCAGGATATGTGGTTTTGGGTCCCTCACCATGCTGGCCCCTCTCCTTTGGCATGCTCTCCTTTGTGACTGTCCGTCTTTAAATAATAGCTTCCATCTGACCAGTGCAGAATAGGGACATACTCCCACCTCCTTCATTGTAGGTGTTCTATTCATACTAATGAAGCCTAAGATGATGTGGTACTTGGGCCAGCCACATTGTGTGGATGGCCCTCTCATTCTTGCTATCCTCAGGCTACAAGAATAACATGTATCCTTCTGTTTTAAACAGTCTGCATTCTTCATGTAGGTCTTCTATGCAGATAATGAATCCTGTCCCACTAGTTGAAGCAGTTAAGCTTGTTACATATGGTAGGTAGTTCACAGAATCTCCAGCAGGGCCACAGACTCAGGTTTGGAAGCAGGAACAGGAATGATGCTCAAATTCTCCTGACCAGGCCTTTCTACTGGGACATCACTGTCACTGGACACAGCACACTCAGGTCATTCATGTTCGTGTGGAGTGGTCTAGCAGAGGTGCAGAGAGGTCTAGGACCTCTGCCCCTATGTGCAAAATCAGTTGTCAAAATCATTTTGTCAGATGTTCTGGTATTTCAGCTCCAATATTGTCGTAATATTATTTGTGAACCTATATCAATAAATTTTTTTGAGAAAGAAGTCATAATTAAAGGAAAAGAGAAAAAATATTAGAAGGCTTCTGCTCAGTTACTAATAATGTTGCAATTCAATGTAGATTTTACAAAACAATTGTGTTAGTATTCATAGAATCTAAGAGATACTACACTTAACCAATTTACAACTATAACCCAAAACCAAACTCACTGCCTTCAAGTCGTATCTGACTCATAGCAACCCCTCCTTGGGTTTCCAAGGCAGTATCTCTACGGAAGTAGATTGCCCAGTCTTCTTTCCAAGGAGTGGCTGGTGGGTTTGAACCGCCAGCCTTCTAGTTAGCAGTCAAGTGCCTTAGGCACTAGGCCACCAGAGCTCCTATTTACAACTGTATTTATCACATATTATTCTGTGAGTCAGAATTGACTTGATAACAATGGGTTTGATTTTTTTCTATGATTAAAATTGATAATTAATATTACTAAGGATTTACTGGGTAACACTAACCTTAGGGAAGAGAGTAGGAGCTACATTGGATTTCCCTCTAAGTCCCCCAGGGACCTGGCATTTCATAGGCAGCAGATGCTCAGTAACTACTTAAAAAATGATTAATGAGCAAAACAGATTAATGGATTACTAAGGGAATAATTTCCAAGTGAATGAAAGAGCAAATGAATGGATTGCCCAAAGAATTGACGGATTCGTGAAAGACTGATTATAACCAACCTCTGAGTTTCATAGTTATTGGCCGCTTTTCCCCCAGATAATTGAAAACCAAGAATACAAAGAGCTTCATCTTAGTAAAGAATGTCCAGATACAAGCTAAGGAAATCATTTTCTTAGGATCCCGTGAGGACAGTATGGTAGAGGAACAGCATAAAAAGCAACCAAAGAAAATAACCCCCAAAATATGAAAATATAGTCAACCTTGTTATGATTAATGGATAGATAGATGTAAATATATATATATATATATATATATATATAGTCAACCTCACTAATGATTAAAAAAATGTAATAAAATAAGACACAATTTTTCCTCCTGTTTAATGTGTAAAGCTTAGTTGGCAGATAAGGGGAAATAGGTAGCCTCAGATGCTGTTGGTGAGAACATTATGATATCTAATACTTATGGAGATGTTAAGATATCTAATATTTATGGAGGCCAATCTGGGAATATACATCAAATTTTTAGCTTTCAAATCAACTTGTTGGCGACTGGTGTTAAAAAACAAAGCCATTGCCATAGAGTCATTTGGGAGCTCTGGTAGCATAGTGCCTAAGACACTTGACTGCTAACCATGAGGCTGGCGGTTCAAACCCACCAGCCACTCCTTGGAAGGAAGATGGGGCAATCTACTTCCGTAGTGATACTGCCTCAGAAACCCAAGGAGGGGTCACTATGAGTTGGGTCCGTCTCAACGGCACATAACAACAACAACAACATAGAGTCACTTAGTTGAGTCATGTTGACCTCATGTGTGTCATGGTATAATTGAGCTCCATAAGGTTTCCTTGGCTATACTCTTTATGGAAGTAGATTGTCAGGCCTTTGTTATATGGCATTGCTAGATGGGTTTGAGTAGTGCCTAAGGCATTTGACTGCTAACCAGAAGGCTGGCGGTTCAAACCCACCAGCCACTCCTTGAAAGGAAGACTGGGCAATCTACTTCCATAGAGATACTGCATCAGAAAGCTAAGGAGAGGTCACTGTGACTTAGGTCTGACTCGATGGCATATAACAGCAACAACAATAGGTGGGTTTGAACCACCAACCTTTCAATTAGTAGTTGAGTCAAACTGTTTGAACTGCTCAGGGACCTACTGGTATTGAAGTCCTTAAATATATTTAAAATACATTTACCTTGGCATTTGACTACTAACCAGAAGGCTGGCAGTTCAAACTCACCAGCCACTCCTCAGAAGGAAGGTTAGACAATCTACTTCTGTAGTGATACCACCTCGGAAACCCAAGGAGGGGTCGCTCTGAGTCGGGTCCGACTCGAAGGCAGAATTTGGTTTTTTTTTTGGTTTGATCTAGAAATTCCACTTTTAAGTTCTCCTAAAGTAATAACTGGATGAGAAGACAAAAATTTATGTACAAGATTTATGGTAAGAATGAAAAATAGGAAACAATATACAAATCTATCTATAGCAGTCTAGCTAAATAAATTGTGCTTCATAATTTACAATGAAACCATCAAACACATGAAACAATTTATAATGAAACAATCAAACCCTGTGTGACCATTGAAAATGAATGAGGAAGATACTTCTATATAAACAGAACACATGTTCTCACATCATTACGTGTCAAAAGCAAATAAAGAATGATATGTCTACAATAATGTTTATTTATTTAGGATTTACAACATATATTTTTTAGGGGCACAACTTAATCCATAACAATGTTATTTTCATAAATTTTTAAAGTTCATTATTCATCAAACATATATTGAATTGCTATCTTGTTGCTTAGCCCACTGTTCATTTAACACATATTTTTATAATGCTTATATGTGAATAGAAGAATTAGGGAATCCTGAACATCAAAGAAGTCCCTGTGTGGTGTAAACGGTTAACATGCTCAACGGCTCACCAAAATGTTGGAGGTTCAAGTCCACCCAGAAGCATCTCAGAAGAAAGGCCTGGCTGTCTCCTTCCTAAGAGTTAGCCATTGAAACCCTGTAGAGTCCAGTTCCCCTGTGACACACATGGAGTCAGAGTCGACTCTACGGCAGCCAGTTTCATACACCAAATGCCCAGGATTGTGAGAGGAGCACTGCTCCTTTTCACTTTATACACTTCTTTCTTTATTATTTTTATGAAAGAATCATTGATTAGTTTTATAATCAGAAAACTACACTGAAGAGTTATAGCTATTCGAAGGGAGGGGGCTGCAGTCTACAGGGGAGCCTAGGAAGCAGCTGGAGAGCTGGCACTATGGTGGCCCAACTGTGGCCTTGCTATTTCCACTTCCTGGCCTCTGCCCTGTCTCTCTGTCCAAAGACTCAGCCCTGGGAAAGGCTGCCCCAGCCCGCTTTCTGCAACAATGGGAACAATGGTGTTTTCTACAGAACCATGACGAGTAAAACTCAGGCTCATGTCAATCCCTGCACAAGAGAGCAGAGCCTGTGAAAGTCCCACAGCTTGAGGAAAACTCCACAAGGAGGACC
>NW_006921693.1:5435089-5452644 GCF_000298275.1 Orycteropus afer afer
CTCCATATGTATATGATGCATAATATAAAATACTTAGTGCCTAGAAGATAATCAGTGATCAATAAGCAGTCATTGTTATATGATTCCTGCATAGTTACACTTGGCTTGCAGAAGGGGATGTACCTCCTTGGACTGCCCTCTCATTGTGCCAGCTGGTCCAGTTCAATGGGGTCAGTGCATAGCATGACCAGAACCTTCCTTAAGTACAGAACCTCTGACAAGTATAGTTGGTCACCAGCTAATTAGAATGTGGATGTCAAAGACATCAAACTGCAGGCCAACTGAGGCTGTCTCAGAGAGGAGATGGAAGGAGACCTGGGAGTGGGGAGTACCAGAGCCTCAAAGGTTAGTTGAAGAAAGGCCAGGTAATCTACTTCCAAAAGATCACAGCCTTTGAAACCCCATGGAACACAGTTCTACTCTGACACACATGGGGTCACCATGAGTTGGAATTGACTTGATGCCAACAAGTGTTAAAAACAGCAAGCAAACCCATTGTCAC
The DNA here is from genome assembly GCF_000298275.1 of Orycteropus afer afer. Classification (NCBI taxonomy): domain Eukaryota; kingdom Metazoa; phylum Chordata; class Mammalia; order Tubulidentata; family Orycteropodidae; genus Orycteropus; species Orycteropus afer. The sequence continues at coordinate 5,435,592 of NW_006921693.1, forward strand.
TGAGTCAATTCCAACTCTGGTGACCTCAGGTGTGTCAGTGTATGCTGAGTGCCACATGGTTTTCTTGGCTATGATCTTTATGGAAGCAGCTCTCCAGGCCTTTGTTACATGGTATTGCTGGGTGCATTTGAATCACTACATATTTCAGTTAGTAGCTGAGTGCAAACTATTTCAACTATCAGGGACCTGCTGGTCTCAAGGCTTTTGCAATCTAGTTCTAGAATCACTGGAGTTAGTTAGCTCTTGCAGGGATCTTGAAAAGCATCTCCTCTGTTGCCTTTTTGAAAACGGAAACTGTGGACCAAAGTTGGCACGTGCCTTAGTTACCCACTGCTGCTGTAACAAAAATACCACGAGTGTGTGTATGTGTGTCAGGTACCACAAGCGTGTGTATGTATGTCGGGGGTAAAGAACAGACATTTGTTTTCTGACAGTTCTGGAGTGTAAAGGTCCAAATCGAGGTCTTGGCCATGTCGATTCCTTCTGTGGGCTGCTCTCCTAGTTTCTGGTGTCTGTCAGCAATCCTTGGTATTCCTTTGCTTGTAGACGGGCCCTCATGTGGCATCTATCTTCTCCTGTGTGTATGTCCCTGTGCCTATGTCCCTGTGCCTATGCAGCTCTTCTTATGAAATTCACCATTCAGAAGTGATAAGGTTCAGGATCAACCCTAATCTGGGATGATTTCATTAACGAAACATGACAAAAGAACATCCTTATTTCCAAATGGAGACTGATTTACAGGTATAGGGCTTAGGCATTTACATTACTTTTTGGAGACCCAATTCAACCCATAACAGCATGTGACAACCGTCACAATGAGCAAGTACCCCAACTGAGACTTAAGCCAAGGTCTCCTGTCCCCACAGTTGTGTTCCTTAGTAGGACTGGGGTTGGGCTGTGAAAGTTATTCAGTCACCATCCCACACATGGGAAGGGTAAGGCCAGCAGGTGAGAAATGCTGGCTGCCATTTTTTATTTCTGTCCATGAAGAAGATATGGGGCAGGAAGGAATGCAACCAAATGTCCCTGCACATCCATCTGTCTTTCTCCAGGAATTAGCAAGAGTTTCAGTCTTGCTAATCTGGGCCAGATGCCAATGGAATCCTGTGGGTGTAGGGCCAGGGTTTATGCTGGACCATGTGTTACTGTTATAACTCAGGGCACGGTTCTTCTAAAGCATAAAACTGTGGAGCATCGAGCCCCGTTTAAATCCTTATCATGCTCTAATCCATATCATGCCTGCTATAGAAAAGGAAGCTGGAGCCAACCCCAGGGAGGGGAGGACACTGAAGAGTCTTACTCATGTTTCAAAACATGGTGTTTGTTGGCCCTGACCTTTCCTCTTGCCCTTACCTCTTCTCCAGGTGATCTTGCCTCCCTGCTGCAGCCCCAAGTCTGGAAAGTTATAGCTCTAGGTCCAAGGAAGGGTCTGGGCCCAGTGGACAAGCAGTCCAGAACCAACTCCCTTGAAAACCATCCATGGATAGTTCTTCTAAAGACCCAGGGTCCTCACAGACCTTTCTAGATACAACCTGGTCTCCTTGGATCCCAAACAGCCAGTAAGCCATGAGACAGCTGGTGTATCCGGGCTTAATGCTCAAGGAAATACTCTGCAAGAGCAACTGTCACACATAAGCTTTGGTGGACCTCTTAAAATCACCTAGTTATTTTCACTTAGCTAGAGGCAGGTCAGCTCTGACGAGAGGTGAATTTAGGTTCACCACCTTCAACTTGAGTCTGAAAACATTAGTGCTGAAATGGATCCAGGGCAATACTGGTTGGGTTGCTGACACACTTGGATTTGATACACGGATTGGTCTTGACACATATCGAATCCAAGTGTGTCAGCAACCCAGCTCTGGTAGCGTAGTGCCTAAAGCATTTGATTGCTAACCAGAAGGGTGGAGTTTCAAACCCACCATCCACTCTGTGGAAGGAAGACTGGGCAATCTACTTCCATAAAGATTGACCATCTTGTATAGTAGAGATGACAAGGGACAAAGTTGTAGTTGCTTCTTGGGCACAACTGGCTACCCAGAGGGAGCAGGTAGTTGAACCTGTGGGCTCAGAACCATATCGCAGAGGACATCAAACTCATTTGGCATAACACACTACACAAAACATTGTTCCACTTCCTACTTTGGTGAGTAGTAACTGGGATCTTAAAAGCTTGCAAGCAGCCATCTGGATGCAACAATGGGTCTCTCCTTGTCCAGAGAAAAGAAGAATGAAGAAAACCAAAGATTCATAGAAACAATTAGTCCAAGCGACTGGTACACCATGTGATCCTCAGCCTATATGACTATGAGACCACAAAAACTAGATGGTGCTAGCTACCACTGCCAACCACTCAAAGGGGGATCTCTGTAGAAGATCTTGGATAGAGTGGGAGAACAATGTGAAACAAAACTCAAAATCATTTGGAAGAAAAGACCAGGTTTGGTGGTCTGATAGAGCCTGGTGGAACCACTGAGACTATGGTCCCTAACTGCCTTTCAGGTCTAGTATTGAGCCCACACTTGTAGCTTCCAGCCAAAAAAAAAAAAAAAGACAGACATATGAGGTGAACATTTACAGTAGGTAGATACATTCCTTGGAGAGAAGAATCATGGGAGAATAGAAGGGCTGTGTATGTACAGGGACATAGCTCAGGGGGCAGGAGTGCATGGAGGGAAGGACACAGAGAAGAGGTAACTATGGGGAAGAAGTAGGAAGGGAGCTGTTGCATTGAGGTAAATTGTAGTCAATGGCACGAGACAACATGTATGTGAGCTGCTGTATGGAACGTGAATTTGCTCTGTAAACTTTCACTCAAATCACAATAAAACAAAAAAAAAGATTGACCACCTTGGAAACCCAAAGGGGGTTGCTATGAGTTGGAATCAACTTGATGGCAGTGAGTTGTGTTTTGTTTTATTTTTTTTTTTGGTTATTGGTTTTCCATACATAAAAATGCATTTGGAAAAAAAAAATTTTGCAAAGAATGGTCAGCTTCTTGAAAGTTAACAAAAATGCTTAACAATCAGTTCTCTAGTTGAGTCTCCTCATTACAAGAGGAAACAAGGCCCAGAAAAAAAAAAAAAAAAGAGAGACTTGTGTGAAATCACATAGCGAGTGTCAGAGCCAGCAATAGAACTCATGATTGACATGACCTATGAGTGCCTGAAATTTCACCCTAGGTATTTTCGCTTTTTTTTCAGACTATTTATAGTCTTATTTAGGCATACAAGTAATAAACACAATATCATTATAAATTTAAAAAAAAACAGTTATAAATTGTTTAACACTACTCTGTTGAACCTATTAGGAGCTCTGGTAGCATAGTGCCTAAGGCACTTGACTGCTAACTAGAAGGCTGGCAGTTCAAACCCACCAGTCACTCCTCAGAAGGAAGGTTGGGCTATCTACTTCCGTAGTGATACCGCCTCAGAAACCCAAGGAGGGGTCGCTGTGAGTCAAGTCCAACTCGACGGCACATAACAACAACAACAACATTAAACCTATTGTACTCTCCCCAATCCCATTCCCGTACCTTCCCAAGGGTATCCACTGTTAACAATTGGGTGTCTAATCCTTCCAGGCATTATTCTATGCAGTTAGGAATATATTTATAATAGGCGATAGAGTATTTTTAATTACATACTTAAACTTACAATTCATAAATGTATTTAAGAACCTAATTTATGAGTCATCTAATCTATAAACACGTTGTTGTTGTTGTTGTTATGTGCCGTCAAGTCGGCCCCAACTCATAGCGACCCCTTCTTGGGTTTCCGAGGCAGTATCACTACGGAAGTAGGATTGCCCAACCTTCCTTCCGAGGAGTAAACTAATTGTTTTGAGACGTCTCTGTTCACTTAACCTTGTATTAATCTTGACCTTCTGTTCATGTTGGTCCACACAGAATCTTGGCTGTTTTGTTAATGGCTCCATTGTATTCCATTGCATAGAGGTCCCACAATATATTTTTACCCATTTGTCTATCTTTGAACATTCAGGTTGTTTTCCATCATTTTCTATTGTGACTATAGCTTCAATGAGCCTCTCTGTATATAAATATGTGGGACATTAGCCAATGTTTCTGCAGAAGAGATATCTAGAAGGTAAAATGTGAGATCATTTGTTTAGTGAAAGTGCCACTCTAAACAGTAATGAATCATCTTAATGTTGTCCAAAGATTTCACTTCTGAACTTTCTTTGATGTTGTTAGACGCCATCAACTCGGTTCTAACTCATAACGGCCCCATGTACAACAGGCCTCGTCCTGCACCATCCTCACAATCATTGCTATGTTTGAGCCCATTTTTGCAGCCACTATGTCAATCTATCTCACTGAATATCTTTCTCTTTTTTGCTGAGCCTCTATTTTACCAAGTATGATATCTTTCTCCAGGGTCTGGGCTCTCCTGATAACATGTCCAAAGTACGTGAGATGAAGTCTCACCTTCCTTGCTTCTAAGGAGCATTCTGACAGTACTTTTTCCGAGACAGATTTGTTTGCTCTTTTGACAGTCCATTATGTATTTATTTTTCTTCACCAATTCCATAATTCAAAAGCATCAATTCTTCTTTGGTTTTCTTATTCTTTGTCCAGCTTTCATATGGATATGAGGCAATTGAAGAGATCAGGCGCACGTCAGTCTTCAAAGTGATGTCTTTGCTTTTCAACACTTTAAAGAGGTCTTTTGCAGCAGATTTGCTCACTGTAATATATTATTACATTTCATGACTGCTGTTTCCATGGGCATTGATCTTGGATCCATGTAAAATGAAATCCTTGACAATTTCAATCTTTTCTCCATTTATCATGATTTTGTTTATTGGTCCAGTTGTGAGGATTTCTGTTTTCTTTATGTTGAGGTGTTATCTATGCTTAAGGCTACAGTCTTCAATCTTCATCAGTAAGTGCTTCAAGTCCTCTTTACTCTCAACAAAGAAGGTTGTATCATCTGCATAATGCAGGTTACTAATGAGTCATGCATCAGGGCTGTATCCTTTTGCCATGTTTATTCATTCTCTATAAAACTCAAAACTCACTGCTGTTGAGTCAATCCCAACTCATAGAGACCCCTCCTTGGGTTTTCAAGGAGGCACCTCTAAGGAAGTAGATTGCCCAGTCTTCCTTCAAATAATTTGAGAAGCTGGACTATATGAAGAAAATGTAGCATCAGGATTGGAGGAAGACTCATTAACAGACTCAATAACTTTGAGGGCTTACAACAGATGTAAAGTTTTATCTCTATTCATCTAGAATCATCAAACAACCTGTGGAAACAAAGGTTTTAAATAATGAGATTTCATCTAGGGTTGGTTGACTAAATGCAGAACACAAGCTCTTTTCATCATGCTGAACTGGCTCAGTTGGGGGTATCCCCTCAGCTTAGGTCAATCTTCCTGTTGTAAGCCCTTCAACCCCAAGTGAAGGTCCCAGCTGGGCTGAGAGAAACAGGACAGCTCACCTGGTCTGGTGACCAGAACACTGAGACTGAAGAAGCTGAGAAGCTGCAGCCCGTCTGCCTGGAGTGGGCATCAGGTCTCACTCAGAGTCTTGGGCTCAAACTGTGTCTCTATGACTTTCCAAAGGTGTTTTCTTGGAAACCTGGACTTCATATATCTCATCTATAAGATTGAGAGAATAATATTATTTACTTCATACTTCAGTAAAAGGAGCTCTGGTGGTACAGTGCCTAAGGCATTTGACTGCTAACCAGAAGATTGGCAGTTCGAACCCACCAGCTACTACTCTACAGGAGAAAGATGAGGCAGTCAACTTCCATAAAGATTTATAGTCTTGGGAGCCCTATGGGGCAGTTCTATTCTGTCCTGTAGGGTCACTATGAGTTGTAATCAATGACAAGAGGTTTGATTTTATTTATTTATTTTGTTTATCTGCAGTTGCTGTATGACTGTGTAGATAATGTCCTTCAACAATTGTCTCCATCAGTTTTCATTCCTGTAAGATGGGCATGGCAAGAACAATAACCTGACGGCATTGTCAGGCCTTCAATGAGAGAATGCATGGTCAGCCTATCCCTACCAGCCAAAGGGTTTTATTGGGTTTACTTCCTATCATTTGTATGACAAAACCCAAAGGCTTACTTTTTTTTATTCTCAAATATAAAGATGCATTATAATATTGGATAGGCCTCAGATTTTGATCAGCTCACCTTTCTTTACTCCCTCCTGCTCACCTGGGGCCTCTCAGCATGCACAAATTGCCAAATGTGACCCCAAGGCAAGAGAGGACTCTGGCCCGAGCCTTCTTCCTTTTGCATCTGCTCTCTGGCAGAGGAGAAGCCATAGATTTCCAGCTGCATGGCTGAAATGGAAACCAGCAAAAGCGCAAAGGGCTCAATTTCCCAATAGCTGCAGCTGCCTAGCGCCCTGAGCTATTTTTAAACCTCTTTTCAGAAACTCCAATGCTTGCAATGGATCTATTTTCTTCACTGCCAAGAGATAATGCTTAAAAGGGATAGTTTGAAAAATCTTCCACGGCACTCATGAAAACGACTGAAATAGATGGTGCATAAGGCGGCCTCTGTCTGGAGCCACAGAGGAGAGAGAGATGAAGTCTCAGACCCCTGGGGCAGCGTCACTGCTGGCTCTGCTCCTGACAACTCTGGCTTTGTGTCCCGAATGTGCACGATGACCAAAAGAGGCAAGAAAACCAAATAGTAATTATCTAGGACATCAGAGACCTAGCACTGAAATCATTCAAGTCTAGGAAACGGGGCACCCCAGAATAACTCCCAAAGACTCCCCTTTGATCTGAGTACTGCCTTATCTGAAAAACCTGCCTAAAACCAAACTCGTCTTTTGCCCCTTCTCTCGACTCCTGTGAATTTTCTTGACCTCATACAGTCACTTGTGTTGCAGATTTAGGAATCCTCCTCAACTCTGCTTTTCTTCACCTCCCACATGCACTAAAGTCTTACTAATATTGTCTCCTAAATATTTCTCAAATCATATTCTCTTTATATCCCCACAACTATTGTCCTGATTCAGTCCTTCATCATCTCACATCTGGAGTTTTGCAAGAGCATCCAAACTACTGTATTTTCACATATAATGTGTCCATGTAGACACACACACACATAACACTCACAGTGCACATAGAAGGCTAGCACTTAAGAGGGTTACGTGGTTTGCAAAAAATCATATAACATGCATGTTATTCGTGTAAAAACACATTAGTTTCCCTGTACCTATTTTTGTCCTGCTTCACCAGTTAACACAGGATATTATTTTTAATTTCAAATCTCATTATTGTCATCTCTGGCATGGAATCTTTCAGTGTCTCCTAATTGCGCTAAGAAAAGTCCAAGCAGAGCACACACGTCCTCTCACAATCTGGCCGCTGCAACCTCAGCCCTGCTATAACCTACATCACACTTGATGCTCCAGCAACATTAAGCTACTTGCAATTTTCCACACACATTATTTATTCCTCCATGCCTTTGCTTGTGGTAGCTCTCCTGTCTGGAATGCTACTCAACCCTATATATATATATATATATATATATATTAATAAGGAAACATTTTATTGACATAGGACATGAATATAGCAAAGAACACAAATCCTAAGTATATGCCTTAATGAACTTTTACAGAAGTAACACACTCAAGTGACCACTATACAAACTGAGGAATATTATCAACATTCTAGAAGTCTGCTTCTTGCTTTCTACAAGACAACTTCCCAAAGGTAACCAATATCATGACTTCATTTTAATTTGCCTAGTTTTGCTTGATTTTGAGCTTTATTTAAATGGAATCATAGAACAAATACCCCTCTATCCAGGTTCTTTCATTGAATATTGTTTTGCAAGTAACATCCATGTTGCATTCTGCAGTGGTTTGTTCATTTTTATTGCCTTTTTACATTTCATTGTAGGGGCCATTGGTGGTTCCGTGGTAAAATTCTTTTTTGTTGTTGTTCTAGAGATCCTTTTACTAAGCCTTAGACAGGAGAAAGACAAAGCATAGACAACCAACCAGGACAGGGGAAGCCATCAGGATGTACACAGTACAAGAAACTAAATGGAGCTCCTCAGTGGTAGAATTTTTGCCTTCCATGTGAGAGACCCAGATTTGATTCCAGCCAATGCCCATCATCCACAGCCACCTCTTGTCTGCCAGTGTTGTGGCTATGACACTGCACGGGTTTCAACAGAGCTTCCAGACTAAGATGGACTAGAAAGAAAGATACGGCAAGTTAGTTCCAAAGAGTCAGCCAAATAACATGCTACACAAAAACATTGTTCTACATCCTACTTTGGTGAGTAGCAACTGGGATCTTAAATGCTTCCAAGCGACCACATAGATGCAACAATGGGTCTCTCCTTGTCCAGAACAAAGAAGAATGAAGAAAACAAAAGATACATGGAAACAATTAGTCCAAGGGACTGGTAGACCATACAATTCTCAGCCTATAAGACCATGAGACCAGAAGAACTAGATGGTGCCCAGTTACCACTGTCAACCACTTGGAGGAGATCCTGGATAGAGTGGGAGAACAATGTGGAACAAAACTCAAAATTATTTAAAAAAAAAAAAAGAGAGAGAGAGAGAGAGAGAGACTAGGCTTGCTGGTATGATAGAGCCTGATGAGACCCCTAAGATTATGGCACCTAGCTATCCTTCAGGTCTGTAATTGAACTCACTCTTGTAGCTTCCAGCCAAACAATAGACAGGCATATGGGCTGAACATTTACATCAGGTAGCTACACTCCTTGGAGCAATCAGTCGTGGGAGAATGAAAGGGCAATGTTTGGACAGGAAGAGAGTCTGGTGGGGGAGGAGCACATGAGAAGAAAGGATATAAGGAAGAGGTAACCACAGAGAGGAAGTGGAAAGAGAGCTGTTACATTGTGGGAAATTGCAGTCAGTGTCATGAGACAAACTGTGTTTGAACTGCTGTATGAAAAATGAATTTGCTCTAAACTTTCACCCAAATCACAATAAAATTAAAAAAAAAAAAAAAAGTCAGCCAATTAAAACTCTAAGGCTCACAATGGTCTAATCCTATTGTACATGGGGTCACCATGAGTTAAGGGCCAACTCAGTGGCAAGTAGCAACAATAATAACAATATACATTCCTTGGGATTGACCCTTTCATTGATATGAAATGTCCTTGTTTAGCTTTAAGAAGGCTTCTTCCTTTAATATCTGCTTCAAGCTTTCTTTGGTAAGGTTGCTTGGTATACCTTGTTCCATCCTTTCACGTTCAACATTGATGTGTCCTTGTACTTTACGTGTGCTTCTTGACAGCAGCGTGTAGTTGTTGTTTGTTATGCTAGTCTGATCATCTATACGTTTTAACTGGAGTGGGACTTAGTCCATTTATATTTAAGGTAATTACTGATGCATTTCAGATTTAATTTACCATCTTACTATTTGATTTCTATTTACCTGTCGTGTTTTATTCCTTCCTTTTTTTGACTTCTTTTGCATTAATCAAGATATTTATTATTACTTTTTCCTCTACTGAATTGTTAATTATGCTTTCTTCTTCTTCTTTCATTGGTTACCCTAGAGATTAAAGATCTATCTCTGGCTTATTAGAGTCTACTACAATTTGTACTTTTCTACTTCCTATACCTGGCGGTTCAAACCCACCAGCCACTCCTTGGAAGGAAGGTTGGGCAATCCTACTTCCGTAGTGATACTGCCTCGGAAACCCAAGGAGGGGTCGCTATGAGTCGGGGCCGACTCGACGGCACATAACAACAACAACTTCCTATACAGGGTAGGAAATATAGAATACTAACTCCCTCTGTCACTCTCCCATCTTTTGTATGATTGTTAATTTTAATGAATTTTAATTCTACATATATTTTAAACCCTGAAAGATGTCATTCATTTTGATTCATGTAGTCTGTTTTCATTTACATTTGCTACATGTTTACTCTTTCTACTGTTTTTCATTTATTCTTGCATTTCCTTGCTTTGGTTTCAGATAATTTTCCTTTTTGCCTAAAGAATTTCCCTTAGTATTTCTTTTAGTGTGGATATGCTGGGGATGAATTCTCTCTTTTTGTCTTCCTGAAATCTTTACAGATGCGGTTTGCCATATCTTCCTCCTGAAGAGTGGCTGGTGGGTTCAAACCACTAACCCTCCAATTGGCAGTTGAGTGCTTTAACCATCGTGGCACCAGCAATCCTGAAATATCTTTATTGAATTTTCAATATTGAAGGATATTTGTGCTGGTTATAGAACTCAGGATGGTAGCCATCTTCTTTCATCACTTTATGATGTTGTTTTGCTGGATTCTGATATATCATTTCTGAAAAGAAGTCTACTTTCAGTCTTATAGGAGCTCTGATGGTGTAGTGGTTAAGGCATTTGGCTCCTAATCAAAAGGTTGGTGGTTCAAACCTACTAGCCACTCTGTGGAAGAAAGATGAAGCAGTCTGCTTCTGTAAAGATTTACAGCCTTGGAAACCCAATGAGGGTTGCTATAAATTGGAATTGACTCAATGGCAGTGGGTGTGGTTTGTCTGATCAGTCTTACAGTTGCTGCTTTGAAAGCAGTAAGTCCTTTTCCTCTGGGCTAGTTTTAAGATGTTCCCTCTGTACTCGATTTTACGATAATAATTATGTTATGATTTCCCTAAGTGATCTATTTCTTTGACTTATCCTGTTGGACTTTGTAGAGTTTTTTGAATCCATGGCTTCATGTAGTTCATTAGTTTTGGGAAATTCTCAGTAAGCATATTTTGAAATATTTATTTGCCAAATACATGGTCTTTTCTTGACTCCTCATACCCTCTCATCTATAATCCCATAATACTCTTGTCTCTCTTGTCTATCACCCTCACAGCATGTATATCTCTGTCTATAATTACCTGACTTATTCTCTCTGTCTCTTTCTTTACCTGCTCCCTGCCACCACACGCACACACACTAAATCATGAACATCTCAAAGCCAGGGACCAGGGTTTGTTCCTCTCTGTCTTCCCTATGCCTAGTACAATGGCTGACTACAGAAGCATCTGCATAAGTGTGAACACAACTGATTCTCAATAAGTACTCAAAAAAAAAAAAGCTAACCAAATGCCAAAGGGGCAAGGAAGTCACATCTTCTGACCTCTAATCCCACAAGAGGAGGATAGAATCACTATCAGCAGCCCAAGGCCGATTTCTGTGATGCCAGGCATGCTGCCTCCCTCCAGCCCTTTTGCCAACCCTGACACCAACCATCCCTCCCACGGCACTCACTACCTCTCTGCTGGGCTCAACAATTCATTGCAGTGGTCATGCAGAACTTACAGACACCAGTCACAGATTATGGAGTTTATTAGGGAAGCAACAGGCTATAATTCAAATTCAGGAATTCACTCAGTAGCACATTTCTTTCTCAGCAGTGCATGCCTCTCACGTGTCTCTCTCAGCAGCACATTTCCCTCAGCAGCATGTCTTTCTCAGCGGCAGTCAGAGAGACTCTCCCTTCCTGCCTCTAGAAGGGCTCCTTTTTGAGCCTGGTAGAGTGGCTAAGGAGCTCTGGTAGCATAGTGCCTAAAGCACTTGACTGCTAACCAGAAGGCTGATGGTTCAAACCCACCAGCCACTTGTTGGAAGGAAGATGGGACGGTCTATTTCCGTAGTGATACTGCCTCGGAAACCCAAGGAGGGGTTGCTATGAGTTGGGTCCAACTCGACGGCTCATAACAACAACAACAGAGTGGCCAAAACCAACCAATCCCAACATCAGAATTCTATATACCCGAGAAAGAGTGAACTTCCCAGAAGATTGCTTTGTGCCCTCCAACTGAAATACACCAGGTGGATAACTTTAATAATCAGCCACTCATGGCAAAGGGGGAGTTACATAGACTATGGCTAGAAAAGCTATACCATGTTATTTATTACACTGCACCGAATCAGCAAGAATTGGGATCTCTCTGGCTCACTCTCATGGTTCTTGTCCATCTCTTAGGAGTTCCCCCACTAGCCTTAAACACAGATGGTATGCTCTATATATCCTGAGTCACAAACTTCAAAAGGTGGCAGTGATTCACCCAGATAAGTCACTTCACCTCTTTCATCTTCAGGTCTCTCATATATAAAATAAAAGTATTAAAATCTATCTGAGTTAGTTAGTTAAACACACAGGCTTTGAAGCAGACTGCCTGGCTGTGGATCCTGGGTAAGCTTCTCACAGGCTGTGTGACTTGGGGCAAGTTCCCTGAGCCTATAAGGAATTAATATACACACAGTGCCTACCTTTAGTATTGAATGAAGATCAAATGAAATGCAATCTAGGTAACCTGAAAAATACCACGTTAGTCATTATCATGATGACTTATCATTATAATTAAATCATTTCTCCAGCAGAAGAGCAGTTCAACCTTGAGGTTTCTGTGGGTGTTACCAAATGACATATTTAACACAAAAATATGAACATCCAACCTTTTACTGTTGGCTTCTTTAACTTGCTTTTCTAAAAGTCATTTCAGCCCTAACATTTACTCTGAATGACTCACACATAAGAATTGAGGTTTTCCTTATAGTTCCTCATCTCTCTAAACCACCAAACCCATTACATGTTTCCCCAGCTGGAAGCTGTGGGCAGGCCTGGGCCAGTCGGTGGAGGAAATGCACTGAGAAGGAAGCAAGGAGCTTGAGACCCTGTTGGCATTCTTTCTCTGCCTGGGCTCTCATCCCTGGGCCCTGAGCCTTAGCAGCAAGGTAGACTCTTGGGATGAGTATCATTAGAGTGAGTGTCCTCTTACCCAGGACATTGGCCCAACCAGCGGGGATTGTGAGGTGATGTTCCAGAGGAGCTAGCAGAATCCAGAGTCAGACAGGCAAGAGCGAGAGCCCAGGGCAGGCCGCTGAGGCCTGAGGTGTACCAGAACCTGCCCCTCACCAGAATGAGGAATCCTAGAGCCCTACTGGCACAATGGCTAAGTACTCAGCTAACTGAAAGGTTGGCTGTTCAAACCCACCCAATGGCCCCTGTGAGAGGAAGACCTACATATCTGCCCTCTTAAGATTACAGCTTAGGAAACCCCATGAGGCAGTTCTACTCTGTCACATGGGGTCACTGGGAGTCAAAATTGACTCAGCAGCAACTAACAACAACAACCTGATGCAGCACAAAACAGTAGAGTCACCAGCTGACTGAAGAATGCCAGAGAGGAAACCAGGACCCAAACATGGCAAGACTGAGCACCAGCCCCTGGTCTGGAGCTCGGAAGGGGCTCAGAGGGCCAGCTACAGAGCCAAGAGTTTTCAACTGGGCAGTGATGGGTTCAGGGCCATCAGGTCTGAGGGGCCCACGGAAAACACTGAGGAGCCTTTTCTAAAACTCTAGAGGGTGTCAAGACCTTCTGGGGTATTTGTTAAAATTCAAGTCACTAGGCCTCCCCCCAGTGAGAATGACTATGGCAATGTGGATGGGATTCTTTCTGATGTAGGTAGTCCTGGCATCCGTCATAGTATGAGAAACCCTAAGAGTCAGGGGTGTGTTTTCTTGAGGGACATGTCCTGCTGGATGTGAATGGCCTTGGGCACCCAAAGACAGACAGTAACCAGTAGGAAATCAGACAAGCAGATCAAGCAAATAAACACGCAAACTGAGGACCTGGGATAGCTTTGTGTGAATATGAAAAAGGTACCCCCTGTGGGCTAAAGAGTTAGATTAAAACGCTCATTCCTCTGGGTGCAACAAGGCAGACCAAGGCTTGGGGAGCAGAGCACAGGATGGATTTCTGCCCCCATCCGCCTCCTTGGTTGGACACCCTCATAGAGCCTTAGACAGTGGTGCTGGTGGCGTAGTGCCTAAGGTATCTGACTGCTAACCAGCAGGTTACCAAGGCTCATGGTTCAAACCCACCAGCCACTCCTCAGAAGGAAGATTGGGCAATCAATTTCCATAGTGATACCACCTCAGAAACCCAAGGAGGGGTCGCTATGAGTCAGATCTGACTCGATGACAGTGGGTTTTTTGTTGTTGTTGTTGTGTGCTGTTGAGTCAATTCCAACTCACAGCAGCCCTATAGGGTTCCAAGGCTGTCATCTTTATGGAAGCTGACTGCCATACCTTTCTCCCACCCTGTAAAGACTAGAGCCAAGGAAACCCTATGATATCAGAATTGACTCAACAGCAATGGGTTTTAATCCTTGCAGGAGCAGCTCACAAGGCCTTTTCTCCCATACAGCAGCTGGAGGATGTGAACTGCTGATTTTTCAGTTGGCAGCTGAGCCCTTAACAATTGCATCACCAGGGCTCCTTGAGTTTACCCTTTGGGAGCTTCTTACTCACTAATGTAGCACACAGAGGTGTACTGGGGTCCAGTAGGGAAAACCAGAAGGATTGGTGGGAACACCTGGGTTAGAGTTCACGTTCTGCAGTCAGTCAGGATTGAATTCAAGTCTTAGTTCTGCTACTCACTGGTCATATGGCTGGGGGTAAATTTCTTCACCTCTTACCAAGCCTCAGGAACCTCATCTATAAAATTACTAACCAGATGCCTGGCAGTTCAAACCCACCAGCCACTTCTTGGAAGGAAGCCTGGGTAATCTACTTCTGTAGAGATGTCATTGTTGTTATGTGCCCTCAAGTCATCTCCAACTCTTAGTAACCCCTCCTTGGGTTTCCGAGGCAGTATCACTAAGAAGTAGATTGCCTAACCTTCCTTCTGAGGAGTGGCTGGTGAGTTTGAACCACCAGCCTTCTGATTAGCAGTCAAGTGCCTACTACCTCGGAAACACAAGGAGGGGTCACTATGAGTTGGAATCTACTTGACAGCAGTGAGGTTTTTTTTTTTTTTTTTTTAACCAATGAGAAGTGATCAACACCAGGTTAGCCATTCAAGAATTGTCCAGAACTTTTGGTAAACATCAGAAGCCTTCAATGACTACAGGTGTGTGTGTGTGGGGGGGTACTCTGTCTCTTTTCCCCCACAATCTCACTACCAGAAAAAATATTAAGTGTTAAGGAAGGCAACATGAGACGACAGGTTGCCACATACAATATGCCAAGAAAACAACCAACCAAAACAAAACAAAACAAAACAACTCACAACAAGCAGACAGGCACAGTATAGCTGTTGCTGTAAGCTCTCTGAGGCTCCTGTTGTCTAGGCTTTAGGTACTGACCCAGCACCTCACCAGCATGCTCTCTCTGAGACACATGAAGCCTGGTCCAGAGATACCAGAAGAAATGAAAGGAGAGCGAGATGCCCAGTAGCCTATCTACAAAGGAGCACCAGTGTGCAATGGTTAAAGGCTCAGCTGCTAACCAAAAGGTGGGTGCTTTGAACCCACCCAGCAGCTTTGTGAAAGGACAACCTAGTGATGGGCTCCTATAGAGATTACAGCCTAGAAAACCCTGGGGAGCAGCTCCTCTATCCCATGGGTCAAAAACCAACTCCATGGCACCCAACAGCCTCCAGACAGTGACATGGAAGACAGTGCAAATTATTAAAATTGCTGTGATTTTTATACCGTTGGTCACCAATCCCTGGAGAAGAATATCATGCTTGGCAAAGTGGAGGGTCAGTGAAAAAGGGGAAGGCCCTGAACAGGATGGACTGACACAGTGGCTGCAACGATGGGCTCAGATACACCAAAGATTGTGGGGATGCACAGGACCAGGCAGTGTTTGGTTCTGCTGCATATGAGGTCTCTAGGAGTTGGAGAGAACTCGACGGCACCTAACAACAACAACAAAACAACCTTTTCATTTTTCTTTAGCACTTTTGGTACTAAGTAGTTCAATTATAGGCTAGGTGTATCCGCGATCTGGTTTGAAGCCTCCTACAAAGAAAGGCTTGGGTGCACACTGCTGATTGGATGTCACTGCAGGAGGACTTCATGACTCCAGGACAAAAGGGAAGCTTCAGAACTCTGCAGGGGTACCTGGGGAGCACAAATGATTAAGGCTGCTAACCAAAAGGATGGCAGTTCAAATGCAGCCAGCAGCTCTGCAGAAGAAAGGCCTGGTGACCTGCTTCCATAAAGATGACGGCCAAGAAAACCCGCAAGGGCGGTTCCGCTCTGTCCCATGGGTCGCTGAGTGGAAACCGGCTCAATGGCACCAAACAAAACTAACCTCAAGGTTGGTGGTTAGCACCTCAGGGGAAAGGCCCGCAATGTGCTTCTGGCAAGATTCCAGGCATGCTCATCCTAGGGGGCAGCTCCCCTCTGTATTCCACGGGGCACCATACATTGGGATTGATTCCACAGCAACAGGTTTGGATTTTTTTTTTTTTTTCCAGAACCAACACAAAATTCACACCATGTAAAACAGCCTGGATCGGGTTCTCCGTCTCAGTACTGCTGGCATTTTCAACAGGGGAGACTCTCCTGTGCTTTGTAGGATGTCAGCGGCATCCCTGGTCTCTTCTCACTACACATCCGTAAAGCTTTCCCTGCCTGCCAGTTATGACACTAAAACATCTCCAGGCATTGCCAAGATCCTTTGGGGGACAAAATTGCCCCTGATTGAGGACCACAGGTATAAAACTTGATGCTTACTTTTGGTTATTTTATGTTTCATAAGTAAATGACAGATTATACTCCAATATTTGAAAGGTAAATCCTGTGCGCTATCTATACAGCACTTTTTAACTTAAAGGTTGCCTGTGCTTAAACTGCTGTGCCTTCTTGGTTATCCAAACACACGGCATCTTAAATCTGCCATGGCCAGTAAGTGGAGAGAGGCTATCTTTTGGGGGAGGAGATGAGAAGTACCTTTCAGAATACAAGACTTGCTGACGGCACTGATGTGTAATCAATGCCTGATCATCAACGTCGGGAGGAAAGCAGATGTGTCGATATCCAGAAAACCCCAGATTATGCAAAATTCATCTCCCTTTGGCTCAGGGAAGCAGGCTGTGACTTTGAGTTGGCTTGTTTATGTGGCAAAGCCATCTAAATGGGTTTTGTTTAGGCTGATATTGATTGGCAGCAATCTGGACCAATCAGAGTCTGGAATGCAGAAGGAGGGCAGGAGGCTGACCATTTGGATTTGACCAAAGAAACATTACCCAGCTCCCTGTTGATTCTACTCACGGCAACCCTATGTGTTTCAGAGTAGAACT
>NW_006921693.1:5453584-5456572 GCF_000298275.1 Orycteropus afer afer
TCCAACTACTCGCTCTACCCCGGGACTCTTAAAGAAATATTAAAAACCCATTGCCGTTGAGTCAATTTTGACTCATAGTGACCCTGTAGAAATATTAGTGAACTAAATTCTTCTCTCTCCTACCTTGTGAAGCCTTTTTGGGAATCACTTCTTGGAATAAAATTAAGGTTAAAAGAGTTGGACACCATGTTGGTGCCTACCCACAAGACCTCAGAGCCTTGTAACAGACTCACTGTGCCTGTCCCCAGCTTCTGGGGGTTTTGCTGGTAACTGCCCACACCTACAGCCTTTGTAGCACTGTCCTCAGGTGACATGCATGTAGAGGAACAAAGGTCAGTGCCTTAGACGTGGGGATTTGGGCTGGAACAGATTCTGCGGGTGATTTATGCTGCAGAGCTCCTCCTGGGGTCAGGCTGGGGCTGGGACTTTATCTGAAATCCCTCCCTTGCCTGGCCTCCTCCTCTACTCCCATTCCTTTCTCGGGGGAGCACATCCCTAATGACGTGCTTGTACTCAAATCATTGGTTCAGTGTCTGATCCTGGGCAACACTGGCCTTAGGCATTTCCTTTTACCCATAAGCCCCTGCAGGATATGAGATCTGTACATGCCCACCCACATAGCCTGGGCCATACAAGCAAACACTGCGGTTTAATTTCAGGGGCACCAATAAGACCTTGTTGTTGTTTTTCTTATGTGCCATCAAGTTGGACTCGACTCATAGCGACCCCTCCTTGGGTTTCCAAGGCAGTATCACTATGGAAGTAGATTGCCCAACCTTCCTTCTGAGGAGTGGCTGGTGGGTTTGAACCGCCAGCCTTCTGATTAGCAGTCAAGTATCTTAGGTACTATGCTACCAGAGCTCCTAATAAGACCTTAGGGTTTTTAAATATTCATTTTTCAGGTACACTCTGTGTAGAGCCAGAGCCAGACCAAAAAGGGCTGCCAAGATAAGAATTTGGGGTCAAACTGAGAAGTCCAAGATAAGCCTTGGGCCAGGAGCCTAAAACACAAAGGGTGAGAGGGTGAGAGCCAGGGAAGCTGACAGGCTTGAACCCAAACCAAAAGGACTGGTTAGTAGCAAAGCTGGACTTGGAGCCTTTATTTTCTAACTCCGAGTTCAATGCTCTTTCTCATACACCCATCTGCTCATCTCCTGTACTGCCCTGTGTGGTTGGCTCTCTCCTGCCTAGTTTCCCCTGACAGTGAAATTCAGGATTCTTTGAAGGCAGAGACAATCAGCTGCCCACAACACCCACGTCAGGCTTTCAGCACACACCTCTTGGTGGATGGATGACTGCAGAAACAACGCTTCTCCTGCCTCCATGATTTTGTAAAGCAGACATGGGCTGCTACTGACAGTCATGAGGAGGCTGTTGACACATTCTACCAAGAGAGCAGCACACTGGAACTGGGCAGCACACAACGTGCCCAACCCTGCGTGGAAGCCCTGGAAAGACGCTATTTCCCTGCAAGGAATCTAAAATTTCCTCTCCCTAAACAGCCCCACCTGATCCCCTGGGAAACTTGGGAGCCCAAAATTATGCCTTGGAATTTCTCTGCACACTACTAGCTTTTGTTCCCCGGCACGTTGCCCAGCACAGAGCAGCTGAAAGATCATGAAGGAATGAGAAAATCCATAGGCTGATGATACAGCATGGTGAGGTGAAGAAGCAGGGGCTGCTGGTTTTCTACAATCTAGTTCTGAGACGGAAACCCACCTTCTCCTCACTGTGGATGTATCGCTACATTTCCCCAACCCTATAACCAAACCCAAACCAAACTCACTGCCGTCGAGTCGGCCCAGACTCATAGTGACCCCTCCGAGGGTTTCTGAGGCAGTATCTCTACGGAAGTAGACTGCAGTCTTCCCTCCAAGGAGTGGCTGGTGGGTTTGAACCGCAAGCCTTCTGGTTAGCAGTCAGATGCCTTGGGTACTTCGTCACCAGAGCTCCTAACCCTATAACAGAGACATAAAATACCATACCTACTGCTAGCCATTTGGTCTTGTCTTGGTTCCTGAGATTCTGGCCAGTGAAGCTAATGAGTGGGGACTGATCAGCCCAAGAGGGACCACCTGGGGCTCTGATGTAGCTCAAGAAGCATGCTCAAGAAGCATGATGTAATCTGTCATGACCACGTGAGGAGGCTAATAAGAGTGCTGAGCCTTGGCATTCACGTGGAGCTTCCTGGTTGGTAACCAGACAAGGGAGAGGTAGCGTGTCCCTCTCTGGGACATGGAAGCTCCCAGATATCACCCTATCTCTCTCTTCATTTGCATCTTTTTTTGTTATAGTGAAGCTGCTGTTGCAGGTATGATGGTGTGTCTGAGAATTCTGTGAGTCATTCCAGCAAATTTTTGGAGCAGGCTGAGCCGAGTGATCTGAAGTGGAGGGACTCATGTGAACTCTCAAGCTTGTGCTTGGACCCTGCTAACCCACCCCTGGAGGCTGGGGATGAGAGAGGGAAGGACTGTGTGGGCAGCTGG
The DNA here is from genome assembly GCF_000298275.1 of Orycteropus afer afer. NCBI lineage: Eukaryota > Metazoa > Chordata > Mammalia > Tubulidentata > Orycteropodidae > Orycteropus > Orycteropus afer. The sequence goes on from NW_006921693.1 coordinate 5,456,071, forward strand.
GATCTGAACTGAACAGGTATGGGAAGCTGAGGTTTCCACAGGACTCGGTTGGCATTTGGAGTGGGATTTGCTATCCACCACACAATTTGACATCAGAGGTGATCTTAGTCTCCCTGGACTGCTTTGTATACCTACCTATTCTCATGGACACTATGGTAGACACTATGGTATGCTATCTAGATGCCCCCTTCAGGATTGAGGCCTTTATACCCTGGCTGTCAGAAGTGTTGGCTACTAATTTCTTCCCTGGAAATTGTCAGCCAAAGAGAGCTTCCTTGGGAAAGAGGTGCAAATACACAGGCCAGCCTTCACGGTGTCAACTGGAACAACTCAGAAGCCATCTGTGGTGGTTATGTTTGTATGTTAATTTGGCTGGGCCTGATTGAGTGGCTGTGCAGCTGGTGGTGGTTATTCCCCATGATGAGACTGGCAATCAACTCCATGGTGGGATCTACCACAAGCAGCTGAGTAGCTGCCTTTGGGATGTAGTCTGCTTCCTATA
>NW_006921693.1:5456944-5464785 GCF_000298275.1 Orycteropus afer afer
GCCATCCCATTTGTGGTATATTTCTGTCAGAGTGGCCCTAGGTAACCAGAACACTAGCCCACCACTAGAGCTCCCTGTGGGATCAGCTGACAACTTGGTTGGGACTACATCATAGTTCAACTTCTTCATATGTCCACTTCCACTTCCCTCATAGGCAGTGTTCACGAGAGCACACCCCAGTAACCCCCTGCTCATAAATCTCCATCTCAGAGACTGTTTGCCAGAACTGACTTAAGAGACCTACCTTGCAGTTTCGTTGTGGGCATTAAAAGATTCAGAGTACATAAAGGGCCTGGCATAAAGCTTAAAAGGAGTCCAAGTGGCACAATGGTTAAGCACATGGCTGCTAACTGATAGGTTGGTGGTTTGAACCCATCAGCTGCTCCACAGGAGAAAGATATGGTGATCTGTCCCCATAAAGATTACAGTCTAGAACACCTTATGGGGCAGTTCTACTCTGTCACATGGAGTCACCATGAGTCGAAAATCTACTCGGCAGCACCTAATAGCAGCACAAAGCTTGGCATGTTGTGGGCTCTCAATAAATGATACTTATAATTATGAAAACAACAGAAGACCAGCACATAGTGGGCCTCCAGAAGAGAGGAGAAATAGTGGAAGAGTCGGTGAAGATAGATGCAAGAGAGAGAAGCAAAGCTGGGTAAAGATTGCTCAGAATGGAACAAGTACAGGCCTCAGATCACCTCTGGACACCACCTCTGGCTGTTCCTAGAACAGTGTCCTCAAACTGAGGACCACGAGAACCATGCAAGGGCTAATCCACCCTAAGAATTCCCTAAATCCCTTTTTCAAGTTACTTCAGGCATTTCATGATGCTCCTAGTCCTCTTTGGCCCTGCCCACATTTCCAGCGTGCCCAGGGTTGTCCATTGTACTTTCTCTCATCTACTGCTCTACCCACAGCCTGCATGGCAGGATCACAAAAGGCAGAGACTGTGGATCTCTTACATGAAAGAACAGAATGCAGAGGTCATCCTGGAACTGCAGGCCAAGGAGAACGCCAACCTGCAGTGTGATCCCTGGGACCTTCTAGCTCTTCCCTCAAATCTCGGTCTGCTGTCTCTCGCACACCCATCTTTACTGGGCACCAGCCTGTATCAGTCAGGAAAAAAGAAGTTCCAGAAAATATTTCAATGGAGGGAATTTCATATTTAAAAAAAAAAAAAAAATTGTTTACACAAGTGTTAGAAAGCTGAATGAATAGAAAGGCAACACTGAGCTAACCCAAACATTATAACAGCAGGAAGGAGCTACCCATGCCCAAGAGGGTTGAAGGAACAAAGAAAAAGCATTTGGGGTTGGCTATCAGAACTCAGAAACTCAAAAAAGGGACCCCACAGAGCTGGGATTTGAATCTCCAAGGAAGGGGCATTGCACAGTGGGTGCTTGAATCTCAAGAGCTCAGAGACAGGGTGCTGGAGAGTTGAAGTTCAGGCCTCTGATGACAGAGAGCTGCTGCCTGGCTGCTGGTGGTACATGGGGAATTCTGAGAGGGGGCTGTGGACCTGGGGTTCAGATTTCTGCAGAGAACACCACCCAGCAAGGCTGATACCTCTGAGAAGGCATAACGAGGCTGGTTTGGGTAGGGATGAGAGAGGCTGGAGGTGGAAGTACCTGCTGCCACCAGAATAAAGTTCCATTGCTGTGACAACTCTGACAGGAAGAGGAAGCAAACAGGAAAGAGAAAGTCTTTCTCCCCTCTTCTTGCCTTTCCTTCCCCCTCTTGTGCTTGATTTGACAGCAGGGGGCCAGATGACCAAAAAGAAAAGTAGTTTTTGAAGTCCTGGCACCAGAGCAGAGCACAGGAGGGTGGCACTAGAGATGAGAAACATTATCGGAATTGTCGTCTACTAAGTGCCTAAGGCACTTGACTGCTAACCAGAAGGCTGGTGCTTCAAACCCACCAGCCACTCCTCCAAAGGAAGGTTGGGCAATCTACTTCCGTAGAGATACTGCCTGGGAAACCCACGGAGGGGTCGCTATGAGTCAGGTCTGACTCGAGGGCAAATAACAACAACAAACAAGAAGTGCCAAGTCCAAGTGCAGGTGCAAAGAGGCCAGAGATGAATGTCAGAGTCTCTGCCTTTAAGGAGCTCACAGCTTAGTGAGGGAATGGACTCATGGTGTCAATTGCTGGGATAATCATAACAAGAATAATTATGGTCTGGGCTTCCTATCCACATAAATCTCTCTATCCCACCAACAACCCTTCCTGCTCCCAAACACCCACCAAAATTATTAGTGGGAAAGAAGATAGAAAGAGTTAAGAACTAATATCCTATAGACAATGTTTTGAAGGATCAAAAGAGCAGTATGCATAGTGGTTAGCAACACTGGTTTGGGAGTCAGAGACATGGTTTTGAATCTAGATTCTACTTGTGTGACAACAGACAAGATACACAAGCAGTCAATACCCCTGATTATTCATATGTAACAAAAGAGACAGTAATAGCGCCTACCTCATGGGGTGCTGGGACAGCATGAGATTATTCAGGCATGGTGCTGAGCACAGCGCTGACACAAAACAGGTCAATGTTGCATGAATAAATGAATGAATGAACAAGGGGATGACCTGAATGGGCAATGACCAGGGAGTAGCGGGCTATACATCATAGAACATCCAGGTTTAATAAATCCTTGGCAGCTAATTCCCAGTCCCCGATCCAGTTGGGGACTGGTAAATGCTGTTAACTGTCCAAGTCGCCATCCTGTTTTCTCTTCATATCTTATGTGGGTCCAGAAGAGGTGGAGAAGGGAAGTGGCCCTAGTGAGTAATCACAGGATGACAGATATGACATAATGTAGAAATTTGCTTCCTGTGTCCCTGTTCAAACCAACTCTTAGAAACGCATGCTCTTCCAAGCCTGACAATCACATTGAACTTCCAGCTGAAGTAGTTGCCCATGTGAAGAGAACCATCATGGAGATAGGATAATAAAAAGTATCAACATTTAAAGTTGATGAGAATCCCAGAACACTTATTTGTGCTTATGAGAAACCTGTACATAGACCAAGAGGCAGTCATTCAAACAGAACAAGGGGATAATTCATGGCTTTAAATCAGGAAGGTGTGTGTTGTATCATTTCACCATATTTATTCAATCAGTATGCTGAGCAAATCATTTGAGAAAATGGACTGTATGAAGAATGCAGCATCAGGATCGGAAGAAGACTCCTTAACAACCTGCTATATGCAGATGATACAACCTTGCTTGCTGAAAGTGAAGGAGACTTGAGGTGCTTACTGATGAAGATCAAAGACTACAGCCTTCAGTATGGATTTCACCTCAACATAAAAAAACACAAAAATCCTCATAACTGGACCAATAAGCAATACCATGATAAATGCAGAAAATATTAAAGTTGTTAAGGGTTTCATTTACTTGGGTCCATAATCAGTGGCCACAGTGATGGGTGGATGCAGTGGCCACAGTGATGGGTGGATGCAGTGGCCACAGTGATGGGTGGATGCAGAGGCCACAATGAGCCATTCAGCAACAATGGTGAAGGATAGGAGCAGGTCGAGTTTGGTTCTTTTGTATACAGGGTTGCTGCAAGTCAGATTCAACACAACAGCACCTAACAATACTCACTCACTCACTCACTGCCGTCGAGTCAGATCCGACTCATAGCGACCCCTCCTTGGGTTTCTGAGGCAGTATCACCACGGAAGTAGATTGCCCAACCTTCCTTCCGAGGAGTGGCTGGTGGGTTTGAACCGCCAGCCTTCTGGTTAGCAGTCAAATGCCTTAGGCACTACGCCACCAGAGCTCCCGCACTTAACACCAGCAACATCTAAAATCAATAGAGGGAGAATGCCAGTCTCAGAAAACTACTATATTTTCACTCAAATAATGCATGTTATATAATTTTTTGCAAACTCCTCCCATGTTAGTTTCCTCTGTGTGCTACAGACATTATATGAAAAAATATAGTAGTTGGTGTGATTATTGGTGGTTCCATGGAAAAAAAAAACAACCTAGGCTAGAGAAAGGTTGAGGCATGTACATTGGGGGTCAGGATGGGGAAGGGAGTTCAGGAATTGGGCCATAACACAAACAAGAGCCCCCTAGAATAAAACTATCTCAAAGGAAAAACATGAGAGGGGAGGAAACACTGCAAAAATAAAAATAAATGGAAGCAAACTGCCAAAAAAGAAAAGAAAAGAAAGGAAAAACTTAAGTGCTAACTATATTGAAGTGGAAGTTACAAGGGGGTCGATTGGGATCCAAAATACCAAGACTTGCTAATAATTAAAATAATTATCATTTTTAAGCACCTATGGAGCACAAGGGAGCTCTGGTGGCATAGTGTCCCAGGCATTTGACTACTAACCAGAAGGCTGGCAGTTCAAACCCACCAGCTACTTGTCGGAAGGAAGGTTGGGCAATCTACTTCTGTAGTGATACTGCCTCAGGTTGCTATGAGTCAGATCCAACTCTATGGCAGTGAGTTTGTGTTTTGTTTTGTTTTTTTTTTATTTTTGGTGAATTGAGCACAAAAGGAGCCCTGGTAGTACAGTGGTTAAGCATTCAGATATGAACCAAAAAGTTGGAGGTTCAAACCCACCAGCTTCTCTGTGGGCTAAATAGAGGCAGTCTGCTCTGTAAGGATTAGGAACCCAGTAGGGACAGTTCTACTCTGTCCTACAGAGTCACTCTATATTGGAATCAAGTCAACGGCAATGGTTTTTTAATTGGGCACCAGGCACTGAGCTGGGTGCTTTGCAAGGATTTAACCCTGCACTTGACTGCTCACCAGAAGGCTGGCGGTTCAAACCCATCCGCCACTCCTCAGAAAGAAGGTTGGGCAATCCTACTTCCGTAGTGATACTGCCTCGGAAACCCAAGGAGGGGTTGCTATGAGTCAGGGCCAACTCGACGGCAAACAACAATAACAACAGCGTTATGAGACATATTATTGTTCCCAATTTTAAAACATGGCAGCAAGGACTCAGAGAAGTTAGACTGCTTGCCCAAGATGGAAAGTAAAGACAGCATTGAATTCAGGTCTGTTTGACTCCAAAGACTGAGCCCTTAGTGACCAGGCTTCACTCGAAGCTGCTACCTGTGGTCATGCATTTTGTTCATCGTACAAAGATGCTTGGGCTATTTTTACCAGAAGGAAGGTTGTTCTATTTTTTCATGCAAAGGCATTTCCCTTTAGCCAAACCATGCAGTGGAGTTACATCGACCCTGAGGGAGCACCTTTTTTCTGCTTTACACAAAGTAAGCTGACTGTGGCCCTAGCTACATTGATTCCCAAAGAAAGCATCCCCAAAACCAGTGGGGCAGAAGCCATTCAGCAGACATGGGAAGATGACCCTCTTTCGTCCTTGCTGTGTCCCTGTTATCCACGCTATTCTCTAGCTTAGCACTCTTCAGTGGCTTCCCATCTTTTCAAGGTCCTGCGTGCTGTGACCCTCACGACCTCCCTTGGCTCTTGCAGAGCACTAACAAGGCTTTTGCCACCTAGGCCTTGTCTCTGTTTCCGTTTCAGCAGCTTTGTATTTGCCATTCCATTTTCTATTTCTTCCAAACTCCCTTCCCCTGCTTAACTCCCACTGATCCTTCAGGTCTAGGCTCTAAGTGAATTTCTTCAGAGATGCTTTTGCTGACCCACTGGCCCAGGTTGAATACTCCATGTAGGGGTCAGGGTCCAGGTGGGACAAGAGAAAGCACACGAGGTATTTCAATCAGAGGGATTTTAGTATGGGAGATGTTTACACAGGTCTTATAGGACTGAAGAAGCAGTAGGAAGGGCTAATGGCAGTAGGAAGCCTTTGCTACTTCTAGGACTAAGAAACTGAGCAAAGAGGTGAGGTTACCAGAACTGAGGAGCTTGGAAGAGGCACTTCAGGGCTGGTGCTGGGGAGAGGGGCCTCCACAGACTCCGTGCTCAGCCATCTGAGTAGGGGTACTACTCAGCTCTAACAAAATTGACAAGAACAGGAGAAAACAGGAAGGGAGTTCCTTCTCCTCTCATCTGTCTCCTTCTCATATTTCCTATCACCCAAATCTAACAGTAAGAGAGTTGGAAAGGGCATCTGGAAATGTAGTTTGCAGGATCCCAGCCCAGCATTATAGAGGAGAGTATAGGGGTTGGATGTGGAATGGAGAGACAACAGGTAAATGGCTGGAAACTTTCAGGTACATTTACTCAGAGCTCCATATTTTTGATACATGACACTCATTACAATCGTAATTATAACTTTTTGTGATGGTTTAACATTTGTCTTCTCCTAGTAGAAAGCAAAGCCTATCTGTTGGGTTCACTGCTGTGTTCCTTGCACATACAAAATACCTAGAACACAGAAAATGCTCAATATACATATTTTTAAATTTTATTGTGCTTTGGGTGCAAATTTACAGAGCATCAATAAATTGTTTATTAAAAGCAATTAATGAAAGAAGGGTGTCTGAGGTCAGGTTTTCTAGAAATAGAATGAGTGGGGGTAGGGGAAAAAGTAGGACAGGTAGGGAAAGACCTCCATGGAGATGTGTTCTCAGTCAGAATTCACCTTCTGCCTGATCTCATGGGGAAGAGAGAGCTCTGGAACGTGAATTGGTCCAGACTTGGCACCACGTTGAGGCTCATGTCAGCCCTTGATTACAAGTAGCTGGGATGGGGGTGTGTACTGAAGAACCCCAAACGCAATGTCGGCCAGTCAATTCTGACTCAAGGAGATGCCATGTGTGCAGAGCAGAACTACAAGCCACAGGCCTTTCAAGACTGTGCCCCTTTGGAAGCTGATCCATGTTCTGCAGGACCTCTGGGTGGGTTTGAATCACCAACCTTTCAACTAGTAGTAGAGTGTTCAACCATTTGCACCACCCAGAGACACCAGGAGCTGCGTCCCCTCCCAGAAAATATGGCTCCTGATGGCAGAGAGCAATTCTCTGAAGATGGGAGCAGCTGTGAGCATTCGCAGCCCATACTCACAGCAAGTGGGAGATGGATGCACCCACCCAGTTAAGGGGATGCCAGTGGGACAGCAGCATCTGCTACCAATGCTGGGGTGTTACAATGAGAGACTTTTAAAGTCTTTCCCGTTGGAAAATTCTGTGATCTTAGGATTTTTTATAAGAAATGAGTCAAAGGAGAAGCAGATTTTATTTTTCCTGATGGAATTTTTATCAGACATAACAGAAGCTGAAAAATGAATGACCCATGTCTCCGGGCAGTGTGGGCATGGGGGCCATGGTGTCACTTCTCATGCCTCACCCACCTGCCCACATGGCCTCCGCACCCCAGGGGCATCCAAGCAGCAGATTCTGCCCTCCAGGTTCTCTCTTCTTTGGAAGAAAGATGGTCCTCACTCTCCTTTCCCTCCCTGCCCCGCAGGTGCCCCACTCAGTGTTGGCCTGGCAGCTTCCACCGAAGAATGTCACTCTGGCCTGGGGCCCAGCCTCAGACAAAAGCCCTTTTGGAGCCCAGCCTGCATCCGCTGGCTGACAGGACCCTGCCTGCCTCCCCCACTGCCAAGTAGGCAAGCTACATCCATCCCCCTCACATTTGATGGCTTCCACAGACCAAGGCCACTTCCCCACCCAGAAAGTAAGACAGGCCCTAACCCTTGATAGCCCATCCTTTGCTTCCAGACAAATAGCTGACTGTCCTCCCACAGGACGGAAGGAAGATGGGACATCTCACTGTCTAGAGCCCAGACGCTGGAAGGCATGCAGACGCATGCGCACTGGGGCTGGGAGGAGGTGGCCAAACGCCAACAACAAGGACAAAGCCCTCGGCCCCAAACAAATCTTCACACTCAATCCTGTGCTTGAAATTAGATGGACCCACATTTGAATTCCTGGCTCTGCC
>NW_006921693.1:5465807-5470789 GCF_000298275.1 Orycteropus afer afer
ATCACCAGGTTTCTCTTCTGTGATGGTTCTGGGTAGACTCAAACTTCCAACCTTTGGTTAGGAGTCAAGTGTGTTAACTGTTTGTATCACCCAGGGACTCTTTGCAACCTCAAGGAGCCCAAACAACCTGCCCCTGAGAGGCGATGTTGTCATTGGGTGCCACGGAGTCAATTCCAACTCATAGCGGGGACAGAGCAGAACTGCCCCAGAGGGTTTGCTTTGCTGTAATCTTTACAGAAGGAGAATACCAGAATACCACCTTCAGAGCCACGGGGTGCATTTGAACCACCAACCTTTCAGTTAGCAGCCAAGTGCTTAACCACTGCACCACCAGGGTCCCTTGAGAGGTGATATAGGTGAGTGATTATGAGCCCAGGCTTTGGCACACAAAGGCTTAAATTGAAATCTCTATTCTGCCGCTTCCTGGCTGTGGAAGTATGGGCAAGACCGAACTTTTCTGAGCCTCTGTTCCCTTTTTCGTAAAATGGGGATAATCATCGAACCTATCTCATGAGGTGGTGGGAAAGCACCAACCGCAGAGGAAGTACCTGGACTCAGCACATTAATGCTGCTATGATGGTGGCGATGACGAACATGAAGGTGATGCCTGCTCAGAGTGCAATGGGGGAGGCCCTTCTCTCCCCAGCAGCCACCATGTGCCAAGGAAGCCCATGTAGTCTCCTCATAGTGAGAGCTGAGACAGGGCCTCAGAAGGACAGCCTTTGGCCATTTGTCAATTCTTAGTTCTAGTTGATTCTGGTGTCCCCAGGTGGCACAAATGGTTAAGTTCTTCCTACTAGCCCAAAGGTTGGCAGTTCAAATCCACCAAGAGGCATCTTAGAGAAAGGCCACAGCCTTGAAAATCCTGTGGAGCGGTTCTTCTCTGCACACGTGGGGTCACTATGAGTCGGAGCCAATGCAAAGGCAACTGGTATTACAGTTGGTGCTGGCAAATCCTTTCAGTTTTGTTTCCCTGGGAGATGTTATTAAAATTTTGCCTGGTACAGCTTCCCAAGTGATGCATAAAGACCTCCTTCAAGAAAGTTGATTCTAAAACCAGCCTTCCTGGTACACACGGCCTTGTTGTTTGAGATGCTGACAATTACTGGGCTCTTTGTTTAGTGTATTTTGGCTGATGTTTAGTTCATGAGGAAGTGTCTGTATTGAAGCCAATTTGAATTGATTTTGCAAGTAAAATTTCGGAGGACAATGTGCCAGGTGCCTCAGAGAGCTGGAGTCTGGTGGATTCGTTGTCATCTGCTCACAACAACCCTAACTCACGTTTGTATGATACGCTACAGTTTTTGCAGTACTATATTTTCACACTGAATATTTTAGTACATCTTCACAATAACCCTGTGAAGCTGGTAACATTCTCCCCACTTCGTAATTTTCACATTTAAGAGTTGAGGAAATGAATAAGCGCTTAAACGATGTGCCCAAGGCTATATATACTGCACCTGGCTGCTCTGAGGGTTGGGCCCAGGTTTTTTATCTTGTTGCTGTGGTTAGGTGCCATTGAGTTGTCTCCAACTCATACGGACACTATGCACAGCTGAACGAAACTCTGCCCAGTTCTGTGCCAGCCTCACGATCCTTGCTATACCTGAGCCCATCATTGCAGTCACTGTGTCAATCCATCTCGTTGAGGGCCTTCCTCTTCTTCGTTGACCCTCCACTTTACCAAGCATGACATCCTTCTCCAGGGAATGGTTCTTTCCAACAACTTAACCAAAGTAGGTGAGATGAAGTCTGGCTGTTCTCACTTCCAAAGAGCATTCTGGCTGAACTTCTTCTGGGACAGATTTGTTAGTCTCTTTAGCAGACCATGGTACTCTTAGCATTCTTCTCCAACATAACAACTCAAAAGCATCAATTCTTCTTCAGTCTTCCTTATTCATTGTCCAGCTCTCACATGCATAAGAGTCGATTGAAAATACTATGGCGCTTTTCGGGACAACGGGAGTGCTGAGTGGCATTTCCTTTGAATTCTCAGAATTCCAGATAACTCGGATTAAGGAGAGAAAAGCCTCACTTGGCTCTTTGGAAGGAATTGGCATTTTTTCAGATATTTTCCTAAGAGCACAAAAACCCCATTCCAATTCATAGCAACCTTATAGGACAGTAGAACTCTGCTCGATAGGGTTTCTGAGCCTGTAAATCCTTATAGAATCATGTTGCCACATATTTAACCTGGTGGCCTCAAACTGCCAATCATGTGGTTGGCAGCCAAGCACTTTAACTGCTATGTCACCAGGGCTGCTTGAAGGACATGAAATGAATTGGCCTTTTTAGTAAATCACAGGTCAGCAGAACAGAAAATAGTTTGCCATTCCAGTCATAGACTGCCCATAGATCATCTGGAAGTAGGTTAGAAATGTAAATTTCCAGGTAAGTCCTTAGAACCATTGTTTATAAAATAAAAATTTTCATATTGGAAAGAAAAAGAAAATACTATGGCTTGTGTCAGGAGCATCTTGGTGCATCTTTGCTCTTCAGCACTTGAAAGAGATCTTTAGTAGCAGATCGGCCCAGTGCAATACATCATCTGATGTCTTGACTGCTGCTTCCTTTGGTGTTGATTGTAGAACCAAGTAATATGAAGTCCTTGATAACTTCAATCTTTTCTCCATTTATCATGAAGCTGTTTATTGGACCAGTTGTGAGGACTTTTGTTTTCTTTATACTGAGGTGTAATCCTTACTGCAGACTGTAGTCTTTAATCTTCATCAGTAAGTGCTTCAAGTCATCCTCACTTTCAGCAAGCAGTTTGTTGTGTTGATGTATACCAAAGTGGGGTGGATCCTAAACCTAATCACTTCTGAGTGGTGTCCGATGAAGGGGATATAGACACAGAGATACAGCCATACAGAGGGGGACGCCAGATGTCGTGTTAATGTACATCGACATGCAGCTGAGGACTGCCAGCAAAAACCAGAAGCTGAACGTCACCAAGAAGCCCATTCCCCTAGAGCGGACAGAGAGAGAGGCAGAGCCAAGCTCTGTCCACGGCCTGACTTGGACTCCTAATCTCCAAAACTGTGAGACAATAAATGTCTGGTCTTTAAAGACACCCACTTGTGGTATTTGTTGTTGTTGTAATGGCAGCACAGGGAAACTAAGACACTTTGTGATCCAGTATTTCCACTCCTAGCTATATACTCAACAGAAATATGTACACATGTCCACCAAAAGACATGGACAAGAATGTTCAGAGCAGCACTGTTTATAACAGGAAAAAAACAAAACAAAACAAAAGATAACCCAAATAGCCACCAACAGTGAATAAACTGTGGAATAGGCACATGATGGAGTAACCAAACCCAAACCCATTGCCATGACATCAATTCTGATTCATAGCAACCCTATAGGACAGAGTAGAAGTGCCCAATTGGGTTTCCTAGGCTATAAATCTTTATAGAAGCAGCTGGTGTCTTCGAATAGCCAGCCTTTTGGTTAGCAGCCAAGCCCTTAACCGCTGCCATACCAGGGCTCCATATAATGGAATACTACACAGCAATTAGAGGAAAACAAACTATTGCTACCCAACAGATAGATGGATCTCAAAAATAGAATGCTGAGTGAAAGAAACCAGACACAAAATACTACACTCTGAACAAGATGAAGGTGATTAATGTTACTAAACTGTACAAGAAAAAACTGTTGACACATGGTAGATGTTTTGTTACATATATATGTTTACCACCATAACAATAAAACTACATTCTGTATTGTTTCATATGCAGAAAGTTCAAAAATAGGCAAACCACATCTATAATATGAGAAGTTGGGATCGAAGGAGGGGACAAGAGCGAGATTTTGCAGGAATGGTGTGTTTTGCTCCTTGGTCCCGGCACTGATTCTGAGGCTGTGTCACTTTGTGAAAATTCGCTGAGCTGCACACTTGTGATTTTTGTACTTCCCTCTACTATTTTATACTTCAATAAGAAGTTTTAAAATATCTGTGATTATTTCATCAAGATAAATTCCTAGGTATTAAATTTTCTCTATCAAGGAACATTCTAAGTGTTTTGACAATAGGACCAAATTCCAAGGACTGCTTTTTGACTCCCACCCAGCCTCTTAGTTTGTCTGATTCAAAATGGCCCAAACCAGTCCAGCTCACTAATGCCTAGGATATCAACCTTTATTCATTCCATTTCATTTTTGACAACTTCTAATTTTCCTAGATTCATACTGGGTACATTCCATGTTCCATTTATTAATGGATGTTTGAACCTGTTTCTCTTCAATTTGAGTTATGCAACATCAGCAAATGGAGGTCCCAAAAGATTTAATTTACCCATATCATTAAGATTGGTTCTTTCCCAATTGTACCTTGAATGCCTTCTGACCTAAGGGGCTTGTATCAGACAATGTTTCCAGGCTATTCATAAAGTTGCCCGGTAATGTATCAGACACTGTTTCTCTGCTATTCATAAGGTTTTCCCTGGCCAATTCTTTGAGAAGTGGATGGTCTCTTTCTTCTTTCTAGTCTATCTCAGACTAGGAAGATTGATATCCTAAGCATCAGTGAGCTGAAATGGACCAATTTTAGCCATTTTGAATCAGACAACAATATGATCTACTATGCCAGGAATGACAATTTGAAGAAGAATGGCGTGACATTCATCATCACAAAGGATGTTTCAAGACCTGTCAAGTACAGTGCTGTCAGTGGTAGGATAATATCCATACACCTAAAAGGAAGACCAGTTAATACTACTATTATACAAATTTATGCACCAGCCACCAAAGCCAAAAATGAGGAAATTGAAGATTTTTATCAACTTCTGAAGTCTGAAATTGACCAAACATGCAATCAAGATGTGTTAATTATCATTGGTGAATGGAATGCAAAAGTTGGAAACAAAGAAGAATCACTGGTAGTTGGAAATTTTGGCCTTGGTGATAGAAATAATGCTGGAGATCACATGATAGAATTTTGCAAGACCAGTGATTTATTCATTGCAAATACCTTT
>NW_006921693.1:5475769-5490570 GCF_000298275.1 Orycteropus afer afer
CTAACAAATCTGCCCTGGAGGAATTGCAGCCAGAATGTTCCTTGGAAGCAAGAATGGCCAGGCTTTGTCTCACCTACTTTGGTCATGTTGTCAGAAGGGACCGTTCCCTGGAGAAAGATGTCATGCTTGGTAAGGTGGAGGGTCGATGAGGGAGGGGAAGGCCCTCAATGAGATGGATTGACACAGTGGCAGTGGCGATGGGCTCAAGTATAGCAGGGATCGTGGAGCTGGCTCAGGACCGGGCGGTGTTTCGTTCTGCTGTGCATAGGGACGCTATGAGTCGGAGACAACTCGATGGCACCTAACAACAACAGCAGCAGCCTCTTGGTGGAAGGTGGAGAATGTCCTCAAGTGGTGGCAATGATTTAATTGTCTAGACGACCTTTGGTTTTCAGCCAGGCCTGGATTATCTCCCTAACTTCTACTACAAATGGCTCAATTTAAGTGCCCTGAGCAAGTAAATCCTCTATAGGACCTAGAGGGAAGGGAGAGAGGAAGATGAAAGAAGAGGAAAGACAGGAGGGAGAAAAGGATGACAGTGGCCCATTACCGGGTCTGTACCACAGCCTTTGCTTTTAATATGCTCCCTGCTTTGAACAAATCTAACATGGGAGGAGGGGGTATCTCAGTGTCTTTTCTCTAAAATGGAAACCAAATCACCTACCTACATGCTTCCTCTAAAGTAAAGGAACTTGAGATTATTTTGGAAAACTTAAAAGACTATTCAAATGCAACGTGTTTTCAGGTTTTTAAAACTTTTGGTTCAAGGAAATGTGGACACAATTTTCAGATGTCTTCAGTTCTGATCCTCTCAGCTATTAATGTTTTGCATAGGTATTGTTACCTTTTTTATCTTTAAAAGAATCCTTTCTCATGGCACGAATAACTGAGGTTTACTTTATAAAAATTAGAAAGTATAGGAAAGCAATGAAAATTGAAAATGACTCATGGTTCACACACAAAGACAACCACCATCAATATTTTGATGTGTCGCCTTGTAGACATTTTTCTTTGCATACATATATTTTTTTCCCTTTTTACAAGAAAAAAAATCATTACTTCCTAATTTCTACATGTCTTCATTTTCTCGATAAATACAGATTTGCAAAAAATACTCCTAAGACCCGTTAGCTGCCCACACACACATATTTCTGCTTTTGTTTTTCATCTCCCAGTCCCCACCCTGGGCCCTTTCCTGTGGCCAACCAGTTCTTTCATATTGAGTCCAATTACTCTCCAGCCCTGAGTTCAGATGGGAAGGTCTGGCTTCAACACAAACAGCAAGGCAGAGGAGGGATGGTGTTTTCCAAAGACTTTTTATTGTGGCGACTGCTTTCCCAGCAAATATCAGGTTTGTTTTCTTTTAGATCACAGGGGTGAGAATTAATACACTCCTTGGTTTGCCATTTATAATGATGAAAATTACAAAATTGCTCGTGCACTTTCCCCAACAACTCACCTCCATCTGCTCATTCTTGAAAGACTTTACTGCCTACTTCAACAAGAAAGTTGAGGCCATCAGGTGTCAGCCATCACAACTTCCTGCCACCCACCTAGAAAGGCATCTTCATCCACATTCACCCTCACCTCCTCCCTTCCCCTACTCAGATTCCAGCCCACCTGCTCACAGATCCTGCTCCATAAATTAACTCCCTCGCTTTGTTTTCAGTCTCTCCCCTAGATTTTTCCTATCAGCCCATACATGCTCAATCTCTTCTATTATTCCATTTTGGGAAAAAAAAAAAAAAAACATAAAAAAACCTTGATCCTATGTGATTCCCTCTAGCTATCTCCCCCCTTTCTCCGTCTGAGTCACCCAACTATCTCCCCTGGGAGCCCAGCTTCATTGGCTGTGCTTCCTTGTTCACTTTTAACCATGTGCAGTCCAGCTTCTGCCGTCATCATTTTCTGAAGCTGTCCTGTCAAAGGCCACCCGTAACTGCGTTACTATCAAATCCAGGGAATATGTTTCAATTCTTCTCATAATAGTCCACTAATTGTTGTTGTTGCTGACCATCAATGAGATGATTTCAATTCAGCGATCCCATGACAGGGTAGAACTGCCCCACAGGGTTCCCCAGACTGTAATCTTTACGGTACAGATCAATACATCTTTCTCCCACAGGGTCACTAGGGGGTTCAAACTGCCTACCTTTTGGTTAGCAGCTGAGAATGCCTTACAAGAAACAGAAAACCAAACCCACTGTCATGGAGTCAATTCTGACTCATACTGACCCTATAGGACAAAATAGAACTGCCCCGATAGGGTTTCTGAGGCTGTAAGTCTTTACAAAAGCAAATTGCCACATCTTTCTCCCATGGAGCAGCTGATGGGTTTGAACCTCCTATCTTTTGGTTAGTAGCAGAGTGTTTCACCACTGTGCCACCAGGGCTCAAGTGCCTTAATCTTCTGTCAGACTAACATACCTAACTTTATGTTGGGCATCTCCACTTGGATGTCCAATGGATCACCCACATTCAGTACGCTAGACTTAAACATCACCACTGACTCGGTCCAACAACCAATCATTGCATCTGTTGGCATCAAGAAAAGAAAACCTGGTGTGGAACCAGACTGTATTGCCTCACATGTCTAGAAACCCAGAGGAAAGCATTTACAGAATTGGTTCATTGAGAAGCTCAAGGTCCCAGGCAGGTTCCTTCCATCCTTTGAGCCTGTCATCTATAGAATATTGACTTGATCCTTGTTGTTACGTTAATTGAAATTGGGGTTTTCCCCCATTTCATGTTTGCAAGATGGCTGCCACAGTTCCGGACATCACATCATGGACAGGGAAGCAGCTGGCAGAGGAGAGGAGCATTTTCCCACAGTCTTCCACCCAGGACCATTGACCTAGCTATAAAGGAGACTGGTCAAGCAAGCATTTGGCATTTTCAGTCTCTACCATGGGGAGGCAGTCTGTACCAGAGGTGAATAAGAGCTGACCTTGACTGAGCACTACGACATACCGGGAAGCTCTAAGCACTGTGCATGGTTTAACCACTTAATCCTCACAACCACCTAGATACCAACTCCGACGATGAGGGTACAGAGACTCACAAAGATCTCACAGTAAGTGGCAAGACTGGATTCAAACCAAGTGTGTGTGGCTCCAGAGGTCGGAGCCTTAACCGCTGCACTCTGCTATTCTTCTCATCTGTTGTTGTTATGCGCCATTGAGTCGGCCCCGACTCATAGCGAGTCCTCCTTGGGTTTCCGAGGCAGTATCACTACGGAAGTAGGATTGCCCAACCCTCCTTCCGAGGAGTGGCTGGTGGATTTGAACCGCCAGCCTTCTGGTTAGCAGTCAAGTGCCTTAGCCACTATGCTACCAGAGCTTCTGGGAACTTGATAGAAAGGTAAAATATTTAACCTCACCCCAGACCCAGTGAATTAGAATCTCGGGGGGGCAGGCCCAGGGTTGTGTATTTTAACAAGCCTTCCAGGTGATTCTGATGCAAACTAAGTCTGAGAACCACTGCTCTAGCCTAGGAATGGTTTGTAAATAGTTTTATTGGAACACAGCCACCCACGTATGTTTCTGTATTATCTATGGCTGCTTGCTCCTATCATGGCACAGTTGAAAAGTTGCAATAGAGATTGTGTGGCCTGCATAGCCAAAAATATTTACAACCAGGCCCTTTATAGCAAAAGGTTTATGACCTCAGCTCTAGTCTGTCACCAAATCCTGGTGATCTGAGTAATTCTCCAGTCTGATTCTCCACGCTTCTGTTGCCCTAGCTGAGGCCTTCTCAATCATCTCTAAAAGCCACAAAAAAAAAAAAAAAAACCTCACTGCCGTGGAGTCGGGTATGACTCATAGCGACCCCTCCTTGGGTTTCTGAGGCTGTATCACTAGGGAAGTAGATAGCCCAACCTTCCTGCTGAGGAGTGGCTGGTGGGTTTGAACCACCAGCCTTCTGGTTAGCAGTCGGATGCCTTAGGCATTTATCCATCACTTCTACATTCCAGGCACATAAAAAAGCTCTTTCCAGTCATTCATTATCTTATTCAGTCCTCACAACAACCTTACAATAATTACCATCATTTTACAGATGAAGAATCCTATGCTTAAGAAAGTTGGTTCACTTGCCCAAGTTCCCCACAGCTATTAATGGTGAAGCTGAGATTTGACCCAGCTTGGCTACTCTGGTGCTAAACTCCTTACCTCTCCTGTGTTTCATCGACTGCTGGCTGATTTTGACCAAGTCACTTCCTCTCTCTGGGCTTCCTTGTTCTCAACTGTCAACTGGAGGCAGGGGCAAATGAAGTGATTAGTAGAGTGCCTGGAGAACTCTCTTTCCATGAGATTAGTAGCAACAAGAAGTGATGTCCCTCCTGTTTGCACAGCCCTTTACAGGCTTTTTCTGCAAGCCCTTCTCACGCAGCTTACCTTAGAAACAAGTTTTGCCAAAATGGCCCAACACTGCGTCTTTACTTGAGTCACTGCTCCAGGGAAAGCATGGCTGCCTTGGGCAAGAGGAGGCTGTTCCAGTAAGAAACCTGTCTAGGAGGCACTGTTTGTCCAACTCAGACTGACCTCTCAGGAGCCTGGCAAGGTTTCCAGTGTAGAGTGGTTGGACCAGTGAAGCCAGCTTCTTGTGCAGCTGGGCAAGACGGGGCCGGGACCTGAGCAAAGCAGGCCTGAAGGGAACACCTAAGTTCTGGGAGGCTGGATTCACCTAGCCCTGTGAGCTGCAGGAAGGAACCTGCCATCCAGCACCTAAGGTGTATTTCACTCATTCATTTATTCAACAAACATTTGTTCAGCATCCATGATGTGACCACAGTGTGCCAGGCACTTAAGATAAAAGATGATACCTCCTCCTCTTAAGAAGCACATCCTGAGAGATGGGGGTGGAGATTTACACAAACAGGTAAATCTAACACAACAGTCATTACCTATGGAACCCTACAACCCTTTGCCATAGAGAACATTCTGACTCATGGTGACCCCTTGTGTTACAGAGTAGAACTGCTCCATAAGATTTGCTTGGCTGTCATCTTTTTTTTTTTTTTAATTGTGATTTGGGTCAGTTTACAGAGCAAATTCATTGTCCATATAGCACTTCATATATTTTCTTTCATGACATTGACTATAATTGCCCACAGTGTAACAGTCCCCTCCCACTTCCTTCCTGTAATTATCTCTTCCCTGTGTCCTTCCTTCCTGTGTATTCCTGGCCCCTAGCCATCTTCCTGTGCAAACACTATCCTTCTGTTCTCCCACAACTGATCAATCTAAGGAGTGTGTATACCTGACGTAAATGTTCACCCTATATGCCTGTCCATTGTTTGTCTGGAAGCCATAGAAGTGAGTTCAGTTCTAGACCTGAACGGTAACTAGGAGCCACAGTCTTGGGGATCTCGCCAGGTTCTATCAGACCAGTATACCTGTTTTGTTTTGTTTTGTTTTGATGATTTTGAGTTTTGTTCCACGTTATTCTCCCACTATATCCAGGATCTCTTGCACTGATCCCTTTCCAAGTGGTTGACAGTGGTAGCTGGGCACCATCTAGTTCTTCTGGTCTCATGGTCATATAGGTTGAGGTTCACATGGTCCACCAGTCCTTTGGATTAATTATTACCATGTGTCTTTGGTTTTCTTCATTCTTCTTTGCTCTGGATGAGGAGAGACTCATTGTGGCATCTTAGAAGCCCACTTACAAGATTTTAGGACCCTAGTTGTTGTTGTTGTTATGTGCTGTCGAGTCGGACCCGACTTATAGTGACCCCTCCTTGGGTTTTCGAGGCAGTTATCACTACAGAAGTAGATTGCCCCATCTTCCTTCCGAGGAGTGGCTGGTGGGTTTGAACCACCAGCCTTCTGATTAACAGTCAAGTGCCTTAGGCACTATGCTACCAGAGCTCCCAGGACCCTAGTTACTACTCACCAAAGTAAAATGTAGAATAATGTTTTTGTGTAGTATGTTATGCCATTTGAGCTTGATGTCCCTGCAATCATAGTCCCAAGCCCACAGGTCCAGCCACTCACTCCCTCGGGTGGTTGACTGTGGCCAAGAAGTTATCATAACTTTGCCTCCTGTTAGCTCTACTATATATTTGGACATTCTTACAGCACATACAAATACATATGTAGAAATATCATCTGCCAACCTCATGGGCATGGGTATATTCCCTTTGCCTGGACAAACCTGATCATTCTTGGCTGTAATGTTTATAGAAGCAGATTGCCAGGCCTTTCTTCCATAGCACCACTGGGCTCAAAACACCAACCTTCATTTAGTAGTCGAGCACCAATCATTTGCAAGTCCTCTCTGAGCCTCAGTTTCCTCATCAATCAGATGGGTTCATAACACCCCCATCTTTTGCCTCATCTTCCATAGCTCCCCACATCCTATGAACCATTCACTGTTTCTCAAATACTTATGTCCCCATCCCTTGCCATCTCTTTTGCCACTGCCTGGGATGCCCCTTCCCATGTTCCTCTTAAAAATACCCACTCAGCACCAGCACCTAGCATAATATCTGCACATAGGAGAGGATAAAAAAGTATCTGCTGCATAATTAAAGGTCAATATCAATTGGTCTCCCTCTCTGCATAGTTGACCTGACCTGCCAGACATAACAATCAGTTGGTTTTTATCTCCCCCATTAAACTGCAAACTCCTCGTGTACATGCGTAGACACTATGAATGGCAAGGAACCTAGTATTCGGTGAACATTAGTAAAAGTGAAAACAAGTTAATCAGGAAAGGTGTCATTATCGTCATCTTAATAATGACTCTTAGATTCTGAATGATCTCAAAGGACAATGTGAACCATCCTGAAAAGTTAAGTAACTTCGCAGTCATACAGAGGCCCAGGCAGCCACGTTTCCTGACCTGAGTCTGGACTCTCAGACTACAGCTCTTCTAAGCACTAAAAGGGATGAAGTGGGGAGGGGGAGGGAGAGGAAGAGAAGGAAAGAATGAGAAGGGGGAAGAAGGAAGGAGGGAAGAAGAGAAGGAGGATAAGAAGGAAGGAGGGAAGGAGGAAAGGAAGGAAAGAGTGAGGGGAGGAAAGGAGGGAAGGAATGAGAGAAGAAAGGCAGGAAAGAAAGAAAGGAGGGAGGGGGAGGGAGAAAGGAGGGGCAGAAGGAAAGGTAGGAAGGAAAATGTTATTTCACAAATTCTAAACGCACTCCTCCAGTACCACGGAAATTAGGGTGCATTTTGCTTTCTTGGACGGTATTTAAAAGAATGGTAGCATAACCTACAACCCATTGCCCTTGTTAGGTGCCATCAAGTCAGTTCGAACTCCCAGTGACCTCTGTTCAACGTAACCAAACGCTGCCCAGTCCCACACCATCCTCACAATCATGGCTGTGCCTCAGTCTGTCACTGCAGCCACTGTGTTAGTCATCTGGTTGGGGATCTGCCCCTTTTTCCAGGATTGGTCCCTTCTGACAGCAAGGCCAAAGTACGAGATGAGATCTAGCCATTCTTGCTTCTAAGGAGCATTCAGCCTGCACTTCCTCCAAGACAGATTTGTTTGTTCCTCTGGCAGTCAATGGTCCATTCAATATTCTTCCCCAAAACCACAATCCAAATACATAAATTCTTCTGCACTCTTTCTTATTCATTGTCCAGCTCTCACATGCATATGAGGCCATTGAAATACCATGTCTTGGGTCAGGTGCATCTCAGTTTTCAAAGTGCCATCTTTGCTCTTAAACAGTTTAAAATATGTCCTCATATCTTATAGAATACATTCTAAATCATAGCTGGAAAAAAAAGACTGGTCAAGAAGCTCTGGCAGCCAAGTAGAGCTGGAAAAAGGAAGGACTCATTGCCAAGGGGATGTGAACATTTGTGTCCATTTAATTATTTGAATTAATTTTCATTCTCCACCAATAGACCGACTTTGGCCTTTTGCCAAGAGCAACTGGCTGGAGTCCTTCCACCCACTCCTGGAAAGCTCCCTGCTTGGCCAGCGGTGACCCCTTAGCCTGCAGGCCAGCTGTGGCAGTGAGTGATGCCTCCACTTGGGGCTGGTTCTTGGGTTGGGATGACAGAGCCACTGTTGAAGGCAACAGCAGCAGCAGCTCGAGGAGGACAGCTATCCTCAGCCTGAGGATGAAGTCACTAAGGGAAGGTGCCAGGGTACAAATCCTGGACATCCATCTTCTTTTCTTTTCTGTACAAAACTGTGAACACTGACCTTCAAAGCCTACATCTCCCATGACAACCTTCCCTGCAAACTCTTCCCAGTCCCCTCAATAGCACCTTGTCTGGGCCTCTTAATAACTGATCACATTCTTTCATGATCAGGAGTCTACCTGCCTCTCTACGAGCTTAGGGGGCAGGAGCTGTGGTATTTCCACCCTCATAGCTGTAAGCACAGTTCCTGCTATACAGACAGGGATCAGTAAAGGTTAGAATGAATGAATGATGTTGAGATGGTGCTATTGTTGTTAGGTGCCATCCAGTCAGTTCTGACTTACAGCAACCATATGTACCACATTGCCCAGTCCTGAGCCATTCTCACAATCAATGCTAAATTTGAACCCATCATTGCAGCTACTATGTCAAGCCATCTCATTTGGGATCTTTCTATTTTTCTCTGACCCTCTCTTTCACCAAGCATGATATTCTTCTCCAGGGACTGATCCCTCCTGATAACATGTCCAAAGTATGTGGGACAAAGCCTCACCATCCTTGCTTCTAAGAAACATTCTGGCTGTACTTCCGCCATGATAGATTTGTTCATTCTTCTGATAGTCTACAGTGTATTCCCTATTCTTCGCCAACACCATAATTCAGAGGCATCGATTCTTCTTTGATCTTCCTTATTCATTGTCCAGCTTTCACATCCATATGAGGCAACTGAATACCATGGCTTGGGTCAGATGCACCTTAGTCATTAAAGTGACATATTTGCTTGTTACCATGTTAAAGAGGTCTTTTGCAGCAGATTTACCCAAAGCAATGTGTCATCTGATTTCTTGACTGCTGCTTCCATGGGCTTTCACTGTGCATCCAAGGAAAATGAAATCCTTGACAATTTCAATCTTTTCTCCATTTATCATTATGTTGCTTATTGGTCCACTTGTGAGGATTTTTATATTGAGGTGTAATTCATACTAAAGTATGTGATCTTTGATCTTCATCAGTAAGTGCTTAAAGTCTTCCTCACTTTCAGCACACAAGGTTGTGTCATCTGCAAATCACAGGTTGTTAAAGGGAGTCTTCCTCCAATCCTGATGCCATGCTCTTCTTCAGACAGTCCAGCTTCTCGGATTATTTGCTCAGCATACAGATTGAATAAGTATGGTGAAAGGGTACAACTTTGATGCACACTGTTCCTGATTTTAAACCACACGTTATCCCCTTGTTCTCTTTGAACAACTGCCTCTTGGTCTATGTACAGATTCCACATGAGCCAATAATGTCTTCTAGAATTCCCATTCTTTTCAGTGTTATCCATAATTTGTTAGGATTCACACACTCAAATGTCTTTGCATAGGCAATCAACAGGCATCTTTGTGGTATTCTCTTCTTTCAGCCTAGATCAATCTGATATCAGCAATGATATCCCTCATTCCACATTTTTATTCTGAATCTGGCTTGAATTTCTGGCAGTTCCCTGTCAATGTACTGCTGCAATTATTTCTGAGCTATTTTCAGCAAAATTTTACCTGTGCCCGGCAGATGCACTGCTGACC
Source organism: Orycteropus afer afer (assembly GCF_000298275.1). Taxonomy (NCBI): domain Eukaryota; kingdom Metazoa; phylum Chordata; class Mammalia; order Tubulidentata; family Orycteropodidae; genus Orycteropus; species Orycteropus afer. The sequence continues at coordinate 5,485,438 of NW_006921693.1, forward strand.
CATGGAGCAACTGACTCAGCAACAAGAATCACCCAAGCCTCTTGCTGGCCGCGACTGGCTCCTCCAGCGTCGCCACTGTGGAGAAAGTGGTCCAGCACTCGTGAAGGCTTCCCCAGCAGTTGCAGATTTGAAACAGTTCTGTCTGTAGAATGTTCAACATGACCCCCTGCTGACTGGAGTAGCTTCAAGTACAAATCCCTTTAGACCCCAGAAAGTCTGTTCAGTTTTGTAGTAGAGTGATGCTGTCAAATGTTTCCTAAACCACTTTTCATGATCCAGCGAATATATTTAAAAGGAGAGCTAAATTTGAAGTCTGTCCACAAGTTTATCCCTAAAATGCATTGCCACTTTTTTCAGTCCTTAACATCTACCTTTCTGAACTTTCGTGAATTTCTATACAAGGGTAACTATTTTATATATGCTGGCAGCTGCATATAATACTTATAAGTTTTTTGCACTTCTATGTGATATTGATACTGCTTGATAATTTCTGCATTCCATTGGATGAGCTTTCTTTGGAATGGGCACAAATATAGATCTTCTTCAGTCAATTGGCCAAGTTGTCTTCCAAATTTCAAAGCCTAGATGAGTGAGCACTTCCACCGCTGCATCCATTTGTTGAAATATGTCCCTTGGTATTCCTTCAATTCCTAAAGCCTTGCTTTTCACCAATGGTCTCAGTGCAACTTGGACTTCTTTCTTCAGTGCAGTCAGTTCTTGATCATATGCTATGGCCTGAAATGGTTAAACATTGACCAATTCTTTTTGGTGCAGTGACTGTGTACTCCTTCCATCTTCTTTGGATGCTTCCTGCATCATTCCATATTTTGCTCATGGAATCCTTTAATACCATAACTTGAGGCTTGAATTTTTCTTCAGTTCTTTCAGCTTAAAAAAAATGCCAAGTGTTCTTTCCTTTTCGTTTTCTAACTCCAGTTCCTTGCACATTTCATTATAATTTACTTTGTCTTCTGAATTTTGAAATCTTCTGTTCAGTTATTTTACTTCATCATTTCTTCCATTCATTTTAGTACTCTGCATTCAAGAGCAAATTTCAGAGTCTCTTCTGACATCTGTTTTGGTTCCTTCTTTCCCTCTTTTAATGATCTTTTGCTTTCTTCATGTATGATATCGTCCTACTAGTCATCCGGTCTTTGGTCATTAGTGTTCAACAAATTAAATCCATTCTTAGTTGGTCTCTAAATGCTGGTGGGATATACCCAAGGTTGTACTTTGGCTCTTATGGACTTATTTTAATTTTCTTCAGCTTCACCTTGAACTTGCATATGAGCAATTGATGGTCTGTTCCACAGTCGGGCCCAGCTTCATTGTAACTGATGATATTGAGCGTCTCCATTGTCTCTCCACAGGTGTAGTTGATTTGATTCCTGTGTATTCCATCTGGTGAGATCCACATATATAGCCACTGTTCATGTTGCTGAAAAAAGGTGTTGGTAATAAATAAATTGTTGGTCTTGCAGAATTCTAACATGCAATCTCCAGGGTTATTTCTTTCACCAAGGCCATATTTTTTAACTCCTGATTTGTCTTTCTTTCCAACTTTCACATTCTAATCACCAGTAATTACCAATGCATCTTGACTGCATGTTTGATGAATTTCAGACTATAGAAGTTGATAAAAAATCTGCAGTGTTTTCAATTCTACCACTCACCTATCAGATTGCTGTCCTGTAGTGGCTTGTGCGCCACTATGCTGGACACTATGCCAACAGTATTTCAAATACTGGTAGGGTCACCCATGGTGGACAGGTTTCAGCAGAGCTTTCAGACTGAGATAGCCTGGGAGGAAGGACCTGGAGATTTCCTCTTAAAGAAGTTGGCCAGTGAAAACATTTTGAATATCAGAGAAACATTGTCTGATGTAGTGCGAGAAGACAAGCCCCCCAGACTGGAAGGCACTCTAAATATGACTGGGGAAGAGCTGCTGTCTCAACGCAGAGTCAACATTTATGACACAGATAGTGTAAAATTTCAGGACCTCCCCTAACTGATTTGGCACAACTCAAAATGAGAAGAGACAGCTGCAAACACCCATTAATAATCAGAATGTGGCCTGTACAAGGAATGAATCTAGGAAAATTGGAAGTCATCAACAACGAAATGGAATACCTAAAGATTGGTATCTTAGGCATTAGTGAGCTGAAATGGACTGGTATTGGCTATTTTGAGTTGGACAATCATATGGTCTACTATGCTGGGAATGACAGATTGAAGTAGAATGGCACTGCAATGTCAAAAAGAACATTTCAAGATCTTTCCTGACATCCAACACTGTCCATGATTGGATAATATTCATACACCTACAAGGAAGAATGGTTAATGACTATCATTCAAGTTTACACATCAACCACTAAAGCCAAAGCTGAAGAAACTGAGATGATGCTACTGAGTCCAAACAAGGCAAATGGAGGCAGGATGGGACACTGGGAGTCAGCAGATCAGGTTCTGAGGTGAAGCTGAGTGGCTGCCCTCCCAGTTTAAATCACCCCCCCCCAGGTCTGAAATGTTATTTATTTGGTTAGTTGCTTATTTTCTCTCTCCAGCCTTGCCCCCTTTCCTCAGCCACTCCATAATGGCACCGAGGAACCCGCCTCCCTGATCAGAGTTGTACCCCAGCACCTGGCGTAGCACTGGGCACTAGCAGGCTCTCTGTAGCTACTGAATGAATTAATGAATGAATCCCTGCTCCTTTTGATTAGTGAGGTCTTGCTTTCAAGGATTGGCTTTTGTACATCTTCTAACTGCCGTGTGAAACTTAAGGTACATTCCTTCCTAGGAATCTCTAGGAGATGGTAAAGACTTCCTGATCTTTCTTTCTCTTCTCCCAGCATTCCTTTTCATGCCTTGTACAAACATTCATTGAGTCCCTACTGTGGGTTGCAATGTTAGGAATACAAACACAACTCAGGTAGAGACCTAGGAGAAGTCACTAATGGTGGAATTTCAGAATTAAAGTTACTGAAGATAGACTGAAATGTGTATCTTATTAGTTCATATTTTTAAAAAGTCCCAAAGAGTGCTTTTAAAGTATAATGTTTGTTCAAAATTTGCTTGTTTAAAGTTTTTTTAAAAAGTATTTTATAAACAAGGAGTGAAAATGTTTTATTTCATGTGAGTTGTCTGGATGTGGTAAGAGTGCCATAAGCCATAATCTTGAATTTTACATAAAGTTTTTATCTACAGGTTGGATGGCAAGACCCGTGGCATGGTCATCATTCGCTTACTGAGCATCTACTATGTGCCCAACATGTAACAAAGCATATCCAAAGATGAGGATAATACATTTCAAAGGTACCAAACTGAATACCTCCTTTATGCACTAAAATTGTAAGAACAACAGTCATGAAATTTTCATTATCATTATGACATGTCCCTCTTTATCTCCAGTAACTTTTTTTTTTTTTTTTTTTTTGATGGTCTGTTTTCTCTGATATTAGTATATTCACTCCATCTCTTTCCTGGTTGTTGTTTGGATGGTATATCTTTTTATACCTTTTTACTTTCAACCTATTTGTGTCTTTGAATCTACAAGAATGTCTCTGTAGACAGCATATAGCTGGTTGTTTTGTTTTTAATCCCATCTGACAATCTCTGCCTTTTGACTAGACTGGTGAGGTTTGAAACAATGGAGAGATTACAGCATATCTAAATGCAGAGACAAAGGACCCAGTAGGGGAAATGTAGGAGAAGCAATGACTATTAGCTCTGTGAGTCCTTGACAAAGTAAGCAAGAGGGTTACCCACAGCAGATGGAAAAGAATTTGCCTCTTATAGGAGAATGGACACTTCCTCTATAATTATTGTTACTGTGTGCCATTGAGTCAATTCTGACTCACAGCCACCCTCTAGTAACACTCTAGGACAGAATAGATCTGCCTCCATAGGATTTCCTAGGCTACAATTTGTACAGGAGCAGATCACCAAGACTTTTTCTTCTAAGAAGCAGCTAGTAGGTTTAAGCTGCCAAGCTTTCAGTTGGCAGCTGAGTGTTTAACCACTGTACCATCAGGGCTCCTTTCAGTTGTAATAACAGGAGGGAGATGGGAGAGAAATTATGTGATACAGGCTCTTTTGTAGGTTTGATGGTAGGAAGCTTACAGCATTCCCTTCTATAGTTTTCTATATTCTTTTGCTGTGGGACTCAACTAAGGTCATCTGCATGGAAATACTTTAAAAGCTTTAGGCAAATACAAGGCAATATTTTCTCTTAAGCAGTCCCTTATCATCTAACAGAGAGTGAAGCTTTACATAACTGAGACCTCAGGACAGTTGAGTTTTGAAGGGGCTGGACCCAGGCAGGCAAACAGGGAAGAGCTGCAGCAAGGAGCTTGGCCTGGCTTCTGCCACATGACTTGGACTAAAGCCAGAACTGAGAAGGCAGCATGGGGAAGAGAGGCTACTGGGGATTTGCGCCAAATTCCCTCTTTCATAAGGGCCTAGCCCTGCTGGCGGTAGCCGCAGTCTCTGAGAAAGGCAGGCTCTGGATTTTCCCGATCATTGCACAACGTTCTGCTCTGAGGTGCTCTGGGCCAAGCACGTCCGCAACAGACAATGCTGATCGTCATGAGCAGTTTCCCGTGGTGACGAGCTCTAGGAACTGATGAGCTAGGGAGCAAGCCTCAACAGGGCTCTGCAATCTCCTTGTCCTGCCTGAACTGGGGCTGCCCGTCCACACAGGCCTGAGGGGCTTCCATTCATGCCAGCCCTGCCTGCCTTCTGATTCACCTGGTTTGCCAGCGGGGAGACAAGACTAACTGCACAAGACAGCGGAGCAGGGAGGATGTGTTCTGGCTCAATGGGTCCATGTGACAAATTCTTGCAAATTTTTTTTTTCTTAACAAAACACATACTTACTGTTGAAAAAGCACAAAATACAGATAAAGTATATGTTACTCCAATCCTCAACATCCAGAGGAAATAACCTTCATATTTTGGTATATTGTTGTTGTTGTTGTTATGTGCCATCAAGTCAGACCTGACTCATAGCGACCCCCCCTTGGGTTTCCGAGGCAGCATCACTACGGAAGTAGATTGCCCAACCTTCCTTCCGAGGAGTGGCTGGTGGGTTTGAACCGCCAGCCTTCTGGTTAGCAGTCAAGTGCCTTAGGCACT
>NW_006921693.1:5490670-5511261 GCF_000298275.1 Orycteropus afer afer
TAAGGCACTTGACTGCTAACCAGAAGGCTGGCGGTTCAAACCCACCAGCCACTCCTCGGAAGGAAGGTTGGGCAATCCTACTTCCGTAGTGATGCTGCCTCGGAAACCCAAGGGGGGGTCGCTATGAGTCGGGGCCAACTCGACAGCAAACAACAACAACATCATATATATACATATATCTATATATCTATATATATAGATATAGATGTATATATACATGACATGTTGTTATTTGCCATCGAGTCAGACCCGACTCATAGCAACCCCTCCTTGGGTTTCCAAGCCAGTATCACTATGGAAGTAGATTACTCAACCTTCCTTCCGAGGAACGGCTGGTCGCCAGCCTTCTGGTAAGCAGTCAAGTGCCTTAGGCACTATGCCACCAGAGCTCCTATACATGACATATATAATATCATATGTATATGTACATATACACACATATATGTATATATACATACTTATGTATATATACATATATACACACATATATATGTATATACACATATATATGTATATATTCTAGTTTTCAACCAAAACTTACTTGGACATTTGAAGAAAGAGAAAAATGGGAAGAAAGAAAAAGCAGTCAATAAAAACAGTGAGAACAGATGTGGGACTCAAAGAAGGTATTATAAGTATGTTCAAAGAATTAAAGCAAGTGATATTTAAAAAATTAAAGAAAAATATGCTAATAATGGGAAATCTGGTAGTGCAGTGCCTAAGGCATTTGACTGCTAACCAGAAGGCTAGCAGTTGAAACCTACTACCCACTCCTCAGAAGGAAGATTGGGCAATCTGTTTCTGTAGTGATACTGCCTCAGAAACTCAAGAAGGGATTGTTATGGGTCAAATCAACTCAAGGGCAGTAAGTTTGGTGGGTTTTTTTTTTTTTTTTTTTGGTATGCTAATAATGAGTTAACAAATAAGAAATATCAAAACAGCAATACAGAAATAGAAAATATAAAGAAGAACCAAACAAATTTTACAGTTGTAAAGTATAATAACTAAAATTAAAATTTACTAGATAGGCTCAACAAAGGATTTCATAAAAGAAAGAGTCAGTGCAATTAAACATAAATCAGTAGAACTTATTCAATCAGGAGAGAAGAGACTCAGAAGACATCTAAGTCAATTGTCAAAACACAGTCCATAAAGTTCTATATCGTAGTCTAGTGAGTAGAAGCTAGGGCCTTAAAAGCTTGCAAGCAGCCATCTAAGGAGCAACTATTGGTCCTTCCCATCTGGAGCAAAAGATAATGAAGTAAAACAAAGACTTAAGGTAATAATTAATTACTCCATAGGACTAATGGCCCACATGGACCACAGCCTCCTCGAACCTGAGACCAGAAGAACTAGATGGTGCCCAGCTACCACTACCAACTGCTCTGACCAGGACCAGAATGGAAGGACCCTGTTAGAATGGGTAAAAAAATGTAGAACAATATTCAAATTAAAATAATAATAATAAGACCAGACTTACTCATCTGAAAGAGACTGGGGGGGCCTTAAGACACTGCCCAAGAACAACCTTCTAATGTAACACTGAAGACACTCCCAGGAATCCCCTTTCAGCCAAACAATAGATGGACCTACAAAACAAACGAAAACACCCGTGAAAAATGCACTCCTTAGAACAATCAACTCTACAGACCAAAAGGCAATATTTGCCCAAAAGCAAACATCAGAAGGTAGGGACGGATAGGGAAACTGGAAAAATGGAAATGGGAAACCCAAGGAGAAAATGGGGAAAGTGCTGACCCATTGTGGGGATTGCAACCAATATCATGGAATAAGTTGTGTGTGAATTTTATTGATTGGACAACTAATGTGCTATGTAAACTTTCAAATAAATAATAAAATGTTCAAAGGAATAGAGAGAAGAAAATTGGGGAAAATAAATCAATAAATAGAGGCTCAGAGACCTATGGAATAATGTCAAGTTTCAAGCAAACAGATAACCAGAATCCCAGGAGAGTAGAGATAGAAACAGAGAGGAAAAAAATGTTTGAAGAAATAATGGCCAAAAGCTTCCCAAATTTGATGAAAAACAACTTACAGAAGGAAAAAGCTCACTAACCCCTGTTTTGGTTTTCTTGTGCTGCTCTAGTAGAAATACCACAGGTGGATGGCTTTTACAAACAGGGGTGTTTATTCTCTTATGGTTTTAGAGGCTAAAAGTCCAGTTCAAAGTGCCAGCTCTGGGGGTTGGGTGAAGGCCCCTTGACCTTGAGCTTCAGCTCTGACTCTTGCTCCTGGCCCCCTGAAGCTGGAGGATTCTCTTAACTCAGACAGCTGCTGGCTGCTGAGGCTGACAAACCCAAGGTCGACAAGTAAAATGGCACAGTCCCCAAATTATCAGGCAATGTGGCAAGCCACTAATTCAAGTCCATTAACAGTTTCAAGATCAGCAGACAACTTGACAGGTCACTGAGATGAAGATTCAGCCAAATGCAGGCTCCAGATGTGCCAAAAGTGTGAGACTGTTCGCAGTGCTCCTTCTTATATACTGGAAGCAGACTACATCCCTAAGGCCTGTGGAGCTTGGGTGCTCCAGTAGATTCCACCATGGAGCTGATTACCAGTCTCATCATGGGGAATAACTACATCCAGCTGCCTAACCACTCAGAACCAGGCCCAGACAAGTTGACACACAACTTTAACTACCACAATTCCACCCTTGTGAAGTTGGCACCTGTATAGATCTCCTTCATTGGGTGGCCCAAGTCTCCTAGTTGACCTGAGTGACGACCTCACCCCCGTGGCCTGGCAGGCCCCATTCCTCTGCCCCCTCACTTTTGGGCAGCAGTTATGGCCTCATCCCACTGGCCCTCATGAATGGCAGGCCCAAGCTCCAGAACCAAGTTGGTGAAGGTCTGACGCTGAAACCTAGGTGGCTGTGGTGGTTCCACCTGCAAAAGCCATCTACCTACCTTTGAGGCTGAGGCAGCTCTGCTTCCTGGTTCCTTGGTCTCTCAGCACCTGCCAATTAACACTTGAAGGCAAGCCCCTCTGCCAAGAATCTTCCTGCCCAAAAGGCATTCAGCTTTATTGCTCCATGGGCCAGCAAACCTGCCGATCTCTTCTACCAATTAATGCCCAAGGCAAGCCACTCCACCAGGAAGCTGCCTACCCAATGGCATCCAGCTTCCTCCTCCATGGGCTGGTAAAGCTGTCGCTGTCTCATGCCAGTCTCTCAGCTCAGCTGTTGCCGTCTCTCTGCTGGTGTCTCTCTGCTCCTTTAAGCACAGGGATCTCGGGTCCAAGGATGAATTCCACTCCCGTTTCCACATTTTAGGTATCTGTCAGAGCAGCACCTCACTCTCTCAGTACCAAATGTCATAGGCTAGGTTCTCTAGAGAAGCAAAACCACTAAAGCTTAGAAAGAGAGAGAGAGGGAATTTTGTCTTAGGAAAATGGCTCACACAGTGAGCCTCTATAGGCTGGCAAGTCCCAAGTTCCTGGGTCAAACATCAAGCTGGAGGCTTTCCCTGACTCACACAGCTGCGGGGGCTGACAAGCCCAAGATTGTCAGGCGGCGTAGCAGGCTGCTGATTTCGGCAGATGACCAGTCCCAGACCAGCAGGCAAAATAGTGGATTGTTGGCTCACAGGACAGTTGTAGAGGCTGGCAAATCCCAAGTTCATGGACTAAATATCAAGCTGGAGGCCTTTCCTGACTCACACAGCTGCAGGGGCTGACAAACCCAAGATCGGCAGGCAGCAGGACAGGATCCAGATCCAACAGAAAGTCTTCTAATTTTCCCAGAACATATATATGGTGGCGTAGTGCCTAAGGCATTTGACTGCTAACCAAAAGGCTGGCAGTTCAAACCCACCAGCCACTCCTCGGAAAGAAGATTGGGCAATCTACTTGTATAGAGATACTGCCTCAGAAACCCAACAAGAGATCACTGTGAGTCAGATGCAACTCCACAGCAGTGAGTTTGTTGTTTTGTTTTGTTTTATATGTGAGAGAAAGCAATTTGAATGATTACTGATTTCTTATGAGAAACAGAGGAAGCAATGACAAATTCAGAATGCTGAAAGAAAAAAGTGTCAACCAAGAAGTCTATATCCAGCAAAACTATCCTTCAAAAATGAAAGCAAAATACATTCCCAGATAAACAAAAACTGAAGGAATTCGTTGCTATTAGACTTTCCTTACAAGAAATTCCAAAAGTAGGTAATCTCATAATCTGAAAGGAAAGAACACCAGACAGTGACTCAGATCTACAGGAAGAAATTGAGAACACTAGAAATGGTCAAGGGAGCTCTGGTAGCATAGTGCCTAAGGCACTTGACTGCTAACCAGAAGGCTGGCAGTTCAAACCCACCAGCCACTCCTCAGAAGGAAAATGGGGCAATCTACTTCTGTAGTGATACTGCCTCAGAAACCCAAGGAGGGGTCACTATGAGTCGGGTCCAACTTGATGGCACATAACAACAACAACAGAAATGGTCAGTGTGGTAAAAAGCTGTTAAGTATAAAAGTCTATCTACCTATCACCTATCTACATATTTATATACTCTTTTCTTAATTTCTTAATACCATTTAAAACAAAAACCAAAAAACCTCACTGCCTTTGAGTCGATTCAACTCATAGAGACCCCTCCCTGGGTTTCTGAGGCAGTATCACTATAGAAGTAGACTGTCCAACCTTCCCTCCGAGGAGTGGCTGGTGAGTTTGAACTGCCAGCCTTCTGGTTAGCAGTCAAATGCCTTAGGCACTATTCCACCAGAGCATCCTTTAATATCTTAAGATTGTTTAAATAAATAATTATAACATAATACAGTTATGTTTATAACAAAGAATGAAATTTCTTAATGATAAAAGAGGGGAGGCAGTTCTGCTTCTACTATGGCAAAGGAAGTTCCTGTTGGACTAACCTACAAATAATAACTAAAATTTCTGTACAATAAAAGCACACACAAGTGCAACCCCCTATACACATACACAACCTAAAGACACTGGAGAGTGAACAAAATAGATTATACAGGTATGTACGACATTTAGGAGAGAGAAACAGCACAGAGATAATTTATATTTCCATGGCTTTTTGTCTGAGAGCAGGCTCCAATTTGTGCCATGTAAGGCAGCCAAAGCTCCAGTCAGTAACATGCAGTCTTTCTGGCTTGAATAACCAGAAGATAAAATTCAAGATAACCACAGCTGCATAAGAGGAGGAGGGGGATTCAAAGAGAAAAGCAGAGAGGGGAGTCCCAAATCTTATGTATGAACTTTGCCCGCATCTGTGGCTGGCCCCTGAGCCGTCCAGAGTCTAAGCAGCCTGGCTGAGACCAAAAGAACTTAATTGAAACTTGAGCTGCTGCCAACCACAGGGAAGGCAGACTTCACAGTTTAAGTCCAGACAAGTTAATTCTCTCTTGGAAAAAAAAAAAAAAAATCATTATTCTTTCGAGTAACAAACAGAACCAATGTTTCTACACTCTGTCATTTACAATGTCCAGTATACTATCCAAAATTAATGGACATACAAAGAAACAGAAAAATGTGACCCAGTCTAAAGAGAAAAGACAATAAAGATATATCTAATACATTGGAATTAGAAGACAAGGATTTTAAAGAAGTTGTTATAATTATGTTCAAGGATGTAAAGGAAAATATAACAAATGAAAAGACAGGACATCTTAGAAGAGAAACTCATTCACTTCTTCATTTGTCTATTTACTCTTTTATTCCTCTTCCCAACCTCCCTTTTATGATCTATCATTCACTCATTGTTTCATTCACTTACTCAATGAGTCATCCATTTTTCATTCATTCATACATCAACATAACATTTATTGAGTACTTTCTAAGTGCCATATATCAAGCACAGTACAGGCTGTGTGTGGACAAAAATGTCATGTATACGTTGTTGTTGTTATATGCCGTTGAGTCGGCCCCGACTCATAGCGATCCCTCCTTGGGTTTCTGAGGCAGTATCACTACGGAAGTAGATTGCCCCATCTTCCTTCTGAGGAATGGCTGATGGGTTTGAACCGCCAGCCTTCTGGGTAGCAGGCAAGTGCCTTAGGCACTATGCTACCAGAGCTCCCATTGTGTGTGTGTGTGTGTTTATATATCTTGTTGTTGTTGTTGTTATGTGCTGTCGAGTCAAACCGACTCATAGCGACCCCTCCTTGGGTTTCCAAGGCAGTATCACTACGGAAGTAGGATTGCCCAACCTTCCTTCCGAGGAGTGGCTGGTGGGTTTGAACCGCCAGCCGTCTGGTTAGCAGGCAAGTGTCTTAGCCACTATGCTACCAGAGCATATTATTTTGGTTACCTCTGTGCTGCTCTAACAGAAAATACCACAATACCACAAATGGGATGGCTTTAACAAACAAGAGTTTATTTCAATTTTTGGAGGCTAGAAGTTCAATTTCCAAGTGCCAAGCTCTAGGGGCTGGGTGAAAGCCCCTAGGCCTTGGGCTTCAGCTCTGCCTCTTGCTCCCAGTCCACTGAAGCAAGAGGCATCTCTTCACTCAGGCAGCTACTGGCTACTGAGGCTGACAAGCCCAGGTCGACAAATAAAATGGTACAGTCCCAATGTTGCCAAACAACATGGCAGACCATTGATTCAAGTCCAGTGAAAGTCCTCAGATCAGCAGGGCATGGCAGGCTATTGAACAACAACTTGGCTACATGCAGGGTCCAAGCATGCCATAAACTAGAGAGCATGCCCAAAGCTGCTTCTTATATATGGGAAGCAGTCCACAGCCCTAACACAGCTACTCAGCTGCTTGTGGTAGATCCCACCATGGAGCTGATTGCCCATCTCTCATTATGAGGAATAACTGCCACCAGCTGCCCAGCCACTCAACAAGGCCAGCCACACTGACACACAACCTTAACTATCACACAGACTGTTGAATTCCCAATACCTCAAAACCAAAAACCAAACTCACTGCCATCAAGTTGATAATAACTCAGAGACCCCCACTGGGTTTCCAAGGAGGTAAATCTTTACTGAAGTACATTGCCTAGTCTTCCTTCTGTGGAGTGGCTGGTGGGTTTGAACCGCCAACATCTGGTTAGCAATCAAATGCCTGAGGCACTACACCACACAAGATGAGAATAAACAATCCACACCGAGGAAACAGCATTTAAACATGCATAGTATTGTGAGAGGGTATGGTTTGCCTGCATGACAGTGAGAAGCTCACTGTGGCCAGAGCACAGACTCTATGGGGATGAGGAGGCCGAGGTTGAGGGCACATTGTGAAGAGCCTTGAATGCCAGACCAAGGAAATTTGTGTTTGTTCTGTAGGCACTGAACAGCCCATTGTTTTTTTATTAGGTGAGTGGGATGTTCAGTGATTGTTACCAGGATAACTCTGCCAAGAGAGGAGAGGTTCAGGACAGGGAGACCAGGGTTTGGCTGAGATTGTAACGATGGAGTCAAACTGGCTGTATTTGAGGATATTTCTGAGGAAAGTTTAACAAGCCAAGTCTCTAAATGCCACCTAAAGAAACCAAGTTTTGGAGGGAAAAAAAAAAAAAGAAAGAAACTTTGCCCAATGTTCTCCTTTCTCCTGTTAACAGCATTCTTCAATCCAAGACATTAACTACTGCCTGGGCCCTTAAACAAAAAAGACTAGGATGACTCCCTTGGGCAACAGCTCAGGCTTATCTGCAGCCCAAAGAGTAATGAAGCCTTGGGCTTAGAGAGATCATTCTCTGCTCATTCCTGATAGAATCTTCAAGATCCTCTCATTTTACAAATGAGAAATACAAAGTGAGTCCCTCAAGGTTAAGTACTTTCTCAAGGTCACACAGCTTGAAAATGACAGACCTGAGTGCCTACTGACAATAGACCTCAGACTTCTTGCAACATTATTAAATATACATTGGCAATTGTATACACAAGAACATTAGGCTTAGATTAAAAATTATGAATAGGGTGTACAAAGAAATTAAAATAGCTGCTGTGTAAGAGCCCTTTTCTATAAAATTTCTATTGCTTTAAATTTATTTAGTGATTACAATCTTGAAAATACATATGTGTGTGTGTGTGTGTGTGTGTGTGTAAAACAAACTATATTGTCAGAAGAGTCAAGAAAGAGAAAGTTAAAGTCCTTGGTGGATTCTGCTGGAATTTGGAACACAACTCAGAGAACTCTGTGAAACTCAAGGGTTTTTTTGAAACTCCCTTCTCACTGGCTTTCCTTCCTCCAGAATAACCAGGTGCTGTTGAGATGGAATTGACGCATGGAAAGCCCATGTGTCAGAGTACAAGTTTTGGGACTCTCAGGCTACATTTAGGAGCTCAGGTGGCATAGTGCCTAAGGCACGTGACTGCTAACCAGAAGACTGGTGGTTCAAGCCCACCAGCCACTCCTTGAAAGGAAGATTGGGCAATCTACTTCTGTAGAGATACTGCCTTGGAAACAGTAAACCCAAGGAAGGGTTGCTATGAGTCGAATCGACTCAACGGCAGTCACTCACACACACACACACACACACACACACAGACTAACCCTCACACAGGCTACATTTAACATAAGAGTGAGGTTGAGTGAAGAAGACAGTGGGACTCCTACTCTGCTCAGTCAGATCACTGCAGGAATATTGCATTCAATCCTGGGTGCCCCATCCTAAGAAGACACAGCAAACTAAAGTGTCCCCAGAGGAGAGGGGCCCGAATGGCCTCTCGGTTGTACATCCTGGGTGATGGATATAGGAGCTGGGTGTGCTTGGTTCTAGAAAAAAAGATTTAGGTCAAATGACATATGAATTGTCAACCACCTGAAAGATCGTCAGTGAAATCTGTTCTGTGGGTCCCGAAACTCAGAACTTGGACAAATGAATGGAAGATTCCATTTCAGATTCCAATCAGTCTAAGGAAGAACTGTTCATAAATGAAATAGAAACTTCTGGAGGGAACACAGAAGCGATTAGAAGTCACAACCTCCAGGAGTGGTGCTAGGGAGACCTACCATTTAAAATTACTTTTTTGCACCATGTGAAAATGTTGTAAAACCATGTGCATGAATTACGTTTGTGATGAAGAAAAAAACTCACTAATGTGACAGAACAGAAAGAAAACACAAATGGTACTTTATCAACCAAGATATTTTGGTTTCAAGCATCAAAATCCAACTCTGACTAATAAACAAAACAAAGGATTTAATGGAAGAATACAGTTGTTCACAGAGTTGAAGGAAAGACTGAGGAAGGCCAGGAGTCCCAGAGCTGCCTGGAGTCCTCAAGGACCGTCTCTCTGCTGTGACTTGGCTCCAGCAGCTTTCTATCCCTGTGTCACTCAGCTCGAGACTCACATCCTGGAGGAGGGTGTTGACGGCCTAACTCGTGGCCATATGCCCACTCTCCTGCTACCTGACAGTCACCTAGTAGAATCACATGAAATGGGAGTAGGCAGTTCACCAAAGGAAAACTGGGGTTACCAAATGAAGGAGAAAGGCATGTTGGGCAGGCCAACTCAAGATAGCCGCTACACTCTACACTGGGGTTGTTTGTTTTGTTTTGTTTTTTTTCCTTTTTTAAAAAATTTTTATTGTGATTTGAGCGATACATTGGTTTTTAAGAAATGAAACAAACTATCTCATGAGGTAATGAGGTCCCCATCCCTGGGGTTATTCCAGACACACTGGATGAGAACTTGGTGATGAGGCTGTAAAGGGATTTGGCATTTGATGGAGTTTAGACTACAGAGCATCAAGGTCCTTCTCAATTCTGAGATTTTACAGCTCTAAGATTTTGGGGAAATGCTGTCTTTTAGATAGGGCAATTCCAGGACAGCTGGGACCACACATCTATGACCAACATACTGTTCAGATTCCCTTAGTGTAGGTCAACCAGGGTAAAAATTATGATTTCTTAGGCAGATTGTTTCTCATCTGCTTCTTCCTCAGAACCTGTCTCTCTCTCGGGCCATTTTCCTTGCACAGCTGATAGTCATTTGATGGTTTTGAGGAATTGAGGGAATATAGTTCATATAAAGAGCTGTCTCTTGGGTCAGATTTCAGTAAGCTCCAGGAGTCAGCCTTTAGGAATTATGTGACCTTGGGAAAACTATTCAACTTCTCTGGGCCTAAATTTCAAAATGAAGATCATAATAGTACCTCATATGGTTATTGAGATAATTCAGTAACGTATCTAAAAATGATTGCTAGAGGGTCTGCCATGGAAAAAGTCTTTAAAAAAAAAAAAAAGCATCTCCTTCTCCTGGAATCATCAGTATCTTCATCAACAACAAAACTATTATCAAAAGAAACAGCCCCAGAAGTATTTTCCAAAAGGCACTAGAAACACACTTTCAGCTCCATGAGGAACATGTCCACATTTTCTCAATCCTTAGCCCCTAGCAGTATTCCTGGTCTAAGTGGGTGTTTAATAGCTGTATGTAAATAAGTAAGTGACTGAATGAATAAATGGGTCCATTTCTAGAGGCTAAGAGTAAGAGATATTTCAGATGTGAGGTACCATTGAGGTTCCAGAAGTAGAAAAGGTATACCAGTAGAGGAGGAAAAAAAAAACCTCACCAAGTATTAAGGGGAAGTGAACAGCTGACAGAGGTAGACAGAGTGATTCACAGACAGACTAAGCGCAAAAGAAGAAGTCCCACATCACCCCAAGACTTGGTAGTGGGAACTTTGATGAGTGGCCATTAGGAAAAGCCCCAAGGGGGTTTGTACTGATTTGGGTTTCAGGGTTGAAAGAACATGATGGAAGTTTTCAGAGTGAGGCACTTGGGTGATCTATTTTGGAGGAATTATCTAGAGAAAAGAAAATGAGAACTGCCAGTAACCTTTACGTGATAGTTTTAGGCAGGGAAGAGGTGATTCCAGGACATTCTCATAGCCTGATTTTTCAGCCCCAGTGCACTGTGGGGACCCATGCCAGTTAGTGCTGGAAACTTAACCATGTCATGATTTTGGACTAGCCCAGGAAACAAAGTGTTCATAGTAAAAAGACTACGTCGTATATGGCAGGGGAATTTTTAAGTAAACTTTTTATCAAAATATAATAAACAGACAAAAGTACATAAATCATAAGTGTACAACTTGATATATTTTCAAAAAGTGAGCATGCCCAAGTTACCAACACCTAGATATGGAAGTGAGCTTTGAATGTAAGTGTGAGTAAGAACCACCTGGGTACTTGGCAGAAAAGCAGATTTCCTGGTTCCTCTATCAGAGATTCAGATGTAATAGGTCTGGCGTGTGGCCCAGGAACCTGGATTTTCACCTGCACCACCAGATCCTGATGAGGGTGGTCCATGGACTACTCTTTGAGAAACACTGGCCTTTTGTTTGAGAATGAGCTTTAAAGTCATGAAATGGGGCAACGGTACTTCCTCACAGGTTTGCTATGATGGTTTAAAAAAAAAAAAAAAATGTAAGTAGCTTAGTGTGATGTTAAGCACACAGTAAACAGTCAATAAATGTAGCAAAGTGACCACATTCACAAAAAAGACAAGAGTTCTGTCTTCTAGGTCTTTGTGCCCCCAGCACCTTCCACGGAACTCCATCATACAAGGTTAAGAAGACTATGGGCACAGGTGTAGGGTGTAAGTCTGAGTGCTGGCTTTGCCATTTAGTAGCTGTGTGACCTTGAAGAGGTTGTTTACCTTCTCTGACTCTCAGTTTCCTCAGCTGTAAAATGACCGCAGCACAACAAGCACCTACTTTCAGGGACAATGGTAAAGATGCAACGAGATGACAAGGTAAAGCCCTCAGCGGTGGCCCAGAGCCTGGCCCTGAGAAGTCCTCAATAAAACAGCTACTGCCATTATTTATAGCTGAAGCTGAGAATGTTTTACCCCTGAGCAAGGGAAAGCTTCTCCTCAGAGGCAGCCAGAGGGGAAACAGACTCCCTCTCTGTGATAATAGTTAGCTGAATACTTCTTTGTCACTTCTAAATACAGGAAGTCAAAAGGGCAGTGTAATAAAAAGGCTAGGAACTGGGCATTTATTACCATGCCAAAGTGTCACTACCCTGATTACCCCAGAAACCTTTCCCAGGTGTTTATAGCCTGCAAGGAGATGGGGGCAGGGATAGAGTGAGGGTAGAGACTTGGCTCAGCATCCGAAGAGTCATAGTTAACCTCTGCCAAACATAGATAGTGAACTTTGAATTATTGAAGGGGTATTTCAGGCTACTTCCAACCACACTTCCTGGAGCTCACATCTAGGGTGGTGATCAACAAAAATCCAGCCTCGGCTTTGGAGATTCGGAAGCATGGTTCTCAAGGGTCACCTCGGGGTGATTTATTTCTGGAGTACTAAATTATATTGGCCAATCCTTCAAGATACAGTGTATGAACAACATACTAAGTTATAGTTTGCCATCTCCCCATCCAAGGCAGCCTGGAGTCAGAGATTCCTGTCCTGCTACTGATAAGCCAGGTGGCCTTGAGCAATTCATTTCAACTACCTTCAACTGCTTCCTCTCACCTACTTTGGTCGTGTTGTCAGAAGGGACCGTTTCCTGGAGAATATCATGCTTGGTAAAGTGGAGGGTCAGTGAAGAAGGGTAAGGCCCTCAATGAGATGGACAGACACAGTGGCTGCAACGATGGGCTCACGTACAGCAGGACTGTGAGGCTGGCGCAGGACTGGGCAGTGTTTGGTTCTGTTGTTCACAGGGTCGCTATGAGTCAGAGTTGACTTGACAGCACCTAACAATACCTTTCCTTGAGCACTTAAATATCTAGCTCTGTAGTAAGCACCAGGGAATACAAACCAAAGTACAAGACAAGTTTTTCGCCCTTGAGGGCAGGGCTACCATGCACAGCTGTGCAGGTTGGGAACTGCCCAAGGCTGTCTGGGGAAAGGGTACCTTATAGCCATTTGCATATAGGAACTCCATAGGCTAGTGATGTCTTTCATGAGGAGGCCATGTTCTGGCTGCTGATACAGAAATATAAATAAAAACTACATTGCCTCCTAATACGAAAACAAATAATTCTGTTTCCTCATGTGGAGAGTGGTTGAGAGAACCAAATGGAAGAATAGAGATGGGGACACTTTGTGGTGTGTAAAACAGAACATGGTTCTAAGGACGTTACAGTGTAATCAGCTTCAGTTGCAAACTAGCTGTGTGAACTTGGGGAAGTCACTTCACTTCTCTGGGCCTTTTTTTCCTCATACGCAGAAAGAGTAAGTTGAATGAGAACAGTGGATATCAAGTTTTAGTGTGTTTAAGATTCACTTAAACCTAGAGAACTTGATTCAGTAGGTGAGGGATGGGGCCCACGAATCTAGATTTGAACCAGTATCCCAGGCAATTCTGATGCAGGCTGAGTGATAAACACTGGCTCCTTCCAGATCCAACCTTTTCTGAGTTTGTGTTCCTCCATGCTACAGCAGACAGAAGTTTGTTTACTGTGAGGGGACAGGAACAATGTCATGATCTCTACTCTCTGCCATGGAGTTGGTTCTGACTCACAGCGGCCCTCTTTGGGTTTCCAAGGCAGTAAATCTTTATGGAAGTAGATTGCCCAGTCTTCCTTCCATGGAGTGGCTGGTGAGTTTGAACTGCCTGCCTTCTGGTTAGCAGCCAAATGCCTTAGGCACTATGCCTCCAACCTGTGTGGAATGACCTTACAGAGGGTCTTGGCAGTGGTGGCTGGCGCTCCAGTCCCTGAGCTGGACTGGCCCACCCAGGAAACTCAGCAATAATAGACCCATGCTCATGGGGATGTAGTTAGGCTTACCTGGGCTGACAGTCCCTGTTGTCCAATGAAAATGAGAACCAACCCTCAGTTTCCCCTTAGTCCTTCTACAAGCATGTTGCTGCTGTTGTCAGGCGCCATCGAGTTGACTGTGACTCAGAGCAACCACATGGACAGTAGAATGACACACTGCCTGGTCCTGCATCATCCTCATGATCATTACCACGTCCGAGCCCACTGTTGTAGCCACTGGGTCAATCCATCTCATTGAGATGGACTGGTTCTTTTTCACTGACTCTTTAGTTTACCAAGCCTGATGTCCTTCTTCGGGAACTGCAAGGATAAATCCGTAAATGTCAAGCAAGACACGCTCTGGCCCGCCAAAGTATTCTTTCCGTCAATAGGCTGTAAACATCATGGGTCAGATTTGCAGTTTGTGCGTTAACCCGTTTAGTTAGCAACTCCTCCTCCCTTCCCTCACTGCTCAGACATCTACTGAACCTGCACTATATGGCAGGCTCTCTGCTAGGGACAGTATCAGACTATCCAGTAATCAAGATAAACATGAGCTTACTGGTGCTTACTAATCTGTAGTGAACAATTTCACACTTTTTCACCACATCAAAGATTTTGCTTCATGGTATGGCTGGCGTCTGTGTCTCTTCCAACCCTACAGCACCCTCCTATAGAACCAAATCCTCTTTTCAAATTTATAATCCCTGACAGGGACAGAGTACCCAGTAAGTACGGTAAACATAGATTTGTTTGTGCTTCCTTATTAATCTGTAGTGAAGAATTGTTAGTCAGTAAGCACAAGTAAGCCTGTGCTTACCCGGTTTATCGGGTAATCTGCCCCTGGCTATGGGCTTGGGGCATAGATATGGATAAAATGATTTTCTTCCCTCAAGGAGATGAACTGATTGGATAGAGTGTAGTCCCTTGTCCACCAAATACACCAACTAATGTGTAAACTGCCATCTGGAAACCAAGGGGGTACTCCAGGCTGCAGAGCTTTTTCAGGCTGGAACCTTCCAAACACGCCAAGTGACATCTTACACAGTGGCCTATGACCTAGAAAAACAAGCCTATTAATGTCACTGGAAACATCCAAAGGGGAAAAAAGTCAGTAACTTACAAAATGAGGCAGTGTTTCCTGGTCTTGTTAGCATTGTGTTTCACAGTGTGCGTTGGAATATCTTGCAGCTGCCCACATCCATGTCTCCATCTTCTATTCCAACCAAAGTTCAGCCTTCCTATTCCTAGTCTATCTGAAAGCCCAATGTGGTCAACCGGTGGTTGAAACAGGAACCATGATGGCTGGATGGCGTGGAATCAGATCCCATCCGTAATGACACTCTAGGCCCAGGCAGGTTTCTCTGGCCTAGATTTTGAATTATTTTAAAGCAAACCTTTATGATCCCAAACTCCATTTCCACTGGTGGAGGAGGAGGAAGTAGAGGGACGAAGGGCACCCTCTCTTTTATTCCATGTTGGGGTGGAGGTGGGTGGAAGTGAATTACAACTAATGTTTAGTCAATGCCTACTGACGGCCAAGGCCTTTCTCGTTTGTTCTTCACAACAACTTTGTCAAGCAGGAACTCTTGTCCTCATTTCACAAATGAAAAAGCAGCTTTGGCAGAGTTCATGCTTTGCCCAAACTCACACACGTAGTGATAAAAACAACCAGCACATTAACAGCTAACACTACTGAGCACTTCCATGAATGAGGCCTGGGCTAAGCATTTTTTATTATTTATATTATTTATTTATTACACTATTTCATTTAGGAGCTCTGGTACCGTAGTGCCTAAGGCACTTGACTGCTAAGCAGAAGGCTGGTGGTTCAAACCCACCAGCTACTCCTTGGAAGGAAGGTTGGGCAATCTACTTCTGTAGTCATACCTCCTCAGAAACCCAAGGAGGGGTCATTATGAGTCGGGTCCAACTCGACGGCACATAACAACAACAACATTTCATTTATGTTTCTGAACAACTCCATAAGGTGGGTACAAATGTTATCCCCATTCTACCAATGAGGAAACTAAGGCCTAGTGAGATTACATATAACTTATTCAAGGTCACACGGCCAGGATGTTTGGAGGAAAGAACAGACCTTCAGTCATAGAACAATTCAGTCTCTATTTAGACTTTTTTGGTGAGTTGAGCTCAAAACTCCTTTTTCTCTGCTTTGTGAAGGAGCAAATTAAATTAGACTTAAAAAATACATAGAGTGAGCCCCACTGAGCACTAGGCTATACTGAGGAAAATAAATTAGATGTGATCTCTGTCCAAACTGTCTTATTAGGAAAATAGGCAAGCAACTCTAAGAGCAGTGTTATAATTGTTCATATATAAACCAGCAGCTCCTGAAGGAGGCAGGAAGAAGGAATGCTGGTAACCAATGGAAGAATCCAGAAGGTCTCACTAAGAAGGTGACATTTTAGTTGACATTTAACACTATTTTCTCATTTTGAAGTGAGCAGTAGGCATGCCTCCTAGCACTCATGCCTCCTCCCCACCATGTAACTCGGAGCACTGAGCTCCAGCTGTCACTAATCCAACCCCCAGCCCAGCTGAAGGCCCTGGCTACTTGGAACAAAGTGGGGAAATCCCCTTGCCCTTAATTTGGTTTAAGGGTAAGCACATGATCTAATTTGGTCTAACCAACGTGAAGCCCAGGACTTTTGCTGGATGGTTCTGAGATGTGAAGATTCTTCTTTCTCTTTCTTGTATGGCACGTACACATAAGGGCTGGAATCACTGCTATTTTTTTTTTTTTTTTTTTTTCAGGACTTTTTTTTTATTCCTTTCATGCAAATTCTTCTGCTAGTTGGGGTTTGGTCCACTTCTGTTTTTTTTTTTTTTTTTTTTTGCTAGCAGGGAAGCCAGCCTAAAGGCAGAGCCAATACAATGAGGACAGGTAGACCAAAAGAACTACAGAAAAATGCAGCTGAGCCCACACTACTTCCAGATGTTCTCAAGAAGGAGCCAAAGACTTTCCTTTATTGCTTTGGCCATGGGGAGTTCGGTTTTCTGTCATTGGTCGCCAAAAGCATCCTAACAGATTCAAAGTCTATTTTTGAAAATATGTGAAGATACCGTAAGGTGTTTTAATATAATTAGGACCAAGTATCAGCTGTGGACCTTCTGCTTTCAAGAGCCCCAAACATCCAGCTGACTGGTTAATTATGACCCATATTGACCCCATGTATGTCAGAGTGGAAATCTGTCCCATTGGGTTTCCAATGGCTGATTTTTGGGGGTCATCAGGCCTTTCTTCCCAGGTTCCTCCTGGTCAACTCAAACTTCCAACTTTTTGGCTAGCAGCTGAGCCCAGCTGGGGGTTGGATTAGTGCCAGCAACTCCCAAAATACAACTATGTTTCCCAGCTACCCTCGTCGTTAAATGTGGTCATGTGCCTAAGTTCTAGCAATAAGAGGCATGTGAAAGTATTGTTTGAGCCTTCTGGGAAGCCCTTGAAAGGGAGCTGATTCATTCCAGAAGGACTGTTTCTGCCCTTCTGCTTCTCCTTCCAGCCTATGAAGGACTCCAGCATCCATCTTGGACCGTGGCTTCAGTGGCTATCTTAGACCATTACCTTTTTTTGAGGAAAGATGAGGAGGGAAGAGCAGTAAGATAAGCGCCTAAGTCTCTGATGACACTAAGGATCTTCCACACTGGTCCTGCATGGCCAGCATTTAATTTTCACAAGAGGGAGAAATATACTTCTGTCTTGTAGTCTTAGCTATCTACCAGCACATGGGAAACACCCAACATATATTTGACTAGTGAAAGGAATGCCCAAAACATAAGGGAGCACCATGCAGGAAACGGATATGCTGGGTGGGTGGGAGTTGTCGAAATAGACAAACATGGTTGAGCACCTGGATGACTCAGTCTCTGGCTCGTTCCTCTTGCCCCCTTTTCTCCTTCCCACAGGGGATTTTTCCTTTTATAGTGCTGCCATTGACTGCTCTATCTTCTAAGGCATCCCTCCCCACCAGAACTATCTGTCCAGAAGAATTCTGTCTCTACATGAAAGTGCCCTGTTCATTGTCATCTGAGAGGGGTTTTACTTACCAGATACCAAAGTAAAAAAGAAGAATCCCCCAAATAACAAAGAAAGCGATGTGTAATGCACTGAGAAAAGGTTACAGTTCCCATTGTCATGGTCTCTGATTTGTTTGCCTTCTATTGTCAGCATGCAGTTGATATAGAGGGAAAAGCTTGGCTTTGGCGCCAGACAACCCTGAATTTGAATAGTGACCAAGTCATGGCATTTCCCTGAGTGTGAATTTCCCAGACTCTGAAATAAGTCAATAATAACCATGGCACAGCAATGTTGTGAGAATTAAATAATGCAAAGGGCCTGGCACAGAGTAAGTACACATTATAGTTTTAGAAACGTCCCTCTGCCTATTATCCTGACAGTCAGGATTGAGGGATGACAGGATGATAATTTGGGATTTGGGTGGATTCCCCGATGCTGTTTTGGGACAGTAAAATCTTCCAGCCTTCAGACTACCCCTTCCTTCCCTCTTGTCTTAGTCGGTCCCCACCGAATTGTGGTGGTGGTTTTGTTGAAATCAAGCTGATTCCCGACTCTCGGTGACCTCGTGTGTACAGAGTAGAGCTGTGCTCCAGAGGGTTTTCAAGGTCGTGGCCTTTTGGAAGCAGATTTCCAGGTCTACCCTCCAAGGTACCTCTGGGTGGGTTCGAACTGCCAACCTTTCTACTAGTAACGGACCACTTAACCATCTGTGCCACCCAGGGTCTATTCTTTAGCCCCACCCTACTTTCAAATGCTAGCGAACAAACCTTAGAATCCACAAAAATCCATTTTTCTGACATTATTTCACATAACCAGCCACACTGGAGCTCAGTACAACCATCCAGTACCACGAGGACATTCACCCCAGCGTGTCACACTCCTCACACCCCCCGGCCACATGTTTTCCCTTTCCAATGAATGACTTCCTAGCACGGCCAGCTCCAACTGAATAAGTGATCACAGGACACATCAAACCTGGAGTGGCTTACGGATGCAAAATAGTCCACATCTCAGGAGAGACCTGAAAAAGCTATTAGTGCCATGCAGGGGAAATGAACAACCCAAAAAAAGCTGTCAGCAGTGAACAGTATCCCACGACAGCCAGCGTGTGTGAACTGGGCTCCATAGATCGGCGGTTCATGAGGCTATAAACTTAGCACCACTTCCTGTGAATGGTGTCAAGGAGAAAAAGGGAGTGAACTCTTGAGTGAGGGTGACTGAAGGGGCCCACAGGTAATGGCTCTTTGGATGTGTTCATGGCAGGGCCATTTATTGGGGGAAATCAATAAAAACAACCCAACCAAAGGGAAGGAGGAGCCAATGATGGTTGTAGATCTGGGTGGGAAAGCACCGAATGACCCCTCTTTTTTCTAGCACCTGCCTGTTTTCATCCAACAGAGCATGCAAACTTAACAAAGAACATTATGAACCCAACATTAGGTAGATCCAGACAAAAGACTGATAGCCACAGGGTAAAAAAAAATAGCTATCTTTTCTCTTTGGTTGTTAACCATAGCCACAGCCCAGAGAGAAACAGAGTGAACTCAATCAGGGAAATTGAATAGTATTAACTTCCAGTGTGTATTGGATTTGGTGTTAGGCCATGGGAAGATCAGATAGAAGCCATTCATTCATTCATTTATCCATTCAGTAAATCCCTGCTAGGCACCTAGTGTGTGCCGCCACTGAGCTAGGTGCTGGGAATTCAGTGGTGAACAAGGCAACTGTAACCTCTGCCCATGTACAATTGACCTTAGAGGCAGTTAGTGAAGGTTCCAGATACTGGAGGCAAATGCCTCTTTAGAATACTGGTTCCGTTGTACCAGCTGTGTGCTCTTGGACAGGTTCATCACCCCTACCATGCCTCTGTTTCCCCATCTGAAAAAGGGGGTACTGATAGCATCTACCTCATGGGGTTGAGGTGAGGCTTACATGCGGTAATACCCATAATGCACTCAGAACAGAGACTGCTGTTCAGTGAGTTTTAATTGTAGTGGTGACCACTACGGTCATCTCGGCAGGCAGAGGACTGAGAAGATAGGCTTGAGCAAGAGGTGACAAAAGCACTGAGAACTAGGAGAAGAGTGGTGCTGCATGCTATGGAAACCCCTAACAGGAAGAAGAAACCTAACATACTAGTGTCGCGAGGACAGTGCAGGACCAGGCAACGCTTTGTTCTGTTGTGCACGAGGTCCCCATGAGTTGGAGAGGACAACTAACAACAATCATAGCAACAACCTGAGAGCAAGATGTAACCACAGATGGACAGAGCTTGGAGAGCTCTAACAACTCCTGGTTTCACAGATAAGGAAACTGAGGCCCAGGAGAGAGAAGTGCTTGGGAGTAGGGTCTAGACAGGCACCCAGACTCCTGGGATCTGAGCTAACTCTCTTCCCTGGACTGATGGTGGTGATCTACTCAAAATACAACTATGAACACAGCAAAATATAAAAGCCAGTGCCACATCATAACATAAACTTGGTCATTACCTGTATCATAGCCAAGGAGAGCAAGGGCTTACAAAGGCAAGTGGTGCTAGGGTGAAAAGCCAGGCTTGAGTGAAATGGGCCAGGGTTTAAGTCCCAGCTCTGTCACTTAGTAGTTTTGTGATCTTGAACAAATTACTTGGCTTCTTGCAGCCTCAGTTTCTGTCCCTGTTAAATGAGGCTAATAATAGAATCCATCTTGTCCGGTTGAGGACTGAGCATCCAGTAAATAGCAGTCTTTGTTGTTTAATCTCACACCCCGCTCACCGTGGGCATTTATTTAGTCTTCTGATTTCTGTACCTGTCCTTTCTGTGTGAGGCTTTCAGGGTTGACTGAAGTAATGACTCATTCATTGTGGTCCTGAAATCCTTGCCTGGAGTGATGCTTGGTGTTCCCTTTCTCTTGTCTGT
>NW_006921693.1:5511806-5523633 GCF_000298275.1 Orycteropus afer afer
TGGCTGGTGGGTTTGAACCTCCAGCCTTCTGGTTAGCAGTCAAATGCCTTAGGCATTATGCCACCAGAGCTCCCAACAGAAGCTTAGTGAAGCAATTTTTAATAACAGCTTTTTTTTTTGTATAATTTATATACCATAAAATCTACCCTTTAAAAGTGTACAATTCAGTGGTTTTTAGTATATTCTCCTTATCATGCAGCTATCACCACTATCTCATTTCAGACTATTTCCATTATCCCAAGAAGAAACCTCAGTCCCATTAGCAGTCATTACCTATTTTCCCCTACCCCAGAACTTGGCTAATCTCATTTCTGCCTCTGTGAATTGGCCTATTCTGGACTTGTTGTTGTAGTTATTTGCTGTCAAGTCCGACCTGACTCATAGCGACCTCTCCTTGGGTTTCTGAGGCAGTATCACTACAGAAGTAGATTACTCAACCTTCCTTCCAAGGAGTGGCTGGTGGGTTTGAACTACCAGCCTTCTGGTTAGCAGTCAAATGCCTTAGGCACTACGCAACCAGAGCTCCCCAAGACTATTTTTAACTACTGGGAAAAAAAAGAAAAAGAAATATTAGTTTGGCAACTTTTTCAGATTCCTGGATGGCAACGTGATGGGTAAAGAGAGCACACAGAAAAATACCTGGTTGGATTCCAGGCTCCTATTTCTGTTTCTTGTGTTATGGCATATGAATAAATTACTTGAAATTCTGACCTGTTTATGAACCATACTTTCTAAGCCTCATCACTTAAACAAAGGCAAAATAGAACTCTGAGGACAATAGACCAAAAACCAAACCAAACCCACAGCCATCGAGTCAATTCTGACTCACCATGACCCTCTCGGACAGATGGAACTGCCCCAGAGGGTTTCTAAGTCTGTTATCTTTCTGAAAGCAGACTGCCGTGGTTTTCTCCCACAGAGTGGGCTGATGGGTTTGAACTGCCAACCTTTCAGTTAGCAGCCGAGCGTTTTACCGTTGTGCCACCAAGGTTCCTTTCTGAAAAATATTACATGTAAAAACAAGTCGCCAAGCAGTGTGTACATATGATATGGATTTGCCAACCTGATGATAAATAACATGGTGGCAGAGAACACAAGCTCAGAACACTGGTCCTCCACTTGCTGGCTGTTGGGCAAGTTTTTTGACTGTTTTGTGTGCCTCAGTTTCCTTCTTTTGTCAAATGAAGTTTAACAGTCCAATTTTAGGATTGTTGTGTGGATTAAATTAGAACATACATGTATTACATACATATAATATATAAAGTGCTTAACACACTGCTTTGCTCCTGGTAATATCAGCTAGGGAAGCTACTACCATGATCATGTATGGAAACAATCCAAAAGGATTCACAAAACAGTTGTCAATGTTGATCATCCTGGAGAATGGTATTAACAGTGGAATTTCTAAATCATAAATATATGCATTATTTGAATTATTTTTATCACTATGTATTAGTTTTGTAATAAGATAAAAATGTAAATGGCAGCAAGGAGTCCTTGTATTAAGAAAAAGTACACTAGGAACCACTAATAATGTGTTCAATTACGTGGTGCAGACAAATAGAGAACCAAAAGGCCACGTGTGGTGGGAGTTGTGTGAAGCAGACAAGAAACAGAAAAGGAGAGAAAAGACCCTGTGGACCTGGGCCAGGAGCCAGGTTGGGAGAGGAGAGGTAAAGGTGGACCAGGAAGTGAACAAGTGAACGAGATGGGAGACTCCCAGCAAGCTCTATTTTTATTTATCAGGAACTTTCCTTCTCTTTCCTCTGTAGGCCCTCTTCCCCCAGAGGCCCACTCAGGGGATATGAGGTTAGAGGGAGTGGTGCAGACTTACCCCCAAAAGGGAGTGGGGAGGATGTCATCCTGACCTCCTGCATTAATTCCCTGCATTCTTACACTTGTCTATAAAGAGCTGTCATGTAAGTGATTCTTCCCTGTGTAAAGCACAGATGCTTCTAGAAGGTTTGCTCTCTCTTGCTCAAGTAGAGAAGCAGTCAAGAACTTCTAAATGGCTTGCTAAACAACCACAGCAAAAGTTTTACATCCACTAAACCAGGCACCCTCTGTAACAATGAGAACAATACCTGCCTCCCATGTTTGTGGTGAGATGTAATCAAGTTCATGCATGCAACACTCTTAGCACTGGGACAGGTACAAGGTAGGCACACCATGTATATTTGTAAATAAGGATCAAAGGATGTTGAGCACTTAACTGGTGGGACCCAGAGCTCTCACGGGGTTCCATGCACAGTCCTTGTCTTCAAGAGGCTTACAGATCGGAGGTGGTTCTACAGGCTAGCTATAGGAATCAACTTGACGGACAGCACACAGCAACCCTTTTTCAAAGTAGCACTTATAGACCCATTTCATTCTTTTTATACACAGGGTATTCTATTGTAACAGAACTTCTGAGACTCTGCATAACAGGCACCGTGCACTCTAAATGCATGTGTGTCAGTGAATGGCATGTATATGAATGAGCGATATTGTTTCTGTGATTCATACACAGGCATTGGTGGTTCATAAGGATCTACGGACTACCTTGGTTTCCTTGTGCCGCTGTCACACAAACATCACAAGTGGGAGGCTTTACTGAGCGGGTATTAATTTTCTCACAGTTCTGGAGGCTAAAAGGCCAAGTCAGGGCTCAAGCTGCGTGGAATCTTCTCTTGTGGGTAGCCCCAGGGGTTTCTTAGTCCTTTGGCTTGTAGATGACTCTCACATGGCATCTGTCTTCCCCTGTATGTCTGGGTGTGTGAGTCTGATCTGCTCTTTTCATACTCAGAAGTGATTGGATTTAGAACTCACCCTATTTACCTATGATCTTATTAACATAACAAAGAAAACCCCATTTCCAAACAGGATACATGCATAGGAATAAGGGCCAGGAATCCAACACATAACTGGGGGACACAGCTCAATCGATAGCACGACTCCTGGGAATTATTTTATGGAGGCCTTCTATTCACAGCCCACAGTAAGCAATCCATTGCTTTGAAATGTCAGACAGTAATGCTGACATGAATCTGGGGATTTGGATATTTTTCAGGGCAGTGATTGTGTTTGAAAGGAACCCTGGTGGCATAGTGGTTAACATGGCTGCTAACCAAAAGGTTCATGGTTCAAACTCACTCAGCAGGTTCATGAAAATAAGGCCTAGTGATCTGATCCTGTAAAGATTCAAAAAAAACAAAAACAAAAACAAAAACTCACTGCCATTGACTCAATTATGACTTACAGCAACCCTCACTGAGTTTCCAAGGCTGTAATCTTTATGGAAGCAGACTACTTCATCTTTCTTCTACGGAGCGGCTGATGGTTTTGAATCAGAGAAGTTCTACTCTATCACATGGGTTGCTGTGAGTTGCAATCGACTTGACAGCATACAACACCAATCTTGTTTGGACCTCTGTGCCCCATAGTGATTTTACTGGGCATGAAGTGAAGTACTCAGTTGGTGTTGTCTTCCTGGAGTGAAAAGAAGGCGCCCAACAGGACGGTTTTAGCTGTGACACTCTGGAAAGATGGGTGGTGTGTGGTTAAAGGAGATTTGAAATTAGACATCCGGGTTCTGGGACCATTTCTTCCACTTCCAAGTCATATGCCTTTAGGGATCAGCGGGTCCAGTCCTCCTTCTCCTTTGGGGTGAAACCAGTTTAGCTTCTCATCACCGTTCCCCTGGGTCAGTGTGAGATCTGAGACAATATTTGTGAATATGCTTCATATACCGTGTAGAGCTATGCAAATGGCAGTGAACAGTATCAGGATTGTGGAATTACTAGCTCCTGGCATCACGCTTCCAGCATTTTCAAGAATCCCACCACAGGATTTTCTTATTAAAATCCCCACCCTCCGACATTGTTCTCCTCAGCCAGGCTATTTGACATGGAGTGAGCCTTACTTAATCAGTGTTTAGGTCTTTAGAGCAGCACACAATTTTCAAGTGAGTTATTCAATTAATCATTTCTGTCATAGCTATAATGTCCCTTTTGAGTGTCTGCTTCTTGAAAGCCGTCACATCTGGGGGGAATAGCTTTAACTCCCGTTCCTCCTGCAAACAGATCAAATAGCCTCTGGGGGCAGGTCCTATTAATGGCTGGATGAATTAGTGGCAAGTTGGAAAAAACAGAGCCAAATGGTTACCCAACACATAGCTTACCTTCCTTTATACAATGAGGTGGTCCAGTAATGCATCTAAATGGGATTTCTAGAAATTGAATCAAAAGGGGAAGAGATTGCTATTTAAAGGGCCCAAGGAGAATTACTTGATAAAAGATCTTTCCATTTTCATGAATGAGTCCCCTGATAGCACTGCTTTTTCTAAATTTGGCTTTGTATAATCCAGTTCTCAAATTATTATTATATTAGAATTGTTTCTATAACACTAACAATAGTTCAAGAGACCCAGTGGCTGAATTACATGACTATTTATATTTTCCTCTGAAAGATAAACTCCACATGCAGGTGCTGTCTTCATTATAGGGTCTTAAAAAACTTCACTTCAACAAAGAAAAATATTTCCACACAGGATAAAGAAAATATTTCAAATAAATAGTTATAACTGACCAGATTACTGAAAACGAAATATCCAAAAAGGAATTAATGAGAATGTTGACACCTTTTGAAAAATGCAACCGATGTCACCAAACAATTTATGTGGTAATTGTTAAATGGGAGCCTAGGCTGCTATGTAAACTTTTACTGAAAACACAGTATTTTAAAAAAATAATTATGACCAACAAGGAATGAACCATCATTTAAAGCATTGAGCTGTCAGAAAAAAAAAAATCACATTATGGGGAACAACTCTGTGTTGACCTGTTTTCATTTTATGACAATATATACAACACACGTCTACAGCAAGTGCGAGGTGGGTACGTCTTGTCCGCTTGCACATGGTTAGATGGGCAGGCGCTAATGGGTGGTGCTCCTGCTACTTTGTCTAGTGATGGGAGGGGGGGGTCAGGAGGGAGCCCAGCTGTTCCGTATTTCTATGCCCTTCAAGGTAGTTTTGGGGAAAGGCCAGATAAAGCATCATCTGAGAGAACACTTTCTACTTTCTCAGTAAATGCCTCTTTGAGTGAATAACACCCATCCCTTCCCCGGTCTCTCTTCCTGGTTGTTTCCAGAACACATACACACTGTTGATGTTGGCTTCCACTGGGTTGGCCCTGGACACATGGCAACCTCATGCACAATGGAAGAGAGTGCTGCCTAGTCCCGCCCCATCCTCACTATTGGTTGGCTACTGGACTGTTGTGATCCACAGGGTTTTCATTGGCTGATTTTCGGAAATAAATGGCCAGGCCTTTCTTCCTAGTTTGTCTTTAGACTGGAAACTTCGATGAAACCTGTTCAACACAACAGGAGGCAGATTACCCAATAGGCAAGGTGAGCATGGGCTTAGTAATCTGTAGGGAACAATTTCACATGTTTTGCACCACATCCCATGTGAAACCGTTTACCACAGATTGGGAAGAAAGCACAAGTAAGCCCAGGCTCAGCTTGCTTACTGAAGACTCTGTCTCTGTCAGGGACTGTACATATGAAAGAGGCTTGGATTCTGTAGGAAAGTGCTATAGTGTTGATGCCAGCCATACCTAGAAGCAGAATTTTTGATGTGGTGGAAACAAATGTGAAATTGTTCACTACAGATTAATAAATAAACACAAGTAAGGCTGTGCTTACCTTGCGTATTGGGTAATCTGACCCTGGCAAGCCCGCTGTGACAGATATGGAGGAAGCACATTAGGTGCCTTGTCTGGGAATTGAACCCAGGTCTCTGGTATGAAAGGTGAGAACTCTACCACTGAACCACCACTGCCCTTGCACATATATGTACATAGAGACAGACATAAACATCCATGTATTCAAGCAGACAATTAACAGCCTAAAATCTGACTTGGAGGTTGGCCATACTCATAAGGAAGATACCTGTATGACATCACCTGAATGGTCCTGTCCTCTCATTTTCCAAGGCAGAGAGTGAGACCTAGAGGGGACAGACACATAAGATTGCCCAGCAAGCTGAGCTCAGGTAGGTGAGTCATTTCTTCTCCCTCCATCTCCTGCTGTGCATCAGGACAGATTACTAATTAGTGTCACTCCTGCCCTAGGGCCAGGGAGTCAGGGGTGGTTTTGCTTCTTAGTTGGCTAATGGTTGCACAACGTTGAAGCAGCTGGATAGGATCTCGGGTAAATAGCATAACTCCCTGCAAATGAGGTGCTTCCCCTGCACGCGGTCTGTTTTCACTTGTTGCCCATGGCCACTGGCCAATTGTGGCCGCAAAGATTGCCACTGTGCTCCAGCTCACAGGCACCTGTTTGCTCACAAGGTTCAGAACACAGGCGGGCTGGGTCTCAGTCTTATTAAAAGCAAATAAACCCATTATTAAAAGTAAACAAGGAAGAACTGCTTTGAAACAACTGAGCAAATGTCTCCTGGCCCAGAAGCCTAAATTTACCCGTGTTCCCTCAAACAGAGCCTCCCTATTGAAAATCTAAAGAGGGAATGCCAGCGATCCCTTGTCAATGGCAACCCCTCCCAAGTGCCTGCTACAGGCCAGGCGGGGTAACCCCAGGACTCTCCTCCAGACGTCTTGTTGCTGTCAGCTGCCAGCTCTCGGTGACCCGTGTGTGCAGGATGGAACTGCTCCCTAGAGTCTTCAAGGCTGTGGTCTTCCAGAAGCAGATTGCCAGGGCTATCTTCCGAGGCACCTCTGGGTTCAAGCTGCCAACCTGCTGGCCGGAAGTGGACCGTTTAACCATTTGTGCTGCTCAGGGGCTCCTTGTCAATATTCAGAAATGATTATATTTTGCATTTTACCATTTTTGCATTTTGCATTTTGCAATTACACGTCAAGTAATTTACTCACAGGCACAGAGGAAACAGGGAAGTGTTAGGATTTGAACTCTGGTCTCTGTGACTCCAAAATCCACTGCCATTCTGCCTTAACACATTGTTCCCATTGAAAACTGGTTTCCCATCCCCCTGTTTCTGCTGTTGGTTTCAAAGGAAAGCTCAAACATAGAGGAAGGAAGCCTGTTGTCTGCTGAGGAGAGGAAGGCCCAAGCCACCACCCAAGCCACTTAAATGTATGAAGAAGGCAGAGCAAAAACCATAGACACTAAGCTTCTGTGCCCTTGCTTCAACACCAGCTGAATCCCAGGGCCTTTCCATATACTCTGCTGCCCAGACAAACCAGAATGCAGCTTTGCAGGTCCAGAATCTTGAACTTGCCAGTGAACTTAGGGTTAGGTTGACCCTCAGTGATAGATTCCTGCTAACCAAACTAGTAAGAGACCGGTGTATGGTCAGTACAGCAATTGGCTACAGTCGAATTTGATAGTCCTGGGAGTCTTCATGCTAGAAGTATCTAAACAATGAGACTGTGCTAAAACGTACTTTAGAACATGAAAGAATCAATAAACAATCTGTCATGTGTGCAATGCAGGTTAATCAGCAGGTGAGGGAGGGGAGGAGATCTGTTGTGCTGCCAGTACTGATAGGGGTAACACAGCGAGTCATGCCCTTGACGCAGACGGTGGTGTGGACTGCTGTGGCTAGATTGACAATGACTCCATCTGAGTTCTTCCTTGTTGTGATAAATCTTATGAATTATATTGAATAATAATAATAATAATAAAATCACTGGAAAGTAGGTGGCAGTTCTTCCAAAGGTTAAATATAGAGTCACCATACAACCCAACAATTCTACACCCAGGTGTATACCCAAGAGAATGAAAAGACATACGTCCACACAACAACTTGTACATGAATGTTCCTGGAAGCATTATCCCTAATAGACAAAAAATGCAAACAACCTGCATGTCCATTAACTGATGAATGGATGAACAAAACATGGTCCATCCACACAATGGGATGTTATACAGCCATAAAAAAAACCCACAGTGTTGACACATGCTACCCCACAGATGTACCTTGAACACATGCTAAGTGAGAGAAGCCAAACACTGAAGGACGTGTCTGTAAGATTCTGTTTATATGACATTTCCTGAATAGGAAATCTATAGGAACAGAAATTAGTGATTTCCAGGCCCTGGGTGCATGGGGAGAAATGGAGGGTGACTGCCAATGGCTCCAGGGTTTCTTTTTGGTGATGAAAATGCTCTGAAATGGACTATGGTGATGGGTGTACAACTTTATGCATCTACCAAAAATCACTGGATCACACACTTTCGAGGGCTGAATTGTATGGTGTGTGAATTATATCACAATGAAGCTGCTTAAAAAAAAAAAACAAACAAACAAACCTGCTACTGAGCAGAAGATGCTCATGCTGAGTATTTTCCATTGCTCTCCCGTACCCACCCCATCCATCCCCCACCCTTTCCTACTTTGCTTTCCCCAGGAAACTGACCCCTAGGGACCATCCCAACAGGCTCCCTAGGCTAGCAGTCAAATAATGAATTGCACAAACTGGGACACTTTGGAGAGAGAACAATGAGGGTACACTGTGACTCTCCTGGGCAAATGAGACAGCCTCACTTCTGCTGGGGTCTGGGTACCCCCCGTGCAGGTGGGCTGCATCCACCCTACGTGGGCCACAGCTCCCATTGGGCAGCCTTCATGCAGCTTCCCTCTCTGGGATCTGGGCTCCACTCTCTCTCCTTGCCCTTCAGGGTCAGACCTGGGAAGGTTCCTGCTCCTTCTGGCCCAGGGAAATCCACCATTCACCGGTTTCCCTCCGCCCTGCCCTTGCCCTTGTTACAGTCTCATTCTTAAACTTCCTCCATTACCCAGCATGAGGGGGCCATCTGTTTCCTGCCAGTACCCTACTGTCACAAAACTCCAAATAAACAGCCTAAAAAGAGAAATCTGAAAAGGAAAGGTGTGGCCAACTAAGTGACTGTGAGATCTTGTCCAAAGAGCTGTTGAACCGGGCTCTCCTTCACTTTCTGCGCCTTATCCTGGTCACAGCAAGTTTACTGCACCTCTATTGCCAAGGGTATACAATTTCTAAAAATTCTTTTAAGGAGTTTTGTTTTGTTTGCCACTTTGAAGGAAGTGAGTATGTAGCACACGTTACAATTTTCAGAATGAGAATTTATAAGTAAGATACATTCATTAGATTTGTCTCATTCAGAATTTACTGTGCTCCTTAAACCTGAGAATACATGTATTTCATCAACTCCGGAAGATTCTGAGCCGTTGTTTTCTTGGCCTACTCCCCCTCCCCAATTCTCTCTGCTCTTTCTGGAACCGGTGATGCATTGTATTCTCGTATATCCTCTTTGTCTTCTACCCTCTTTTTCCTCTTTTCTACTTTATTTGCGTTTTCTTTTACTCCTTCTGCTCAGTAATTCTCTTTTCCACCTGAGTTTCCCCTGATCTCTAATCTGAGCACATATTTCAAATATGTATGGTCATTTCAGTGACTATAGTTCTCATATCTAAGATGTTCCGTTTGGCTGTGCTTCAAGTGCTTTGTTTCTTGCTTTTATCGTGATCATTTTAAATATTCTCACTGCTATCAGACTGTTCAATTATGTTAACTTCTTGCAGTTTGAATCCTGCTGTTGGTTGTGTCAGCTGACTCTTCAGCATGATTGGTGGACTCTTCTTTGTGTAATTTATTATTCTGAATTGTGAACTCATTTCAAAGGACTTTATTTGTGGGAATTCAATGGACTTGATTGAAAGTGTGTCCCCTCAGAGTCATTTCTCATTTGCCTCTGCTGGATGAACATCCTCAGCTGCTAACCAAAAGACTGCAGGTCAAATCCACCCCGAGCTGCCTCGGAAGAAAGGCCTGGCCATCTACTTCCAAAAAGACGGCCATTGAAAACCCTGTGGAGCACAAGTCTACCCTGACATACGTGGGGTCACTGTGCGTCAGAATTGCCTCAATAGCAACTGGTCAAATCTAGGCAGTAAGAATTTTTCACATTAATTCTCTCCTTGGGTGTTTTGAATCCATTTGGTTAATGTAAGTTCAAACCCCAAACCCAACTGTGATGCAGACCTCCAGTTGCAAATTCTCAGTGGATGCTTTTTTCCCTGCCCAGACCCCAAATCAAGACTAGCAAGCTTCTGGGTCAGCTCTCTGTCCTGGGGGACAGATCGTTCCCTGACCTACCTGTGACTGAAGCTATGTGATGACGGGTTCCTGGCTCTGCAGCTGGGTCTCAGATGTACTTTCCTGACTTGACTGGGTCCAAGACCTCTTCTGGTCCTGTTTGGGGGTAAGCACCCGAGCTACTTGATTACTGAAACCAAGAACTCCTCTCAGGGCAACCGAGGCATCAGCTTTCCTTCATTCTCTTCTGGTTTTCAGCTTCCTCTTTGTTTCTGGCCCGCAAGGATGTCCCTTCTTTCTTGCTAGCTAGCTCTCCCTGCATTTGAAAGGGTTCCAATTACATTTTACCTGGCATGTCTACATAGCCGTACAGGTAGTCCTTGACTTATAAGGGGCTTCTGTTTCAATGACTCCGTCATAAGTCAGTTCTGATATAACTCAAATACCTTTTTTTTTGTTTTCATTAGCATTACCTTTTAATATCAGTATCTTTATAATTCCAATCTTTGTCTTTGGGAGTTGGAAATATTGCAAATAGACTTACAATATTTTAACATTATATGTTGATATTATTAATGATAAGATATAAAAAGAAAAAAAAAAAAACCCACCTGACAGCCCTAGGTACAGTTCATCATAATTTGAATATGTGCTAAATCAAGTTCTACCTGTGGTGGGAGGAGAGGTGGCCCTCAGGTTATATATAATCTGCCTCTTCCTGAAAACTGGCTGTCTCGCTTTCATTGTGTTTATATCACTAACTGTTAGGGGTTGTGTAATATTTTCCCTTTTTAGGTAAACTCATATCTGACTAGAAATGACTAGATTCATTTTTCAGTTTTCAAAATGAATGTGCTTTTATTGCCACTCTAGCCATAACACATATTTTACTTACAAAATATCCCTTGTCCTCATCCTGCTCATGTAGAACTGAAAGAACAATGTTGTTGTTGTTGTTGTTGCTGTTGTTATGTGCCATTGAGTCGGACCCGACTCATAGCGACCCCTCCTTGGGTTTCCCAGGCAGTATCACTACGGAAGTAGATTGCCCCATCTTCCTTCCGGGGAGTGGCTGGTGGGTTTGAACTGCCAGGCTTCTGGTTAGCAGTCAAGTGCCTTAGCCACTAATGTACCAGAGCTCAAGGAGATCAGGTCCTGGACAGTCGTGTACTATAATGTTAACAGGGCTGTTTCCTCCCCTAACAGCCCCCTTCTCAGAATCAAGATAACTCAGAAGTCAAATTAGTAGTCAATGGCAGCTTGGGAGCACCCAAACAATGCAAAGGAAATTGGATGCTTCTGGGAGGACGGTGTGACAGGACCCAGAGTAGGTGCCCAGGAGATGTCTGGAGAACCCAGCCTTTGACATGGAACCATCCCTGCCCCACAACAGAACAGGCACACTTTCCTGGTGACCTAGAACCTTCAGACACAGGCCCTCTTCTTGACCAGTGCCAGAGAAATGCAAATTATTACAACTCATTTCCCTCTTTTGTATCTTCTTGGTCCACCAACTACAAAAGACTCCAATTATCAAGAGCTGCTGATTGGGCTACAGAGGAGTTTTTGAAAACTGGGAAATTTTAAAAATATTTTGAAACTGGAAAACTTCACATGATGGTTTCTTCTTCTTCTTCTTTTATTAAATTGTGATTTGGGTGAAAGTTTACAGATCCAATTTATTTTTATTTATTTATTTTTTAAATTTTATTTTGATTTGGGTAAAGATTTACAGAGTAAATTCACTTTTCATACAGCAGTTCACATATACTTTGTCTCATGTCATT
>NW_006921693.1:5530838-5582458 GCF_000298275.1 Orycteropus afer afer
TGTGTTAATTGGTTTCCCTTTTCTTTGTTGAAGAGGGTCTGTGCAATCCTTCTGCCTAATCCACCATCTTGCCGGAACTCCCAAATTTATTTTTATACAGCAGCTCATACACATTTTGTTTCATGACATTGACTGCAATTCCCCACAATGTAACAACTCTCTTCCCACTTCCTCCCTGTGGTTACCTCTTCCCTGTGTCCTTCTTTCCTATGCATTTCTGTCCTCTGAGCTATCTTCCTGTGCAAATACTGCCCTTCTGTTCTCCCATGATTGATCACTCCAAAGAGTGTATCTACCTGATGTAAATGTTCACCTTATATGACTGTCTGTTGTTCGGCTGGAAGCCACGAGGGTGAGTTCAATTCCCCACCTGACGGGTAACTAGGGGCCATAGTCTTAGGGGTCTTACCAGGCCCTATAAGATCAGTAAGTCTGGTCCTTTTTTTCTTTTTTTTTTTCAATGATTTTGAGTTTTATTCCATATTGTTCATCCACTCTACCCAGGATCTCCTGCACTGATCCCTTTCCGGGTTGACAGTGGTAGCCAGGCAACATCTAGTTCTTCTGGTCTCATGGTCATATAGGTTGAGGTTTATATGGCCCACTAGTCCCTTGAACTAATTGGAAACTTC
The DNA here is from genome assembly GCF_000298275.1 of Orycteropus afer afer. Taxonomy (NCBI): domain Eukaryota; kingdom Metazoa; phylum Chordata; class Mammalia; order Tubulidentata; family Orycteropodidae; genus Orycteropus; species Orycteropus afer. The sequence goes on from NW_006921693.1 coordinate 5,531,471, forward strand.
ACATGTTGTTTTTGTCGTTACTGCCATCAAGTTGACTCAAACATAGAGCGAATGCCATAAAAGGCTATTAACATGTGGGGCCTCTGTGAGGGATAAGTTGTGATGTCTTAGCACTCTTTTGAGAACATTTCTCTGTAAACAGAACAAAATGTTACCTGTCCTGTGTCACCTTCATGGTCACCATGTTTCAGTCTCTCCTGTGGACACATGCACTGGTCCATTTCACCAGGGGCCCCCTGCCCTTGTCGGCCCTCTACGTCACCAAATGCTACGTCCTCCTCCAGCAACTGAACCCTCCTGATGTGTCCAAGGAGCTCTAGTGGTGCAGTGGCCAAGGCAGCCACTTCATGAGAGGAGGAGGAGGCAGTCTGCTTCCGTAAAGAAATACAGTTTGGAAAATCCTACAAGGCTCTGTCCTACAGGGTCCCTATGAATCACAATCACCTCAATGGCAGTGGGTTTGGTTTTTTGGTTGGATGACGTGTCCAAAGCAAGTGAGTCAGATCATAATCTGTTATGATCCATAAGGTTCCTATTGGCTTATTTTGGGAGTAGGTCACCAGGGCCTTCTTTCCAGCCTGTGGGATATGTTGTATTTATCTGGACTCTACTGTGAAACCTGTCCACCATGGGTGACCCTGCTGGTATTTGAAAAACCAGTAGCATAGCTCCACCATCACAGCAATGTGTAAGCCATCACAGTATGACAAAATGACGGAAGATGGAAACTTCACATAACAATCCAAATTTTCAGCCACTCCAGAAGGACTGGACACATAGCAGCAATGGGTCCAAATTCCCACATGAGCTTGGACTGGCCAGCAGCTGGCCTTTGGAGGGAGAACCTGCTCTCCATGTCTCCACTGTCCTCCACAGCCCAAGAACTTCCTTCCACTTAGCTCTTTTAACTGTGATGCTACCTGACCTCCCCATCGGCATAGATTGGAGACCTCACCCTTTCAACATCGCTTCAGCAGAGCTACCAATCAATACTGAGTGGATATCTTCTTCTGTTAGTTTCCTAACTCATTGACACATTCTGGACACTGAAGTTATACTTGGGTGTTTCCCAGGCCACCATCCACAAAAGCACATACAGCCATCTCTTAGGGTGATTCACTGTGACAGATAATATTTGTTGATTTTTGCTAGTCTCATTTTCAAAAGTGATCTCTGTCTCTAAAGTGAGACCTGACCAGCCCTACATGTCCCTAAGGGATTTAATGGCTCTCAGCTCTTAAAGAATTCTTATAAGTCATCAGGACAAGCTGAAACCAATTCTATTTTGTAGATGAGCCATGATAATGACCAAAGCATAGTAGCAGCTAACCTTTATTGGGCACTTACTTGGCGCCAAGTACTAATCTAAGTAATTTCATTCAATACTCAAGCAGCCTTATGAGTTAGCACCTCTCTTACCCTTGTTTTACGGAGGAAGAGACTGAAGCAGTGGAAGCTGGGAAGGCATGGAGCCAGAATTCAAACCCAGGCAGCCTGACTCCTCAGCCCACGATTACACCACCTGATACAGCTGCCTCGGATTTACTTCCATGCCCATGTCTTCACTCAAGCAACCACACATTAGAATCACCTGTGGGGCCTCTTGAACCTACCTAAGCATGGGGCCAATGCCACAAGGGGTTAGTAGTCAGGTGATCCAATGAAGGGTAAGGGGGATAGCTTTGCTCTATTTTTGGAACATTTTTAGAATTCTGAAATGAGAAGTCAAAAGAAAAAAAGGGAGTGCATTAGAAGAATTATGGCTAACCAAGAGATATTTCCACAGCAACTGGTAGGTGTTGATACCAAGATCCAAAAATGGGTGTTATGATATGCTCCTGTTTTTGTAAAACAATGAGAAGTCTCTGTATACGTGTGTGCACACACACACAAACAGGCAGACAGACACATACACTGGAGTGTATCCTTAAATGAAGATGAAATAAAATGTTTCATTAAAAAATGTTACAGCCCAACCCAGAGATATTCTAAGTTATTTGTTTTAGGGCAGGATTGGGGCATGGGCATCTTTTTGTTGTTTTCAGTTTTCCAGGTCAGAGTTCTTAAATTTTGTGAAACAGTGTAATCACGCTAGGAACTTAAAAACCCCTGATGCCCAGGCCAGAGACCAGGCCAATTTAATCAGACCCTCTAGGAGTGGTGCCCAGGCCTTGGGGAGGCTTAAAACTCTCCCAGGAGACTACAATTTGCAGCCAAGTTTGAGGACCAGGTAGGGTCCTCTGTACAGCTAAGGTTAAGAGCCACAGTGTGAGGGCAGAGAATTCCCATGTGGTTAGCACTACTAAGTGCTAGATGTTTTATATCTGTTTTCATCCTCTGAGCAGTGCACTAGGGAGGTAAGCCAGCTGCTGTCTGTCGAGTTGACTGACTCATGGTGACCCCACGGGTGTCAGAGTAGAATGGTGCTCTAAGGTGTCGTCAAGGGCTGCTTCTTCAGTACATTCCAGGTCTTTCTTCTGAGGCCCCTCTAGGGGGCTTGAACCGCCAACCGTTGGGTAAGTGGCTGAGTGTATTAACTGGACCAGCCAGGGACTCTCAAGAGTTCAGAGGAAATCTAGGCTGGCTTCAGAGATCAGGTAACCTGCTGGGAGTCTGACGGTGTCTGATCTCCAGTCCACAGGCCAGTCTCACAGGGAATGAGGATAACACGAGTTGCTTTCGATGGACTTCTCTTCCCCTAACCACCATGGTTGAAATTCCTCTAATAAGGATTCATTCCTTTGGGTTCCCCTCCCAGGAGCTATTAGAAAATTAAAAGCAAACAAGCAGCCGCCGCCGCCGCCACCACCAGGCAAATGCCCCTGGGAGGAGTTGTAGGTTAATCAGATCTTGATGTCTACCCACTGAGGGTTTGGGGTTTGGAAGGAAGGGAAGTGCTGCCGGGATACTCAAACAAGGGGAAACCATACACAGGCAGACCCTGATTACCAACCAGCTGCCATTCCTGAGTCTGTCTGAAGGCTGAATTTGTGGGAAATCAGAACAGGTGCTTATAGTTATCACTTAGCCTTACTTTAGTGCAAGAGGAGCTCTGGTGGCACAGTGGTTTAGAGCACTTGGCTACAACCCAAAACATAGGTGGTTTGAACCCACCAGCCACTGTCCAGGAGAAAGACGTGGCCGTCTGCTTCTGTAAACATTTACAGCCTTGGCAATGCTACAAGGCAATCCTACTCTGAGTAAGTATGGACTCCAGGGCATTATGTGTGTGTGTGTGTGGGGGGGGTAGTTAGTGCAAGAAAAGGCCTCAAGCATTTTCAGTGATTTAAAAGCTGCACCTGCAGCAAGTAAAGGGGAACGTGATGGTGATGGAGAATTTGTTGTGAGGAGGGGTTGGTTCAACCATTTCAGAGGGAGATCAGATTTACATAACATTAAAGGTCAAGTCTGAATTGTCCTTAAGTTAGAGGTTCTTAACCAGGGGACTTACAAGGGTGCAGATCTGATGTCACTCTGCTCAGAGTCCTTCGGCTCACCAGTCTCACCCTAGGCCTTGTTAAAAATGCCAGTGCCTGCCCTCCTCTGGGGCTTTCCCATTTGGGGAACACTCCAGACTCCCTTTTGAGAAGACTTTGGATGTACCACCTCCCCGTGAGAGACAGCGAGCCTGGTTCTTAGTCCCAAGCCTTTGAGTCGATTCTGACTCTTGGCCACCCCATATGTGGCCTACTCCATCGGGTGTTCTTTCATCCTTCTGTTTATTCCTTAAATTGTGGTAAATGTCCATAACAAAAAACATTTGCCGATTCAATAATTTCCACACAATTCAGTGACATTGATTACATTCTTCATTGTGCAAACCTCACCACTATCCTATTCCAAATCCCATAGGATTTTCAACGGTTGATTTTTCTTAAGTAGATTGACAGGCGTCTCTCTCCCGAGGTGTCTCTGGGTAGACTCGATGCTCCAACCTTCTGGTCAGCAGCCAAGTGCTTACCCTTTTGCCCCACCCAGCGACTCGAAGGCCAAGACCAGAGGAAAAAGGAGGCAAACAAGATGGTGGCTTTGGCAAACATTTACTGAGGTTGGGTGCTCCATCCATTTCAATTCAGGCATGTGGCAGGAAAGCTGAACTCAGTGTTCTGCAGGTTAAGGCAGGTGGCCCTTATCCCAGAAGGCCTGGAGGCTGGGAGGAGGGGAGACATCAGGCAGGGAGATCAGAAAACCAGGGTAGGAGGTCTGCCTGCCTGCCTGCCAGCCTCTCTCCAGGTGTGAAGTGACATCACTAAATGTTGGAGGACAACCTCTGACCCAAGGGTGTGGTTTGGATTAGATACAACACATGTAAAATGCCTAGGTCGGCACATAGTAGGCTCTCGGTAACGTCAGTGGACAGCACACCAACATTGCATGCTTATCATGTGCACTCTCTCACCTACTTTGGTCATGTTGTCAGAAGGGACCAGACCCTGGAGAAAGATATCATGCTTGACAAAGTAGAGGATCAATGAAAAAGAGAAAGACCCTAATAGACATGGGTGGGCACAATGGCTGCAATGATGGGCTCAAGTATACTGAGGATCCTGAGGACGGTGCAGGATTGGCAGTGTTTTGTTCTGTTTGTTCATAGCGTCGCTATGATTTGGAGTTGACTCAATGGCACCTAACAACAACAATGTGCACCATGGGCCCACGCTTGACAGGAGCTGTGACTTGGTCTCTACTTGTGTTCATAAGATGGATCAAGTGCTTATTATATGCCAAGGAAGGAGCGCTGCTGGTGCAGTGGCTCAAACGCCTGGCTGCTAACCCACCAGCTGCCCCGGGGAGAAAGATGTGACAGTGTGCTTCCGCAAAGATGACAACCAAGAAAACCTAATGGGGGCAGTGCCACTATGAGTCGGAATTGAGTGGATGGCACCTAACAATAACAACAGCAGAAAACTTCCAAGGAGGATAATGATTGAGAGAAAACCATGTGTCAAGCACCATTCCTTGCAAGGTGATGGTGAATCCTGTGCATCTGAATGTTCTTGGAGGCAGGGTCCAGCAGGGCTGCAGGACACAGAGACATCAATTCCAGAAGGTGGCTTCCCTACTTGAAATGTGGGTGAGAGGAGTGGATGGGGTGGGGGTAGGAGTAAGGGGTGCAGTTAAGAGTTGGGCAGAGCAGCCCAGGGGAAAATTATCTTCTGCAGCAGTGACATGCTGCTTCCTACAGCCCTTCTATTCAAGCAGTGTTCAAAGTCAGGCCTTTTCCTATCATTGAGTGAATCAGACCGAGGTCTCCAGTGTTTTGCACATGGTTTCATTCACCCTTCCCCCACCCCAGCATTTTCCTTTTGTTGCGTTTGTGCTTCAAATGGTCAGTTCAAGGGTCAAGGGGACATCGCAGAGTCAGGTGCCTAGGTTTCAAGGTCTGTTTACAGTTGCTTATACTTCCCCCTCCCTCGTCCATTTTATGTTCACAGGCGTCATCCTGGTTGTGCGGGGTGCTGTGGAAATAAAACACCGGGTGCATATCGCCTGGCACATTTGTGTTTAAACCTCCCCACAGGCCTCTCTGCCGTGATACCAATTCCCAATGCCCTCGGTGGGCCTCGGCGGTCCACCTAGGCAGTCAGCAATCTCCACATAGGAGAAACAACATAGAGAAGCTCTAAGGCCGTTTCCGTTTGTTTTGTAACTGCAAATCAATCCACTTCCCTGGCATCCTGCAACTTTATCAAACTCGCATCACACTGCAGGGACACCCCCCGCCCCCGCCCCTGAACGCTCCTTAATGACATATTTGGCTATTTGCAATCGTGACTTGCAGTCCTGACATGCAAGTCAGGGTGGGTATCTTCTCGGAAGACTGCAGCAGTAGCTTTTCTGCCCTACTGAGGCTCACTATATGCCCGGCACCGCTCTAGGCGTGCCGCTGTGCAAGCGTGCCATCGCGGGGATCAGGATACACACTCGGTTCCGGGGGCTTGGAGCCATTGTGGGGTGGGCCCGCTCCCCGCAGGTCTGGGCGGCCGGGGGAAGAAAGGGCGCTCAGTACGTCCTCTGCTGCGGGGGCGGAACCCTCCCGGTGCCTGCCGTCCGCCCGCCCTCCCGCTAGCTTCTCTCTGCAGAGGGCGCCCGGGTCTCCCGGGCGCGCGCTGCCAGCCCCGCCTGCAGCCACTCCGCCCGCAGCTTCGAGCGCGCGCCCTGCCCGCGCCCCCGCGCGCACGCACGGCTGCGAGCGCGCGTGCGCCCCAGAGAACGTCCTCAGGAGCGCAGCTAGCGCGCGCGCGGGGCCGGCGCGCAGGAGTGAAAAGGAGGCGGCGGCCGCGCTGGAGCAACAGATCGGGCGCCGCGAGCACACCCGCTCTGCTGCTATGCGATTTTCTTAAATTCCAGAAAAATTCATAAAATTTGAAAATCTTGCATTTTTCAATGGCGCTGGCCCCGGGTCAGCGGGCGGTTTTCTCTGCCTCAAGATGGGCTTTGCCGTTTCTGTCAGGGGCACCAGTGGTGGCCTGATTAGCAGTCTTCTCCCGGCATTTTTAAGGCCACGAGCCGAGCGCCGTACGTAGGAGAGCGGCGTGGATTTTTACATTGTTGTTACTGTTTTTGGCATCGGACAGTCGGTCTCGTGAACTCCGTGCTCTCTGCAGGAAAGGCTGCGAGCCCGAGGTGCGTCGCTCGGGGGTGAAATTCCGCCCGGGTGAGCGAGCCCGGCCCCGCGCTCAGTTCAGGCGGTCCGAGTGAGTGTCCTCCCTGCCAGCGCCGGGAAAATGGAGGCTGTGATTGAGAAGGAATGCAGCGCGCTTGGAGGCCTCTTCCAGACCATCATCAGCGACATGAAGGTAGGACGCTGGGGGCGCGGCGGCGGCGGCCGGCGCACTGACCTCGCCGCGGTGCGTCGCCCCCGCCGGGGACGGCTGCTAGCCCGCCACCTGCGGGAGCCCTCGGGCCCGTGTCACCTGCTCACCCTGGGCGCTGCTCCAGGCTCCGCTGAGTCCCCGGGCGGGAGGGTTCTCTGGAGGCGTCTGATGCCTTCTGCCATCTCTTTGCTGATTGTCCCAGGGGACGGCACCATCTCAGTCCCCTGGGCGCTCAGGGCCCCTACTCCTAAGTTTTCCATTGTCTGTTCCTGGACTGAGTGTCTGAGACCCGTGGAGGCTTCATGGCCGGGTGGACACCTGATTCCCCCGGGGACAAAATGGGGGGCGTTTAGCGTGGTGATGGTTGAAGGAGGAGGTTGTGCTTGGCTACAGGAGACTGGGGGGAAGGTCTCACTCGCCCTCCTTGGCTTCCAGGTCTACCGGTGTATAGGGGGGATCCGAGCAAATTAGGCGTTAATTAGGTGGGTGAGGGTGTGCGTGGCCTCCTTGAGGGCGCGGAGCAGAAGTTCTCAGGGCAGCCTGGCAGGGACACTTCCTTCCCGAGCTGAGGATCCCAGGACTGAGGGTTTGGGGACCCCCACACGAACTGTATCCTCCCCCCAACACACACACATACACAGACAAGCACACACTCCAGGTTTTCTCTTGGAAGGATTGTGGAGATTGTGTGTGCGTGCGCCTGTGTATGTTGGGGGCGGGGAACAACACCCTGGCTTTTTCCTGCAAGGTTGGGACTGATCCTTGATGTGGGTTTTCTGTTGCGTGGAGATACAGCAGGGCCCTGCGTTACTCATCCAAAGGAAATCCAACCAGTAGCAGGCTGGCTGGAGGTGGGAATTGGGGGTTGTGGGGGCAGTCCCCCCCCCCCCAAGTGTATTTAGGGAGCTTCTCTTTGGCTCTAGCCCAGCCCTCGTTTGCCTCCTCAGATCCGGGGAGGTGGTGTTTAATTAAAAACTCGGCTTCCAGAACAAGTGGGCAGGTTTGGAAAGCTGTAGGAGAGTGGGTGTGGAGAGCCCCCTGCAGCCGCTGCCTGGGCGGCGGGTGGGGCTTTTGTCTGGTGAAGTGGAAGGTTTGGAGAGGTGGGTGCCTGGGCAATGGGTTTAGGGGAGGAATGCCCAGCTGTCAGGGCTGCTTCCTCCTTTTCCGACCAGTTACCACCTCAGCCAGGGTGAACTTCTCCAGGGTGTCGCCACCCTGGCCTTGTCCATTTTGAAAACCTCCTACAAGCCTCATGCCTTTTGTCAGGAATTGACATTCTGGTAGCATGATCTGCAGCTGAGACCCTGCTTGCCTAGGAATGCCTCTAATCCAGCCACTTGGAATTAGATGGATTCTTCCCAGTTCAAAGGCAGCCCCTTTCATTCCTTTGCCCCAGCACATATGGGATTATTGAAGTGTTCTTTGAAGACAAAGATTGATGCTCCCTCCCTGGTCTCTGGGGTCTTATTTATTGTTCACTTAAATTCTACATACCGTGTAATCAGACAAGATTTGGTTTGAGGCACACATGGCTTATTCTTATTACCAGAGGAGGAATTGGAGATTTGTTGCTAAAGCTTATGTTTTGGGAGGATATAAATGGCGGTTTCCTGGCCCTCAGTAGTTACAACAAGGAACCGAGGGACTCCGACTGATATGCCCACCAGAGTCTGAGAGTGTTCCATCTGGAGTTTTATCTCTCTCTTTGTTCTTATTATCCGGAGTCCAGGCCCGGGTCTTCCCAGTCAACCAGTTTGAATCCAAAGCCCTTCAGAAGAGAACCCTGCCCAAAGGGTGGGTCATCCTATCCTGCTTGCCACCTGCCAGCCAATGGCTGCCCTCTAGGGTGTGCTGGCTGGGGCTTTTGTGGGCACTAAGGTGGTGTTCTTTTCCCTCTGCGAGGTTCTAGTTTCAAAGAGATGACTTTTTTTTTTTTTAAATCAAATAACAGCTTTATTGAGATACAGTTCATAGATCATATAATCCACCCATTTAAAGTATACAATTAAATGGCTTTTAGTATATCCAGTCATGCAATTAACAGCTGCCTAATTTTTACCACCCCAGAAAAACCCTGTACCCATTAGCTTTTTGTCCCTAAAGACTTCTTGTTTAATGGCCTCTTAGCGCTGAATCCAGAGTGTGCGGCCCTCGAGTTCTTTCCCTTTGAGTTTGGTAGAGTGTACTCTACATCCTATGGGAAGATGTCACTAATTTTAAAGGTTGGTTGGTTTTGGCTGTAAAACATATTCGGAACAATGAGGAACAGGACTGAGCCATGCCCGGGGCTCTGCAGACTTACAGACTGTTGAGCAATGGGCAACTAGGAGGGAAAAGCCAGATGGGTGCCTGATTCCCAAGATTGTTTATGCAAAAGGCAGTTGCTGAATATTTTCATGGAGTTTTCTTAAAAGACTTCTTCCTGGATTAGATGGCAGTGGTATTTGAAAAGGGCATTTGTAGATCTTAGCTATGTAGGATAAGCAGTGCGTAGCATGCGTTTGTGTGAAGCCGCCAGCAAGAAAAGTCGTTTTAATATCTGACATCAGCTGGCTTTCTAATGACCTGTTTATCCTCCTTTTCCCTTTTTCAAACTCCCATGATGGGTTTAAAATGCCTTTGCTCCCCTTTTTCTTTGCTTCCAAGGATAAACATTAAATGTCTCCAACCCATTTGGAAAGCCATCTTGATACATTTTTAGATTTCCTTTTCAGACTCTTCTTGGACTGGGGTGAAAAAGGGTAAGGAAAATGGTTTTATTAGTAGCATTTACTTCTCTAGAATGTATGGCAGGGCCATTAAAACACAGGAAGGGAGTAAATTTCCTCTTTGGAGGGAAAAAAAAAAAGTGATTTCAAGGCCCAGCAGGATCTCTTTTCTGCAACTAACGAATCTCAAGACACCTAAACACTAGAGCCAGTTCTTCCTGCTTTCTTCTAATGCTGCTTCCTTGAGCTAAGGCCTCAGCTGTCAGGGTGTGTGTGTCTTACCCTTTTTGGGCCTAGGGTGCGAAAGAAACTGTCATTTTTCTTCCATGGGATCTAGCACAATGCAAGGCATGCAGTGGCTGCTAAATAACCAATTGATTCCTTGAGAAGGGAGCCTTGTGTTTTTTCCCTTTCTCTTCACCCCGCTGTGCTGGTGGTCACTAATGAATGGTGGTGTGCGAAATCACTTACCGGCATCCTTTCCTCCCGTCCACGGAAATCGCTGCTGACCTTGTTCTGCAAGGCCTTTGGTGTTCATTGGTGCCAAAGGAAAGGGGAAACAAGACGGTCGTGTGGCTGGAGAGAAGGGCCCGTGGCTGGTTTGTCCAGGGAACAGGAGCCTGACGTGACTGTTTTGAAGGCCAGTTGACTCACTTCTGACGTTTGGATGATGCTGAGTGCATTAAGGAGATGCTGGGGTCTCAGAGACAGGCTGGGTGCTGCCAACAGCAGATTTGTGCTATTGCTTTTTTGAGAAGATGATAATTTAAATAATATTTTTTTGTTCTTATTGAAAATACACGTGGCAAAACGTGTCCCAGTACAACAGTTTGTACGTGTACAGCAATTTGGTGACTTGATGGCATTCTTCACGCTCTGAGACCATCCTCGTCCTCCTTTCCTGGATTGTTCCTCCCCCACTGACCTACAGTCACAGCCCCCAACTTCCTATCTGACCTTCCGAGTTGCTGTTGTCAAGTTGATCCCATATCAGTAGCTCTTCGAAAGAGTGAGATGCTCAAATGTGCCACTGCTTTTCAGAATCTGAACCAGCATAGAATCTGATGTTGTTCGGTAAATTTTTGAAACAAGGGACTCGACTCACCACACTTGGGGGCAGCTCCCCTTATAGATGTCTTTCTTCTAATAACTTTTTTTTTTTTAAAGTTGGACACTAAAATTAAACATTTTCCTTGGTCTTATTCCCCAAGAAGTCAGCATGTCAGGAACTGAAATGGGCCTGATGTGGGGGACTTTGGACTAGGTAAAGAGAGTGTGTTTGGGGTTATGTAACATGACTGGGGGTGAAAAAACACCAGACCACACCTTGAATTCTCTACCCCGCCTCTCCCTTTAGAGAGGGGTGTCCTTTTACCAGCACCTGCACCAAGCAGAATAGGGGCCTTATTCAGTTCCTCCCCGCTGCCCCACCCCCCCACCTCTTTGCCACCAGTATCTTCTCTTCTCGTTTCTGCCTAAAATTAGAACTATGAAAGGGACTTCTTGAATTCCATGGAACTCTTTTGTGGCTCCAAGCATGTCATGATATTTTTCCCTTCCTCATCATAAGATCAAGAATGTGGGTAGCGGGTCCAAGGCTGGATAGTGATTTCAGGGTGGTTTTTTCCCCAACTGTTTGGCTTCGGGGTTCCTGTTAGCTGAGAAGTTCACTTGGGCAGTGTTTATTGAGGGCCTACTATGTGGCCTCTGTCAGATTGTCATACTGTGGTGGCTTGCATGTTGTTGTGATGCTGGAAGCTCTGTCACCAGCATTTCCCATAGCAGCAGGGTCACCTTGATGGCCAGGTTTCAGTGGTGCTTTCACTCTAAGGGAGACTAGGAAGAAAGGACTGGTAATCGACTTCTGAAAACAAGTCAGTGCAAACCCGATGGCTCCCCACGGAGTACTGTCTGATGGAGTGCGGAAGATGAGCCCTCTAGGCTGGAAGGCACTCGAAGGACAGTGGCTGCGGCAGTGGACTTGTGCAAACCAGTGGTTGTGAGGATGGCACAGGACCAGGCAACGTTTTGTTCTGTTGCCCATGGGATTGCCATGAGTCAGAACTGACTTAACAGCAGCTAACAACAAGCATGGGGGGGTGTCTTTGGCTAGGTTATGAGGCCCCATAGATGCACAGGCTGCCCTTGAAGAGCTCCCTGTTCAGAGAGCTGTAAACAGATAACATAAATAACGATATGGTAGCCACACGTCCAGCCTGGGAAAGGGCATTAGTCCCTACAGGACTTTCCCTTTAGCTCTTAAAAAAAATGTTTTCTCTAAGAATATATTGAAGGCTCACCGAAGGCCTCAGCCAGCGACCAGGTACTCTGAGGGAGGTGGTCTGCTCTCTGTAAATGGTGACAGGCAAATAAAGGCAGACAAGCAAAGCGCTTATAAAGTCCAGATGGGCCCCATGATGGTTTTTCTCTTAGCAAATGGCTGTGTTTAACCAGTCTTTTACTGTTTCTCCAGTCCAGCCCCATGAGGAAAGAAGGCAAAGAAAAGATGTAATCGTATTGGCCGCAGGAAGGCACCTGGAATGGGTCCCTGTTCACCAATTTAGGGTGTCTTCAGTGTAGACCAGTCTTTCAGCTTTTCTTTTTAGCTGCAAATCTTGTTTTTCTGGTTTGAAAAGAAATCAGTTTTGGTTGTAGCATAGATGTTTCTATGGTACCTTACATACGGTGTTTAACAAAATCACGTATGACATGTTGCTTGATTCCGTGAACCTTTACTGTCTAAAATTCCACAGTTAGGAATGCCCCAGCTGGAGAGAGAGAGTCATTTTGCGTCACGGTTTGCATGGAAGGTAAGCGGAGTTTGAATTTTGCTTGGCTCGGCCGTCACTTGGTTCTTCATGTACTCATTCTACAGCATTTATTAAGTGTCAGCTATGTTGCAAGCACCAAGTTTCATGTTGTAATTTCAGCAAATGAAAATGCAGGCTGCCCACTTACGTTTGGATTTTGGATAAACAACAAACAAATTTTCACTGTACGTTTTCCCCACGCATAACCGTGTCTTCTTACCTGCTGACTTCTGGCCTTTAGTCTTTTCCTTTGCATCTTGGCTGTAGGGAAAGGGGTAAAGCTAAAATGATACCTGTCAATTTGGCTACCTCATGCAAGGTTATTAAAGTGCTAGGAAGGTGAGCAGTTTGGAACTATTGATCCCTTAGATGCTTTACCTGAGATTTTCATCCAGGCTTCTTCCATCTTTCCAGGCAGGGATGAGGGCTGGCAAGAGTCCTTCAGAAGTGAGACAAACCACTTAGATATTCAAACTCGGTATGGAAAAATGAGATTATTTGGACTTCCCCATTGCTTCTCGGCACCGCCTTCAGGACTCTTTCCCTAAAGCCACACCTCTGGAAAAAACAAAGAAATAACCTCTCCCTAAACCAAACCAACGCCAATGGACGCATTTAGTGTCTAGGAAATCAGACAAATATTTGGGCATCTTACAGAGAACTGACTGATGCCTTAAGCAGTTTAACTCAGATTTGCAGATTGCATTGCTGATAGGGCCTTATGAAGTAGCAAACCGGAGAGACAAATGGGGTAAATTAATTGGCTGAGCATTAAAGAAACCCGTTGTATTTCATGGCTGAGCCCTCCCTTGAATTGCCTGGAGACTGCAGAAGGTTCCATCTGAGGATGTGCCTCTAAAGAACACACACACACCACAAAAACACAAACACAAAAACGACCCTGCACCGCCAGGTGTAGAATCCCTTCCAGGGCAGCCAAACCATTGTCAGGGTTGCCCACCTGTCAGCAGCCGCAGAAGCCCTTGGTCAGGGGTCCCTCTCTGCTGATCCCCAGTTTGCTGGGAGGTGGCTCTGATTTTGCCTGTTGAGCAGAAGTGAGGGTTTGGATGTTTAAAATGCTCTGGAGTGCCACTTGGCACGTACGGTGCTCCATATTTATTGTGTCTTGGGCAGAAGATGACCTGGTGGCCACCTGCTGTGTGCCAGGCTTTGTGCTAAGGGCATGATTTCATGTCATCCTTGCATCCACCCTCACCTTACATATGAGAGCACTGAGGCTTGGAGGGATTCAGTAACTTGTCTGAGGCCACGGTGAGATGGAGCTGGGATTTGGACCTTGGCCTATTTGACCATAAAGGCATTTTTCCAAACTGAAAAACAAATCCATTGCAGTTGAGTCAATTCTGACTCACAGCAACCATGTAAGACAGAGTAGAACTGCCTCATAGGGTTTGCAAGGCTGTAATCTTTATAGAAGCAGACTGCCGCATCTTTCTCTGGTGGAGCAGCTGCTGGGTTCGAACTTCTGACCTTCTGGTTGGCAGCCAAGTGCGTCATCATGTCTTTAGACCATGCTTAAGATGGGGTGGGGGTTTATTTCTAGAAGGTACCATTTCACCTGTCTGAGTCCTACAGGAGACTGAAGGGCAGAATCAGGGTCTTATCTCGGTGCCTGTGGCCCAGAGCTGGCATGGAGGGTGAGCCCGACATGCTCTAAGGGTTGTGGTGGGGTGGCCACCTCCCATCTGATAGCCACTATTGTGGAAATCAGTTAATTTATGATTTATCAACATGCTGGAGCTTCCTTCCTTCTCCCACTCACCGGTTTTCTCCAACAGACAGCTTGATGCTCCCCTTTCCTCTGTCCCCGTCAGACACGGTCATCCTTGGCCTTGCCTCTTGCCCTTGTCCCCACACAGAGCATACGGTGTCTTTTCTATGAAAGCAGACGGCTGCATTTATAGGTGCAGAGAGTGCACTGGCCCCTCAGGCTGGGCTTCTACACGCTTGTCTCCCCTCCCTAATTATATGAATTCGGTCAGTTCACCCAAAGTTCAGCTGACTCCTCAAAGAGAGCCGCCTCACCTTGAACTCATTTTATGTCCAAGCCTGGGACCCTTGTGAAAGAGCTTTCTGTATATAATTACAGTAGCCCTCCAGGTGGGGTGGAGCCTATAGCACCTTTACAGATCTGTGTTTGGAGAACTTGATGAGATCTCAAAAAAAAAAAAAAAATAACCTTCCTGGCTGCTGATTCTTGGCATCTACCGCCAGGGCCATAGTTTCTAAGTGGCTTTTCTTTTCCTGTCTAGCTTAAGTGGGTAAAGAAAAAAAAAATCAATTGAGTGCCTTTTGAGAACTGTGTGTCTTTTGATTTGCTTTCTCCCCCTCAAAGACTTTGGACTGCAGGGTAAGTACGGCGGCGTCCTGAGCTGAGTGCGTGCTGGAGGGGCTGGGCAGCTTTGTCTGGGACTCTCTTCCCTGCCACCACCACATGGTCTGTAGGGGCCAAGGAGTGACTCTGGCCAGAGGAGGAGGTTCTGGGCAGGTGTACCCCTTTTGGTAGAGTAGGTAGGTATGGTTATGGGAAAGGGCCCCTTGGAATCCCCTGGGAGCTGTTCCCCAGAGGTTCTGGTTCAGTGGTTTGGGGGTGGGGGAAGGGGTGCTTGACTCCCCACTGAAAAATTAGTGGTTTGAACCTACCCCGTGATGCCACAGAAGAAAGGCCTGACAATCTGTTTCTGTAAAGATCGTTGTTGTCTGGTGCTGTTTTTTTTTTTTTTTTTTTTGACTCATAGTGACTCCATGTGACAGAGTAGAACTGCCCTATAGGGTTTTCTAGTCTGTCATCTTTACAGGGGTACATTGCCAGGTCTTTCCTCCTGCAAAGCTGCGGGGTAGGTTTGAACCACCCACCTTTTAGTTAGCAGTTAACCATTTGTGCCACTGGGGTTGTCCTTCCATGAAGATGGTAGCTAAGAAAACTGTATGGAGCTCAATTTTATTTTGTAGCACACAGAGTCACCATGAGTCAGAACACACTCTGTGGCAGAGAGTCTGGTTTTTAGGTTTTGGGGGAGCATCATGGGCATTGAGATTTTTAAAAACACCTGTGGTATATAAGGTTGTGTGTCATCTTGGCTGGACATGGTTTGAGTGGCTGGGCAGCTGGATGTAGTTATTCCCCAGGATGAGACTGGTCATCAACTCCATGGTGGAATCTACTGTGAGCAGCTGAGTAGCTGCCTTAGGGATGTGGGCTGCTTCTAGGACATAAGAAGACAGCTTTGAGAAAGATAATCTGAGCTTTTCTGCACACTTGGACTCTTCACGTAGCCGAGTCTGTATCTAGCAGCCTGCCACGTTGTCTGCTGATCTTAAGGCTCTTTAACTAATGGCCTGCTACGTTGCTTGATAACCTTGGGACTGTGCCATTTTACTTGTTGACCTTGGGTTTGTCAGCCTCAGCAGCCAGCCGCTGCCTGAGTTGGGAGACACCTCCAGCTCCAGTGGGCCAGGAGCAAGAGGCAGAGCTGAAGCCCACAGTGGAGGGGACTTCATCCAGTCCACAGCTAGCACTTTGCACTCAGATGTCTAGCCTCCTAAACAGTAAAAGAATAAATCTGTGTTTGTTAAAGCCGTCCACCTGTGGTATTTTGTTAGAGTGGCACAAGGTAGCCAAAACAGCACTCCACATGATTCTAGGATACAGCCAGGGTTGAAAACCAGTGAGCTTCCCCTCACAGTTTCAGCCCAAGTGCTTCCTCAGTCTTACCTTGGTCCGTGTAAAGGCATCTTTAGAACACATGGCTGTTTTTTATTGATCTGTGATAGTGCTATTCAGTCCAATTTTCTGCAATAATGGAAATTGTCAGTTAGCCCCTAGCCACATGTGACCACTGAGCACTTGAAATGTGCTAGTGCCACTGAGGAACTAAATATTTAATCAGTTAGAATTAATTGAAGGAGCCCTGGTGACATAGTGGTTAAGCACTCAGCTGCTAACTAAAAAGTCGACAGTTTGAACCCACCAGCCACTTGATAGATGTAGCATTCTACTTCTGTAAAGATTACAGCCTTGGAAAACCCTATGGGACAGATATACTCTGCCCTATAGGGTTGCTATGAGTTGGAATTTGACTCAACAGCAATGGGATAATTGATTTGAATTTATATGATTGTATGTAGCTAGTAGCCCCATCGGACAGTATAGATCTGTAACATAATTTCTAAGTAAAAAGAATGCAAAGGTTATACACAGAGTCACTGTACCAAAAGGAATTCGTTGATGTTCAACCATTTTAAAGGTAGCACATGATCAAGAGCCTATAGTATTTAAAGAAGATGTCCAAGCTTCACTGAAGGCATTGGCAAAAAGCAAGACTCCAGGAATTGATGAAATGCCAGTTGAGATGTTTAAACAAATGGATGCAACACTGGGACCACTCGCTTGTCTGTGCCAGGAAATTTGGAAGGCAGCTACCTGGCCAACCAATTGGAAGCAATCCATATATGTGCCCATGCCAAAGAAAGATGATCCAGAGGAATGTGGAGATAATTGAACAATATCATTAATATCACATGCAAGTAGATTTTACTGAAGGTAATTAAAAAATGGTTGTGGCAGTACATGGAACAGCCAAAAATTCAAACTAGATTCAGAAGAGGACATGAAATAAGGTATATCATTACTGATGTGAGATGGACATTGGCTGAAGGCAGAAAATACCAGAAGGGTGTTTACCTGTATTTTATTGGCTATGCAAAGGCATTTGACTGTGTGGATCATAGCAAATTAGGGAGAACATTGCGAAGAATGGGAAATCTAGAAAACTTCATCATGCTCACGTGAAATCTATACGTAGACCAAACAGTAGTCATTTAAACAGAACAAGGGCATTCAGTATGATTTAAAATCGGGAAAGGGGTGCCTCAGGGTTGCATCCTTTCACCATTCCTATTCAATCTGTATGCTGAGTAAATTATCTGAGAAACTGGACTGTATGAAAAGAACACGGTTGAGTTTGGAGGGACACTCCTGAACAACCTGCAATGTGCAGATAACACAACCTTCCTTGCTGAAAGCAAAGAGGACTTGAAGCACATACTGATGAAGATCAAAGACTGCAGCCTTCAGTATGGACTCCACCTCAACATAATAAGCAACATCATGATTAATGGAGACAAGATTGAAGTTGTCAAGGATTTCATTTTACTTGGATCCACAATCAACACTCATTGAAGGAGCAGTCAAGAAATCAAATGACGTATCACATCGGGCAAATCTACTGCAAAAGACCTATTTAAAAGGTTAAAAAAGCAAAGGTGTCACTTTGAGGACTCAGGTGCACCTGGCCCAAGCAATGGTATTTTCAGTTGTCTCATATGCATGCAAATGCTGCACAATGAATAAGGAAGCCCCAAGAATAATTGATGCATTCGAATTATGGTGTTGGTGAAGAATACTGAATATACCCTGTCCTGCCAGAAGCACAAACCAATCTGTCTTGGAAGAAGTACAGCCAGAATGCTCCTTAGAAGCGAGAATGGCCAGATTTCATCTCTCATACTTTGGTCATGTTCTCAGGAGGGACCATCCCCTAGAGAAGGACATCATGCTTAGCCAAGTGGAGGATACTGAAAAAGAAGAAGACCCCCAACCGGATGGATTGACATAGTGGCTACAACAGCGGGTTCAAACATAGCAACAATTGGTTGTTGACGGTGCAGGACCAGGCAGTGTTTTGTTCTGTTGTATGTAGGGTTGCTATGACCTGGAACCGACTTGGCGGCACTTAATGAGACTCCTCCTGTAGAAATCTGGAGCTGCCTGCTGACCATGCCATCATGTGGATCTGACTCTAGTCCTGTGGGGCAGCTGTGTGACCTCTGAGCCTCAGTCTACTTTTCTGTGAAATGGGTCTGATAAAGTGCCCACCTTCTAGGGTTGTGAGGATTCTGAGAGGAGACAGTGTTTGTGAGGGGCTTTGTGTGGTGCTTGGCACCCATGTACTCAGATGCTAGCCACTGTTGCCATTCTGCCTTGAAGAGTTGGGAATGAAATATTTTGAAGTCTAAAAATCCGTGTAGCAATTATCTCCACCACTGCTTAGGGCAGACACTACCCCACCCTTTGTGGAACTGTATTTAGAGCTTGTAGTGAAGAGGCAGGAGATGGAGAAGGTGAGCTTTTTTCTGGCCGAGTAAACCTTTTCATCATAATCTTAGCTGGCCCAGCACGGGCTATTTGCGTTTGATTTCTCTATTTGCAAATTCACTGTCTGGATATAATGGTCGAGGGAGGGCTGAGTACGTGGCCATGGTCATCAGGACCTTTATTTCAATGTGAGGTGAGGAGGGGAGGGGTGGTCAGAGGTACAGGGGTGAGAGGGGCCGGGATTGCTTTGTAACGGCTATCTTTTCCCCTCTGCATCCTTTGAGTCTCCTTTCTTTCTCTGGGGTCACCAGGACAAATGGCTCTCACCTGCCTATGGCCTGGTCTGTAGCAACACTCGGGTGCTGACCCTCTGTCCCTTTCCGGGGCTTGGCTTGGCCATCTTTGGCCTCTTCCTGCCTGTTTAGCCAGGCCTTCGAGACCCTTGTGACTTGGCCCTGGCTGGTGGCCCGCTGTGTGTCCAGTGCTGTCCAAGCTGGAGCCCCGTCTTCCTTGTGCACATCCCGTGCCCCTCACTCTTGCTGTGCACCTTGCTTGGAGACTGTCATCGTTGACTGTTGAATTCTTTCCCATCGTACAAGGCCCCACCAGAAAAAGAGTCCATTGCCTTGTCTCCCTCTGTCCCCCAAGCCGGAGAAGAGCTCCTTCAGACGTCTTACACGTTCTGTCCCGATCCTGTCGTTGTGGTGTGAGTCGCCATCCGGTCTGTTCATCTCACGGAGACCCGTGCTGCAGAGTAGAACTGCTCCGTAGGGTTTTCAAGGCGGTGACTTTCAGAAGCAGATTGCCAGGCCTGTCCCCTGAGGCACCTGGGTGCGTTCAAACTGTCAACCTTTCAATGAGTCGTCAAGGGCTTGACGGGTTGGTATCACCCAGGGTATCTTGATTCTCAGTAGAATTACCAGGTTCTGTCTTACAGAGTGGTTGGCTCGGGCTTTGAAGCCTGGCTCTTTTCCTACAACCTCCCGAGTCTCCGTTTTCTTTCCTGTAAAATGGGGGAATAATACTTCCCTCCTAAAGTTGAGGAGTAAATGAGAAAGTAAATGCATAGTAAGTGCTAAGGACTGGCTCTTGGTCACTGTCCCAGCTCCCTAGTCGAGAGGTGAAGGCAGGATCCTGTCACTGTCCGTCGTGTCACTCAGATGCTTCAGTGGGTGGGCACCCGACTCCTGTGTCCTCACTTTGATAGTGCATCAGAGACCAGAGCGAAGTGTTTCTCAGCCTTCAACACAGAATTTGAGAGAATGCAGTATGTATAATTTGAGGTAATGTGATATATATATATATATATATATATATGTTTATTTATTCAGTAAATATCATAGCATATCTGTTGTGTGCCAGGCAACAGAGATACACTTATGAACAAGAAAGACACAGTCCTTGCCCCTAATACGATGGTCAGCCTTGTGGAGGAGCAGATGAGTAATTAGAATCCAGTGTGATCAGTGCTGAGATGGAGGTCATCACAAGGTTTTGTGGGGGCCCTGGGGAGGGCCCCTGACTCCCACTAGAGGTGAAAGGACAGAGTTAGGGAAAGCTTTTAGTACTGATGATCCCCAGGCTTCGAACAGAATTTTGCTTTACTTCTTAAGCATTTATGTAGCATTATTTGTGTGCCAAAGGAGGAGCCCTACTGATGTTCTGTTAAGGGCTCAGCTGCTAATGGAAAGGGTGACAGTTCAAACCCACCCAGTAACTCCACAGGGGAAAGACCTGGCAGTCTGCTCCCATAAAGACTACAGCCCAGGAAACCCTATGGGGCAGTTCTACTTTGTCACATGGGACTGCTGTGAGTTGAAATCAAGTTGATGGCATTCCCACCACCACCACCCTGTTACCTGGCAGTATTCTAAGCATTGTCTCATTTAATCCTCCCAGTGACCCAGTAAGGTAGTTACTGTTATAATCCCCATTTTGCAGGTGGAGAAACAGAAACATGGACAAGTTAAGTCATTTGCCCAAATCCTTTAACTACTAAGAGGTAGAGCTAGAGTTTGAGCCCAGGAAGTCTGGCTCCAGGGTCTGTGTTCTTATCCACCATGCTGGGCTTTCTCACAGCACAGCATTTTAGAATTTCCTTCCCAGATTCTGCGGCAGGTATATTTGATTGATATTTTTGATGATTGTTCTGTCTGTACTGTTAGAACTTAGGATGAGCCAGGGAAAATACATGAAACTTGAGGTTTGTTCTGAGCCTCTTCAAGAAGCCCAAGAGGTCTCACTTCATTTAAAGAAGCCCTGGTAGCACACAGGTTAAGTACTGGGCTGCTAACCGAAAGGTTGGTGGTTCAGACCCATCCAGTGGCTCTGCAGGAGAACCACCTGGTGATTGCTTCCATAAAGATTCCCAAAAAACCAAACCCACCCCACTGGGATCAAGTTTATTCCAGCTCATGTAGAAAACCCTATGAGGCAATTCTCCCCTGTCACGTGGGGTCCCTGTGAGTTGGAGGTGACTTGATGGCACCCAACAACGACTCAGCGTGACCCGGTTGACTACATAGAATTATGGGGCATTTGACTCACCTGGTGGGTGCCTCTAACTTCTCAGCAGAGAGAAGTACGTGGGGAGTGAGCCCAAAGGGTCTGGCCCAGTTTGGGCAGTAGGACTTGGGCAGCCATATGACACATGCTTGTTTTGCTCTGGAAACCCCCTCCATGAGGGTCTTCTGATGACTTCTCTTTAAAACAGGAAACTAGGGGTACATCTGCAATAGGATGCTGGAAGTGCTTCAGGATTAGTTCCCAGGAAGACCTTGATTTCACTGCAGAGGCCTGGCTTGCCTGAACCCCCATCTCCTGCAGCTGAACATGCAGCCATTAAGGAAGTCTTTGAGTTTGGTTTAATGGTCTCACTTTGTTTTGAAGTGCCTGTTTACTGAAGCTTCAAAGCAAATTCTCTGGCAGGATGGGATCATGGCCCGAATAATTGGATGAGGCCCCCCCATAGGAAACAGGTAGTGGGGAGCAGAGCCAGGAGTAGCTGGTGGCCCAGCCCTCGGCGCCTGGGCTCGTGCGGGCTCTGCGAGATGCTGGTGGAGGCTCCCAGGTCGCTTTGAAACCAGAAGTAGACCAGGAGCAAGGGTCCCTTGGAACCTGGCCTCTTTGATGTTGTGCTAGCTCTAATTAGGGACACCTTAATTAAGTCACTGAGGAGGCAGCTTTTCCGAAAAAAAAAAAAAAAAGGCAAATGTTTTGAGAACATTTCATGAGGGATTACTTCTCAAAGATTATGTAAGTAATGTAAAGTTAATGGAAGCAAAATTAGAAACTTTAGTTAAGTAAAAAATAAGTCACTTACAACCAGTTGATTAGAAATGGGGTTATGCATACTCACAGGACCGCACAGAGTTTTCAACAAAGGATCAGATGGCCTCTGCTGTGTCTGAAACTTTTCATTTAGCAAGATCACGTCCTTATCTTTTTATGCATGTGATTGTAGGCAGTGCCCCTTGCAATGCCTGTGCTGTATTCTATTGTGGGGTATCTATAACTAATTCTTTGGGTCGACACCTGTTTGAGGGCCTCCTGTGTGCCAGGTTCCGGTTAAGTCCTGGGGATACAGCAGTGAACAAAATGGAAACAAAGCCCTGCCTTCCTGAACGTTGTAGTGGAGTGAGGTGAGGGCCAGACTAATTGTGTAAGTCATTTCTCCAGGACATTAGCAGGAATAAATGCAATGTGAAGAAGAAACAAGGGTAATGTTGCTGGATTGAGATAGGGTGGTTGTTGTTGTAGTTGTTATGTGCCGTCGAGTCAGCCCTGGCTCATAGCGACCCCTCCTTGGGTTTCCGAGGCAGTATCACTACGGAAGTAGGATTGCCCAACCTTCCTTCCGGGGAGTGGCTACTGGGTTTGAACCGCCAGCTTTCTGGTTAGCAGTCAAGTGCCTTAGCCACTACGCTACCAGAGCTCCCGATAGGGTGGTTAGGGAGGGCCTAACGGAGAAAGTGATGTTTGAGCAAGAACTTATGAACTGTGTGAATAGGAGAAGAATGTTCCAGGCAAGGGAAGAGCAAGTCCAAAGGCCTCAGGGTAGGACCCAGTTCCTTACTGAGTGGTGGTCAGGCTGCTTCCAGTTTCTCATTGGTTGTAAGCTGTGGTACAGTGAATTGCTTGGTGTGACTCTTCTAGCCATGGTCCCTGTGACTCTCACCAGATGGCTGGGTGGAACTATGCAAACGAGGTGTTTGTGGCCCCCCAGAGGTATTGGATAGCTTGTAAATAAGGTACATAAGGTGGGGGCGGGACTGTACGAAGAAGGTATACGGAACCCTAATGTGAGGGTTTTGCCATGCCAGTAGGCTTCAAGTGAGCCATCCCAGAGGCGGAAAGGAGGATCTCACTACCATCAAGACAGAAGAAGCTGCAGGAATGGAGTCTCTTGTTGGGCTGGGAATCCCTGCATTGAACCTTCTGGACCCAGGGGGTAGAGAAAGCGAGCTGTAACGCTTTGCTGAGATGGAAGAGAGACAGTGGCAGCAGACCCAAGAGACAGGCATGAGACACACAGGTGGGCTTCCTGGCCCACGGAATGAGGAAGCTGAGTGCCTTCCTTCAGGAGGCCTGCTGGCAGAGTGGGGTGCCTCTTTGGGCACCTACCAGCAAAGCTAAACGAGGTTTGTAGTCTTTGCCCAAGCAGGGCAGAGGCCAAGGCCAGAGAAGAAGTGTGCCTGTGGCACAGCTGGTAAGAAGCTGTTCTGATTGAGGAGAATCCTGAGTGTTCCTGGACCTGAACTGTAACCTGTTACTTCCGTAATAAATTCCACACTTGTGAGTGTTGTCTGTGAGTTCTGTGTGGCCATTGCAATGACTTAATGAATCCAGCAGAGGAGTAGAGAGTGCTGTTGGGAGCGCTGGCTGGTGGCAGAACTGGCAAAAGGATTAGAGGGTGGTGGAGTGTCTGACCCCTGTGTTATTAGAACCAGCCTGGGGCTGTTGGTGTTGTTCCGGATCCTCCTTCCCCTTGGTGGAGTTAGAGGAGGTCAGATGATGCCTCCACACCGTTTTTGCATAAGCAAATCAGTTGCCGTCACCTGGAGTCTGCTCATGGCTACCCCGTGTTAATCAGGGTAGAACCGTGCTCCCTAGAGTTTTTAATGGCTGATTTTTCAGAAGTAGATAACCAGGCCTTTCTGGCCTGAATTGGACTGGATATGCCAATCTATTCTTGGCATCTGAGCACATTAACTGGTTGTACCACCCAGGGACTCCAATAAGTCACATTACAATAAATATTCCCTGTAGGTAGATATTGATAGACTTCGATGGTTTCCCCCAAAGGATTTCTCTTGAGTCCAAAGGTACATACAGCCTATTATGAAATGCCTTCCAGAAAGCTTGTATCAGTTCACATTCTGATGTGTAAGTACCTGTTGCCAGAGGTGATTTCTGAAGGAGCCTAGACGTGGACTCAGGACTGAGATGTTGCTGAGGCTACAGCTTCCAAGGGCTCAGAGGGATGTGGCATCTTACCAAGTGCAATGGTTCTTAAATCTTGCTGCATGTGTTTTTAGTGAGCATGAGTGTCC
Organism: Orycteropus afer afer; assembly: GCF_000298275.1. Classification (NCBI taxonomy): domain Eukaryota; kingdom Metazoa; phylum Chordata; class Mammalia; order Tubulidentata; family Orycteropodidae; genus Orycteropus; species Orycteropus afer. The sequence continues at coordinate 5,555,477 of NW_006921693.1, forward strand.
CCTGGGGAGTGTACTAAAATGCAGATGCCTGGACCCTGTTCCCAGAAACTTTGCTTGGATAGGCCTGGGCTGGGGCTCAGGAATCTGCAGTTGTACTATGAGCCAATAGAAGGGTTGGCCGTCGGACCCCCCACCAAGCTCCCAGAAGCTTCCTGTGTAGCTCATGAAGAAAGTAGGAAGGCTGTCCCTGCTCTCTGCCATCCTTGTTCCCCCACGGAAATACCTGGCGTATGTTCAGGTGAACAAAAGGCCTCCCATCCCTAGAGTACTGCAGGTTCTTTTATGCTTCCTTTCCTTTGCTCCTTCTGATTTTTGCGGGGCATACTTCCTCGTCCTTCTTCCTTCCCTTCCTCTTTGCCATTTATCCTTTAAGATTCAGGTAAAGCATTACCTCCTCTGGGAAGCTCGCACCAATCCCACCGCCCAGGACTTCGTAGGTGAATTTGGCGTTGAGGATCTACACATCAGCTTTCCTGCCAGACCGAGTTCCTCCCCATCTGGTGACTCATTCACCTTTGGCTCATACCGAGCTCAGTGCCCGTTTATAGTAGTTGCTTATTGAATGTGTGAGTCAGTGCGACAGACACCGTACACTGGCTCATTAAAGCAGTGTTGTTGGGTGCCGTCAAGTCGATTTTGATTCATAGCGAGTCCACGTGACAGAGAAGAAGTAGAGCTCAGCCCCATAGGATTTTCCGGGTTGTAATCATTGTAGGAGTAGATTGCCAGGTCTTCTCCCGTGGAGCTGCTGGGTGAGTTTGAACCTACAAGCTTTTGTTAGCAGCCGAACCCTTAACTGTTGTGCTACCAGGACTTCTTCATTGAACCACAGAACAAAAAACCAAACCCACTGCCATCGAGTCGATTCTGACTCACAGTGACCCCCGTTGGGTTTCCAAGGCTGTAAATCTTTACAGAAGTAGATTGCCTCATCTTTCCCCATGGAGCAACTGATGGGTTTGAACCACTGACCGTGGGCTTAGCAGCCAAATGACTTACCCACTATGCTACCAGAGCTCCTAGTTGCCAGCAGTTACAGAGTTCTATATGCTATTCAGTTGTGCATCTAAACACTGGTATTAAGGTGGGGGTTCTATTGCTGTTAGCATCATTTATAGACTGTCAGGACAGGGAAGCACCAGCTGGTTAAGCAACTTGTCCAAGTTCAGCCAGCAAATAGATCTGAAGTCAGGCACTCTGACTTGAGAGCCCTGCTCTTAACCACCAGACTCTGCTGGTCCTTTCAGGCTCTGGAAATGGTTGCCCATCAGGGCCCTCTATCCAAACAAGGAAAAAATGGCATGCAGTAGAAAGACACTAAGAAAAAGAAAAAATGACACACAGTTATTGCCCTTTCGGTGACATTGGTGGGCTCTATCTCCTCACTGGCCACCAGAACGTCCCGCCTAGCAGTGTGTGCTGGAAATTATGGGTCACAGAGGAGGTTTGTGCACAGTGCTACAAGGCCAATGTCTGCTCTCAGGATGGATTTGACAAGTTTATTAGTGTTGCTATTTTGGGGGACTTTACAATTTAAAAGGGTGTATATGGTGCAAGCAGTTTCTACTTGACTAGTAACTGAATGGTTGGCAATTTGAACCCACCCAGTGGTGCCAGGGAAGAAAGCTTGATTGTCTACTTCCATAAAGATTCAACCAAAAAACAAAACAAAACAAAACCCTGTTGCTGTCAAGTCAATTCAGACTCATAGCAACCCTGTAGGACAGGGTAGAACTGCCACACAGGTTTCCCAGGGCTGTATGTAATCTTTACGGAAGCAGACTGCCACATCGTTCTCTCACAGAGCGGCTCAGTGGGTTTGAACCACTGACCTTTAGATTAGCTGCCATGCACTTGACCACTGCACTACCCAGGCTCCTTCTGTAAAAATTACACCCATTAAAAACCCAGGGGAATTGCAGATGATGTGATCCTACACATAGAAAGTCCCAGAGACCCCACAAGAAAGTTACTGGAACTAATAGAAGGATTCAGCAAAGCAGCATGGTGTACAAGGTCAACACACACAAATCATTTGGGTTCATCTACCCTAACAAGGAGGACTGTGAAAACAATGCCCCAGAAGACAAAACACCTACAAATAAACCTAACCAGGGACGTGAGAGACTTATGCAAGGAAAACTATAAAACACTACTGCAAGAAATGAGGAGATCTACATAAATGGAGAAACATTTCATGCCATGGATCGGAAGACTTAGTTTTGTGAAAATCTCAGTACTACCAAAAGTAATCCCTAGATATAAGGCAATCCCAATCCAAATCCCAACAACATTCTTTAATGAAATGGAAAAACTAATCTCCAACTTTACATAGAAAGGACCAAAAACCCAAAACCAAACTCACTGCCGTTGAGTTGATTCCAACTCATAGCAATCCCCATTGGCTTTCTGAGGTGGTAAATCTTTATGGAAGTAGATTGCCCTATCTTCCTTCCATGGAGCAGCTGGTGGGTTTGAATTGCCAGCCCTCTGTTTAGCAGTTAAGTGCCTTAAGGGGCCCCAAATAAGCACCGTTGAAGAACAAAGTAGAAGGCCTCACACTTCTCAATCTCAAAACTTCCTATATAGCCACAGTAATCAAAACAGCTTGGTACTTGTTCAGTGACATACATACAGACCAAAGAACAGAATTGAGAACTCAGTAATAAATCCATCCATGAGCAGCTGATCTCTGACAAAGAGTCAGAGTCCATTCAATGGGGAAGAAACAGTGTTTTTAACAAACGGCGCTGGCGAAACTGGATATCCATATGCAGAAAAAGGAAACAGGAGCCATACCTCACACCATGCACAAAAACTAATTCAAAATGAATCAAAGACCTTAATGTCAAAACTGAAACAATAAAATTCCTGGAAGAAAACATCGGCTCAAAACTAGGGGACCTAATTTTTGCCATAAATAGTCAGTCTATCAAACCTAAAAATACACGAATGATAGAAGATATTAAATGGGACTTCCAGCAAATTAAATACACTCATCAAAAGATATTACCAACTTACTAGTCATAACCAAACACCTTGGAGAATGAGTCGCTGGACCTGGCGGCTCAAGACCATAGTCTTAGGGGACACCAAGGTCAAATGGCATAACATTGCCCTCAAAGACAATGTCCTACATCCTCCTCTGGTGAGTAGTGACTGGGGCCTTAAAAGCTTGTGAGCAGCCATCTATTGGTGCAGCTATTGGTCTCTGCCCATCTGGAGCAAAGAAGAGTAAAGAAAATCAAAGATGCAGGAAACAGTCAAAGGACTAATGGACTATGTGAACCCCAGCCTCCATGATCTTGAGAGCAGAACTAGATGGTGCACAGCTACCCCTGGATACAAAAAAAAACCAAACTCATTGCCGTTGAGTCAGATCCAACTCATAGCAATACCTCCTTGGGTTTCCGAGGTGGTATCACTACGGAAGTAGATTGCCCAATCTTCCTTCCAAGGAGTGGCTGGTGGATTTGCACCACCAGCCTTCTGGTTAGCAGTCAAACGCCTTAGGCAGTCTGTTACCAGAGCTCCCACCAATGGATAGAGTGGGAGAAAATTGTGGAACAAAACTCCAAATCATAAAAAGACCTGGCTTACTGGTGTGATAGAGACTTGTGTAACCCCCGAGACTATGACCCTTAGACACCCTTCAAGTCTGGAACTGAACTCGCCCTCTTGGCTCAACTTTCAGCCAAATGATAGGCCTATAAAGTAAACAGTAACATCCATAACGCACACGACTTAGAACAGTCAACCACATGAGATTGAAAGGGTAGCATTAGCCCAAGGATAAAGCTTGGAAACCAGCAAGGGATAGGAAAGAAGGATGAGGGGAAACAGGAAACACAGGAGGAAGTGGGAAGAGTGCTGTTACACTGTGGGGGGATTGAATGAATGTCTCAAAACAAAATGTGTGTGAATTGTTGAATGGAAAACCTATTTGCTCTGTAACCTTCCCCTCAAATCACATTGAAAAATAAATAAATAAGCTGTTACCAAGAGAGAAAAAAGACCCACCAACTGGGAAAAAAATCTTTGGCAATGATAGGTTGTAATCTGATAGGTTGTAATCTCTAAAATGGAGCTCTGGTAACATAGTGCCTAAGGCACTTGACTGCTAACCAGAAGTCTGGCGGTTCAAACCCACCAGCCACTCCTCAGAAGGAAGGTTGGGCAATCTACTTCCGTAGTGATATAGCCTCGGAAACCCAAGGAGGGGACTCTATGAGTCAGGTCCGACTCGACAGCACATAACAACAACAACAACAATCTCTAAAATATACAGTAAACTTCAATTCAACAACAAAAAGGCAATCCAGTCAAAAAACGGGCAAAGGACATTAACAGACACTTCACAAAAGAGGACATTCAGGTGACCAACAAATACATGAACAGATGCTCACAATCATTAACCATTAAAAACCAAAACCAAACCCACTGCCATCAAGTTGATTTAGACTCGTACTGACCCCCATTGGGTTTCTAAGGTGGTAAATCTTTAGGGAAGTAGATTGCCCTATTTTCCTTCCACAGAGTGGCTGGTGGGTTTGAACCATCAACCTTCTGGTTAGCGGTCAGATGCCTTCGGAGCTCCTTTCATTAGCCATTAGAGAAATGCAAATCAGAACTACAATGAGATACCATTTCACCCCTGAAAAATTGGCAGTGATTGAAAACACAGAAAATAACAAATGCTGGCAAGGTTGTGAGGGATTGGAACTCTTATACATTCCTCTTGAGATTGTAAAATGGTAGAATCTCTGTGGAAACCAATATGGCGCTTCCTCAAAAAGCTAGAAATAGAAATACCTTATGATCCAGCAATTCCACTCCTTGGTATATATTCTAGAGATGTAAGAGCAGTGATGCTGATAGCCACACACACACCTGTGTTCATTGCTGGATTGTTCATGACAGCAAAGAGATGGAAACAAGCAAGGTACCCTTCAACAGAGGAACAGATTAACAAACTGTGATATATACTGATTGGGTTACCTAGTGCCACCGTAACAGAAATACCACAAATGGGATGGCTTGAACAAACAGGAGTTTATTCTCTTACAGTTTGGAGGCTTTAAGTCTGAGTTCAAAGTGCCAGGCTCTAGGAGCTGGATGAATGCCCCTCAACCTTGGGCTTTAGCTCTGCCTCCTACTCTCGGCCCATTGAAGCTGGAGGCTGCTGAGGCTGACAGACCTAAGGTTGACTAGTAACAAGGCACAGTCCCGATATTACCAAACCACACAGAAGGCCATTAAATCGTGTCCATTAAAAGTCCCAAGATCAGGAGGGCAACATGGTAGCCTGCTGAACAACGACTCGGCTACATGCAGGGTTCAAGCATCCCCAAAGCTGCTGTTTATATACTGGAAGCAGACCACATTCCTAAAACAGATACTCAGTTGCTCCAATAGAGTCCACCATGGAGTTAATTACCAACCTCACCACGGGGAATAACTGCATCCAGCTGCCCAGCCACTCAACCAGGCCCAGCCAAGCTGACCCACAAACTTCACTACCACATATACATGCAATGAAATATTACACAACTAAAAAGAATAATGAGAGTCCCATGAGACATTTTTTAACATGGATGAATCTGGAGGTCATTGTGCCAAGTGAAATAAGTTAACCGTAAAAAGATAGTATTGTGTAGTCCCACTGTTATAAAAACTCAAGAATAGATACACACACAGAAAACACAGTTCTTTGTTGGGTACCAGGGATGGAAGGGAGAGGGAAGAGAAATCATTTTCTGGATATCAGACACTTAACCACTTTTGGTGATGTGAGAGGCAAGACCAGACATGCATGAAGTCAGCACAACTTGAGAAGGTAAATCAAGACACCAAGAAATACACAGGAAAAAGGAACAATTCTGGTAAATGTTATACCATACATAATCTTGAACAACAGTAAAAACAGCCAAAAAACCAAAAGGAAAAACAGCCCTGTGGAGTATAGTTTCACTCTGTAACATAGGAGTCACCATGTGTTATAATTGACTCAATGGCTATAGGCTTGGTTTCTTTGGCTTTATAGGATGAACCAGAGTGCCTGGGTGCTGCAAACCATTAACACACGTGGCTGCTACCCGAAGGTTGGAAGTTCGACTTCACCTGGAGGCACTTTGGAAGAAGCCGTGACAATCTACTTCAGAAAAATTAGCCCTGGAAAACCTAGGAGTGTAATTCCGTTCTGACACATGGGTTTGCTATCAGTCAGAGTCACCTCAACGGGAGGATGAGCCCAAACGAAATACCAAATCCGTGCTGTTGAGTTGATGCTGGCTCATAGCGACCCTGTAGGACAGAGTGGAATTGCCCCACATGGTTTCCAACACTGTAATCCTGGTGAAAGCATACCGCCACATCTTTCTCCCTTGGAAGGGCTGGTGGGTTTGAACTGCCAGCTTTTTGGTTAGCAGCTAAGTGCTTAACTACTGCACCACCAGGGTTCCTTAGAATGAACTCACAGGTGCTCATCTGGGGGGCTAAAACCTCCAGTACACGCATGATCCTCTCAGGGTCCTAGGTGTTCGTGTGTCTCTTTAGGGTGTTGAGGAGATCGGCCCAAAGAGAAAGTAATCCCTAAACTGTAGAAGCAGTCTGGAGTTGGGTGGAGGGTAGGAAGGAAGGATGCTTCCAGGGAGGAGATGTGGGTGAGGCTTACAAACACGAGATGATGGTGATGATAGTTAACATTTGTGTAGGCCGTGCGTTCACCAAGTGCTTACTGACATTCGTGGTCTCAGGTGGATGTTATATACAGGAAGCAACAAATGGCACAGTGGTTTGGGACCCTGTTTCTCCCTGTTGTAATGGAAGAAAGGTTAGTGGGGACAGATGTTTTTCATTTGGGGAGAGGGATTAAATATACACAAACATTGCTAATGATCACTTAAGTAAAGCAGTTGAATCCAGCCCCTGTGCTACGTGGTTAAATGGTGAGTCCCCAGATTTCCAGAGGAGCCCTGGTGGCACAATGGTTAAGCACTAATGTGTTAGCAAAAGTTGCCAGTTCAAACCACCCATCCAGCGGCTCTGTAGGAGAAAGACCTGGACATCTGCTCCCATAAGGTTAAACTCACTGCCATGAATAGATTCCAACTGACAGTGAACCTATAGGACAGAGTAGAACTGTCCCAAAGGGTTCCTGAGACTGTAAATATTGTTTTTTTTTTTTTTTTAACTTTTTTGTACATGTTTGAAAACGGGACAAAACAAACAAAAAAATCATATGAGGTAGGTGTTACTGTTTTTTTTTCCTGCTTTATTGAATTTTTTTCTGTCTTTTATAAATTTTATTGTGATTTGGGTGAAAGTTTACAGAACAAAGTCATCTTCCATGCAACACTTCACATATACTTTGTCTCACAGCATTGACTGTAATCTCCCACAATGTAACAGTTCTCCGCCTACTTCCTCCCCATGTTGTTGTTATGTGCCATCAAGTCGGCCCCGACTCATAGCGACCCCTCCTTGGGTTTCCGAGGCAGTATCACTACGGAAGTAGGATTGCCCAACCTTCCTTCCGAGGAGTGGCTGGTGGGTTTGAACCGCCAGCCTTCTGGTTAGCAGTCAAGTGTTTTAGCCACTATGCTACCAGAGCTCCCATAGCCACCTCTTTCCTGTGTCCATCCCTCCATGCACTCCTGCTCCCTGAGCTGTCTCCCTGTGCATATACAGCCCTTCTGTTCTCCCATGATTGGTCTCTCCAAGGAGTGTATCTGCCTAATGTAAATGTTCAGCTCATGTGCCTGTCTTTTGTTTGGCTGGAAGGCACAGTGGGTTCAATTCTAGGCGTGAGGGGCAGTTAGGGACCATAGTTTCAGGAGTTCCATCAGGCTCTCTCAGCAGACCTGGTCCTCCCTGCTTTTTTTTTTTTTTTTTTTCCCCCATGATTTTGAGTTTTGTTCCACATTGTTCCCCACTCTATCTAGGATCTCCTATATAGTTTCCCCTCTGAGTGGTTACAGTGGTAGCTAGGCACCATCTAGTTCTGGTCTCGTAGTCATATAGGCTGAGGATCGCATGGTGTACCAGTCCCTTGGGCTAATTGTTTCCACGGGTCTTTAGTTTTCTTCATTATTCTTTGCTCTGGACAAGGAGAGACCCATCATTGCATCTAGATGGTCACTTGCAAGCTTTTAAGATCCCAGTCCCTACTTGCCAAAGTAGGATGTGGAACAATGTTTTTGTGTAGTATGTTATGCCAGTTGAGCTTGATGTGCCTTGTGACCATGGTCTCAAGCCCACAGGTCCAACTACTTGCTCCCTCTGGGTAGCTGGTTGTGGCCAAGAAGTGACTACAACCTTGTCCCTTGTCAGCTCTATTATATACCTGGATATTCTTACAGAACATACCAATACACTTGTAAAAACCAAGGCTGTAAATCTTTATGGAAGTAGACTGCCTCATCGTTCAACTAGGGAGTGGCTGGTGGGTTTGAACTGCCAACCGTTTGGTTAGCAGCGAGATGCCTTACCCACTGCACCACCAGAGCTCCCCTGTTATGAGTACAGCCTAGGAAATCTTTTGGGGCAGTTCTGCTCTGTCACTTGGGGCCATATAAGGACACCTAACAGCAACAACAGGTTTGCAGATGTGAAAGGTCAACCAGAAACTACCTTAAATCAGTTTACACTAGCCTTGGGCTTCCACATAAAAATCTTACTTAACTGATATTTTCCAAACCCACATTTTCTTGACTAAAATGGATGTCAGAAGAGACTCTGCAACTCTGAAACTTGCCCTTGAATAGAAAGTAGCTTCAGGAAGTAGAAGAAATGATAAGATAAAAGAGTTGAACACAAGATTTCAAAGAGCAGCTCGAAAAGACAAAGTCATTTATTGTAATGAAATGTGCAAAGATCTGGAGTTAGAAAACCAAAAGGGAAGAACATGCTTGCATTTCTCAAGGTAAAAGAACTGAAGAAAAAAATTTAAGCCTTGAGTTGCAATATTGAAAGATTCTATGGGCAAAATAGTGAATGATGCAGGAAGCATCAAAAGAAGATGGACAGAATACACAGTCACTGTACCAGATAGAAGTGGTCAGTGTTTGTCCATTTCAGGAGGTGGCATATGATCAAGAACCTGTGGTGTCGAAGGAAGAAGTTGAAGCTGCACTGAAGGAATTGGTGAAGAACAAGGCTCCAGGAATTGATGGAATACCCATTGAGATGTTTCAACAAATGATGGCCCACTGGAGGCACTCATTCAGCTATGCCAAGAGATTTGGAAGACAGCTGCCTGGCCAACTGACTGGAAGAGATCCATATTTGTACCCATTCCAAATGAAGGTGATCCCACAGAATGTGAAAATTATCCAACAATATCATTAATATCAACCCCAAGTAAAATCTTACTGAAGATAATTCAAGAACGGTTGCAGCAGTATATTCAGAGAACTTCCAGAAATACAAGGTAGATTCCAAAGAGGCCATGGAATGAGGTATATCATGGCTGATGTCAGAAAGATGTTTACTTGTGTTTTATTGACTATGCAAAATCAATCGATTGTGTGGATCATAACAAATTATGGGTAACACTGAGAAGAATGGGAATTCCAGAACACTTAATTGTGTTCATGAGGAACCTGTACATAGAGCAGGAGGCTATCATTTGAACAGAACAAGGGGATATTGCATGGTTTACAGTCAGGAAGGGAGTGCATCAGGGTTGTATCCTTTCACCATACTTACTCAATCTGTATACTAAGCAAATAAGAGAGGCTGGACTATATGAAGAGGAATGTGGCATCAGGATTGGAGAAAGACTCATTAACAACCTGGTATACGCAGATGACACAACTTTGCTTGGTGGAGGATGACTTGAAGCACTTACTGATGAAGATTAAAGATTACAATCTGCAGTGTGGATTACATCTCAATATAAAGAAAACAAAAATCCTCACAACTGGACCAATGAGCAGCATCATGATAAATGGAGAAAAGATTGAATCTGTCAGAGATTTCATATTACTTGGTTCCACAATCAATACCAATGGAAGCAGCATCCAGGACATCAGATGACATGTAGCACTGGGCAAATCTGCTACAAAAGACATCTTTTAAGTGCTGAAGAGCAAAGATGTCTCCTTGAAGACTAAGGTGCGCCTAACCCAAGCCATGGTATTTTCAATCACCTCGTGTGCATGTGAGAGCTGGACAATGAATAAAGGCTGAATTAAGAGTTGATGCTTTTGAGTTGTAGTGTTGGTGAAGAATACTGAAAGTACCATGGACTACTAAAAGAACCAACAAATCTGTCCTGGAAGAAGTGCAGCTGGAATGCTCCTTGGAAGCGAAAATGGCCAGACTTCGTCTTAACTACTTTGGTCATGTTGTCAGAAGGAGATCATGGTTGGTAAGGTTGGAGGGTCAACGAAAGAAGGGAGGGCCTTCAACAAGATGGGTTGACGCAGTGGCTGCACGATGGGCTCAGATAAAGCAAGGCTTGTGAGGCTGGCACAGGACTGGTTTCATTCTGTTGTACGTAGGGTTGCTATGAATCAGAGACAACTCGACAGAACCTAACAACAACATCATCATTTAGAGTAAAGGACCCTTGCACCTATTACGAATGAAAGAAGACTCGTGGCCCAATCCTAACTTGCCCCCACTTTGAAAGGATCTGCTTTGTTTAAATGACAGCTTTCCAAAACCTAATCTTTTATTCTTCCCAACTGAATGCCACAAAGATTCTATTAAAAGAGATGGCTCTTCCTCAAGTTCACATCCTTGGCATTTGCACCTGAATGCCTGGCTTCCTGGCAGCCATTTGGTTTACTCCCAAGTAAAATGTTTGTTACAGTGTCTTAACTTGACTCCAGAATCTGTCACATAACAGGAGCGTCAGTAAGTCTTAGGTGAAACCATGGAACAATTTCAGTTTAAAAAGAACGGGGGAAACTTAAGAGCAGTGAATGAAAGGAACTGGTGTGAGGACAGACTCTCCTCTGACCTTGGGTGGATTACTTAACCTCTGGGAGCCTGTTTTCCCTTTGGTGAAAAGGGAAGAACTAAGGCCTGGTCCACCCACAGCCCTCCCAGGGTCCTTGTGAGAGCCCTTGATAATCTCTCCTGCTGTGGGTTATGTGAGGTGGTGCCAGTAATGATGCTGATGAAATAAATTTGGCCTCCTAAATGGGAGGTTTTCACCTTTGAAAACTTGGTTGCATATCAGTTGAATGATGAAGGTAGTGATTTCTACCCTCTCTCCCACCCTTTTTTTTTTTTTGGTGGCAGGGGCCATCTGAAATAAGGAAATAAAAATAGTAATAAAAAAAAACCCCTCACTGCTGTTGAGTCGATTAGACTCGTAGCAGCCCCTTCTTGGGTTTCTGAGGTGGTATCTTTACGGAAGTAGATTGCCCAATCTTCTGAGGAGTAGCTGGGTGGTTTGAACCACCAGCCTTCTGGTTAGCAGTCACATGCCTTAGGCACTATGCCATCAGAGCTCCTAAAAAGAGTAAAGGGCAATAAAACTTAGTGGAGGTTTGAGATGAGTTTGGAAAAAGGAAGGAGTGGGAGTGGGAGGAGAGCTGTGTGTTAATCATGGAAATGTGGAATGTGCACACTTTTTTTTTTTTTTGCAAAAATTGAAAAAACAAAAAGATAGAAGCAGAAACCTAGTTGCAGCTGTAGAACACTCCAAGGGTGCCCGGGGTGACTTTGTCATGTCATGGCCAGTGCCGAGTAATGGGACTGTCTGCTCTCGGAGGTTCTGTAGCCGAGTTGTCCGGTACCCACGCCACGTGTAGCTTTTCAGGACTTGAACTGGGACGACTGAGAAACGGATATTTAATTTCATTGTAATTAACTGAAATTTAAATAGACATATGTGGCTAGTGGTTGCCTTGATTTGGGTGGCTCAGAATAGACAAAGGAATGCTTTATGTGGGCCCTGGTGGCACGGTGGTGAAGTGCTCAGCTGCTTACCGTAAGGTTGGTGGTTAGAACCCACCCAGTGGTCTGGAGGAGCAGAGACCTGGCCATGTGCTCCCATAAAGATTAATAGCCGAGGAAATCCCAGGGGGCAATTCTGCCCTGTACTGTGGAGTTGCAGTGAGTTGGAATCGACTTGATGACACACAACAGCGACGACTGGTCCAGAACTTAAGGGAAAAGAATTTTCCTTTGAAGGGACAATTGACATATTTGTTTGGATCTTTTTTATCTCAAGTAGAGACCTACCCATATGTCAGGAAACACAGTCTTGGCATTAACCTAGTAATGCAGGAGGGAGAATAACGCGATGTCCTTGGCTTAATTAGCGTGTTATAGTTACAAATGGAGGGGCTTGTGAGGGGAGGCTGTGGGAGGAGCATCCTTTGTGGTTAAATCTCCCTCGGCACAGGCATGGTTACTGCTGCTGAGGGTGGGCAAGTGGGTGAGGGTGGGCGTGCAGGGAAGCAACCATTGATTATCCCCAAGGCTGTCATCCACTTGATGGACAGGGATAATTAGTGGATTAGGCAAGTCCCACCAGAGAATAAAGCCCAGGAGTGGTCTTTATGACGGATGGGTTTACACAGTGCCTTTTATCCGAGGATCGTAGGAGCCCTTCATCTTGCAGGATGGGGTGGGGAAGGGTGGCTTTGGGGACAAAGCTGTGACAGGCATTCACGAGCCCTGTCCATCATCGTGCACACCCGCTTCTGGAAGATTCCTGCCTCGTTGGAGCAGCAGTGAGTCTGCAGGAGCTGGGGCTGAGGCCAGGAGGTGCCCGGCTTCCCTTCTTTGCTTTTCCTTTCCCAGAAGGAGCGTACCTAGAGGAAGAAGGGGAGTGGTGCTGTGCACTCCCCTCCCGCTCGCCCTTCTGGGGCTCCTGCATACGTGGGAGGGGGACGTAGGGACAGTGGTGTCAGTGGCGGCAGCCAGGGATGCTTTGGGAAGGGAAAGCCCCCCCTCCGTTCTCTAGGGTAGGAGCAGTTGCTGTTGTTGTTGTTATGTGCCGTCGAGTCGGCCCCGACTCATAGCGACCCCTCCTTGGGTTTCCGAGGCAGTATCACTACGGAAGTAGGATTGCCCAACCTTCCTTCCGAGGCTAGGAGCAGATAAGTCACAAAACCAAAACCACGCCCACTGCTGTCCAGTCAATTCAGGTACTTTCCAGAATCCACAGGAAACCTGAAGATGAGGCTGAATTACCTGCAGTCACACCTCTGAATGACAGTGCCTGCGGACATTTCTGGTATGCTTATATCAGGCTTTTTTCCGTACAAAGGGTTTTCCTCTGTTTTGTTTTTTGTTTTCACGTGGTTGAGGGTCCTGACCTTTCTGGGGTGACGTTGGCATTCTCCGGGGGCATTGACAGTTGTGACTGGGTGGCGTGTGTCTGGGGCGCCCCTGGCCCCTGCTCTGCGTGGGCTGATGTCACGTTAGTGGCCTTTAAGTCAGCTCTAGCTCACAGCGACCTGTTGCCGCCCTGCACCGCCTTCTCGGTCACTGGTGTGTCTGAGTCTGTGGTGGTGGCTGCTGCGTCAGTCCGTCTCACTGAGGTCTCCCTCATGTTTGCTCACCCTCCACTTTACCAAACATGATGTCCTTTCCCAGTAATGGGTCTTTCCCGATGATTTGAGACATGTTTCGCCTCTAAGGTGTGCCTGACCTCATAAGCAGGTGAAAGCTGGATCGTGAAAAAGGAAGACTGCAGAAAAATAGACACATTCGGATTGTGGTGGTGGTGAAGAATCGTGAAAATACTGTGGGCTACCAGAAGAACAAAAACATCCGAGCTCCTAAACCAAACACCAGACTCACTGCCATCGAGTCGAACCCAACTCCTAGCGACCCCTCCTTGGGTATCTGAGGAGGTATCACTATGGACGTAGATTGCCCAATCTTCCCTCTGAGGAGTGGCTGGTGGGTTTGAACCTCCAGCCTTCTGGTTAGCAGTCAAGTGCCTTAGACACTGTGCTACCCCCAGAGCTCCTTCTGTGCTCCCACAGGACCCTAATGTAAAACAGGATGCAGCCTGTGGCTGGGCTGGGCAATTGGGTTTGTCCTGCTTGTTGCTTTCACTTCTCAGAATCAGAGTGGCACTTGGGCTGCAAAGTCAGACAGATCTGGACTCAGATTTCATCCTAAACCACTTTGGTGGAACTCTCTGGATTTCAGTTTCCTCAGCCATAATATAGTAGCAGCACCTGCCTCTTGGGTTGTTGTGAACATGAGCTGAGAATGGTCTACAGCTGTGTCAGTCGCAGTGTGGTCCATGGCAGCAGCAGCAGCATCTCCAGACTGGACCTGGCAGCATCCCATGCCCCACCTCCAACCAACTGAACCAGAACTTGCGTTTTACACAATCCCCAGAATGTATAAGTTAACACCTGAGAAGCACTGATACGTGTATCTGGCACATAGCACTTGTTTAGAAATAGTGAGGTTTTGTGATTAAGGTGATGACAGTGGTGCTTGTCAAGGTGAAAGGTGAGTACATGGCAAGGCGTCTGCCCAACCTTAAACCCAAGGCCTGAATTCCTGTCAGCCCTAGACACTGGTGAGCCAGCTTCTGTCTGGACACTTTTGGGCAGGACAAAGGCTTTTGAACTGGAACCCAGCTCTGTAGCCTGCCCCTGCCCATCTCTATTTTGTTTTCAACCACACAGTTCCTCCTCCTCACGAATATGCCGTCCAGCTCTCCGTCTCCTCGAGTTGCCTCTTCTCCAGCCCCAGCTCCCGGCTTCTCCGTTCTCTGTGTGGAGCTTGGTGTCAGATTCCCTCAGCTGTCCCTTGAGGTTCCGCTGTCCCAGCAGACCAGGCTGGGAGAGGCAGCTGCTGCATTATTTATGGAACACCATTCACCAGCCATGCCCGATGAGATACACACCGTTTGTTCTTCTGCACTGTGTGTGGGACACCATCCTGGACCTCTCTTAAATGAGGACAAAACAGAACCCCAAGCCAACACTGCAATAGCGTGGCTTCTGTGCCCTACACTAGACGAAGGCCTGCCCCAGTCTTCTGGCTCTGGGGAAACTGAGGAAGGAGAGGGAGAAGTGGAGAGGGACTTGGGATACTTCCCACAGCACGAACTTGAGGGTGGGGTGGGAAGGCCAGTTTCATATTTGCATGGGTGACCACCGGATTCTTGAGGAGAAGGAGACTCAGTGGGCTTTTCTCCTGAGAAGTTGGAAAAAGTTCTTCTCTTCCCCACTCCTAAAGGGATCAGGTGGCTGCCAGCCCTGTAACTGATTAGCCAGGTTCTCCCACCACGTGACCCGTTGGGATTTATGTCACATGCCATTGGAATGAAGGCCACCCGGTGATCCTCGGCTGCCCTAATTTGGTTAAATTCTAGACCTTGCCTTTGAAGGCCACCCACGGTTGCTTTGTCCATCCTGCCCAGGCCCACTTCTTTTCACCAGAGGTGGCTTGTGTCTTCTCTGCTTCCCTGCCTTTGTCCTTCTTACCAGAAATGCTTTTCCTTTCTCCTTCCTCTGTCCTTGAGCCCACAGTTGAGTGGAGGAGACCTCAGGCTTTTGAACTGGTGTATAATAAGCTGGAGAGCTCTAATTCAGGAGGGTAGGTGTTAGAAGGAAGGACATCAGAAAACACTCTTCCAGAGTGACATTTCTGCTGGGTCTTAATGGCTGTGTAGGAGTTTTCCAGATTGTTGAATCTTCCTGGAGATTTGAAGAGAATGTGGTCATCAGAGCTGGTGTTCATGACGTGGGGAGGCCTGTGGGAGCCCTGCTCGGTGGTTGCAGAGGTATGCATTAGAGCAGGTCTTCAGGAAAGCCCTCTCTCTCTCTCTCTCTCTCTCTCTCTCTCGCTGCAGGAAGTGGGCACCGTCATACATCTTGATTAAGGGCGTCCTCCTCATATGCTTGTAAACAAAGTGACTTTCTCTTCCTATTTCTTTAACAGGGGACTTTTTCCTTTCTGTCAGAACCCGATGTGATTTGAGTTGTTTTCAATGAACTGCCCACGGTTCCCATAACTCCCAACCTTCTTCTCCAAAGAAATTCAAGTGATTGTTTCAGGAGGAGAGACTTCCTTTTGCTTTCTCACTTGGGATTTGGCAGAACCAGGGTGTTCGGTGGGAGTTTTATTTTCTTTGATTTGAGTCTCTCTGCAAAGTGGTGAAAGCGTTCTGTTTTCTCTGGACTCCACAGTGGGGTCTGTGGAAATTCTTTCCTCGAGGTTTCCTCAGTCATCAACAGCAGGCAGAAACACGGTCGTGTGTGGGCGGGCACAGACAGGAAAATTAAGGATTATATTGGAAATGCTTTCTAGAAGGGTTCCAAATACATAAAATGCTTTGGCTTACAGGTTTCTTTGGAAACTTGAGCATAGTCCCCTTTACTAAATCTTTTTGTCTGGAAAAATCCGGGGTCTACCTTTTAATCTTTTAAAAGGGTCTACCTTAAATCTACCTTTTAATCTTTTAAGGCATTTGATTGTGTGGATCATGACAAATTATGGATAACATTGAGAAGAATGGGAATTCCCGAACACTTGATTATTCTCATGAGAGACCTGTACCTTGACCAGGAGGCTGTCATTCGAACGGAACAAGGGGACGCTACATGGTTTAAAATCAGGAAGGGGGTGCGTCAGGGTTGTATCCTTTCCCCATACTTATTCAATCTATGTGCTGAGCAAATAATCCGAGAAACTGGACTATATGAAGAAAAACGTGGCATCAGGATTGGAGGAAGAATCATTAACAACCTGAGATACTCTGATGATACAACTTTGCTTGCTGAAAGTGAGGATGACTTGAAGTACTTACTGATGAAGGTTGAAGAATACAGTCTGCAGTATGGATTACATCTCTATATAAAGAAAACAAAAATCCTCACAACTGGACCAATGAGCAGCATCACAGTAAATGGAAAGAAGATTGAAGTTGTCAAAGAATTCACATTGCTTGGTTCTACAATCGATGCCAGTGGAAGCAGCAGTCAGGACATTAGACGATGTGTAGCATTGGGAAAGTCAACCGTGAAGGAACTGTTTCAAGTGCTGAGGAGCAAGGATGTCTCCTTGAGGACTAAGGTATGCCTGACACAAGCCATGATATTTCCAATCGCCTCATATGCATGTGAGAGCTGGACAATGAATAAGGAAGACCGAAGAAGAATTGATGCTTTTGAGTTGTGGTGCTGGCGAAGAATGCTGAAAGTACCATGGACTGCTAAAAGAACTAACAGATCTGTCCTGGAGGAAGTGCACCCGAAATGCTCCTTGGAAGCAAGAATGGCCAGACTTCATCTTACCTATTTTGGTCATGTTGTCAGAAGGGACCATTCCCTGGAGAAGGTGTCATGCTTGGTATGGTGGAGGGTTGACGAAAGGGGGGGAGGTCTTCAACAAGATGGATTGACACGGTGGCTGCGATGATGGGCTCAAGTATAGCAGGGATCATGGAGCTGGCGTGGGATTGGGCAGTGTTTCGTTCTGCTGTGCATGGGGTCACTATGAGTCGGAAATGACTCGACGGCACTTAACAACAAAATATAACAACCTTTTCATCTTTCTACCATTATGTCCTCCCTCTTTGCTTCCTCAAAGCATTTAAATATTTGTAGTAAAACTACTTTCAGGTGGGCCAAAACTTTTTTGTTCCTTGAAAGAAGCTTAAAAAAGGTCTGGAACTGGTTACAATGGCTATGGGGCAGATTCCCCAGGGGGAAGGCCCTGCACATAGCTGGCAAGTCGATTATATAGGACCAATGACACCAGTGGTTCCAGGTGGCTATAAATGGGTCCTCACAGGAAAATAGATACTTACTCTGGACTGGACTTTGCTTATCCTGTGACATGTGTAAATATCAAAAACACCATTAAAGGACTGGAACAAAAGATACTGTACCAATTTGGGCCACCAAATTATATTTCCTCAGACCCAGGAATGTACTTTACATCCCGTAGGGTGCAGCAAGGGCCAAAAAACATCATATTAAGTGAACATACTGTGTTGCATACCATCCTCAAAGTAATGGTTTGATAGAGAACTGGAATGGGCAATTGAAACATTTGTTGTCTAAAACTGGGGGAGATAAAGGCCTAAAGGGCTGATACTTTCATGAATGTGTGCTCACACTCAACATGAGTGGGGCAAAGGGAGAATCACCGCTTGACAGATTCCTATGCTTTTCTGGGGCATCGAAGGAAGAAGGGGTGGGGGAGGATGCTGGTGCCACTGTACAGTTTTTCCCCACATCACCTAACGTTGCTTTCTTCCTGCTAGAAGCTATGGTCCATGGACCTGGGATACAGCTGCGGGTGCCAGAGGCTGGGGTGATCCCTAAGCAAGAAACTGTTTCTGTACCTCTGAATCTGTATGCCAGAATTCCCAAGGGCCTTATGGGATGGATTGTACCTTCTCCCCATCTGGCCATACTAGGGCTGACAGTGATACTACCATTCTGCCCAGTGGTCGAGATAGTCCACTGGTTTTGTATCTGTGTAACCATACCCAGCATGAATGGGAGTGGACTGAGGGGGAAGCACTTGCTAGACTGATCTTGCTACCAGCAATCTGGATAGGCACAACAGCTGAACTTGATGTCCCCTCCCAAGGTGGGAAAGTCTGGGTAAAAATAAATGACGAATGGAAAGAAGGAAAAATAATAGCTGAAAGAAAAGGAATGAATACATGGGTTATGCAGCGGGGGAAATGCAACATTATGCTGATACCTAAAGATAGACTTAGGACAAGGGAATAATATTATCTCAGTTAAATATTATCAGATACCGTAAGGATGATAATGAGAAAAACTTTTGGATCAGATGGACAAATATAGCAGACCTGAATGGCTGGTATCTGAATAATCTCACCCTTAGGACTCTTTGCCTTACTAAAAGACTAATTGTTAATGACCTTGGGATTGGTAATATGATCAGAAGGGGCAAATTAATCTTTCAAGTGTGAAAGGGCTAATGACTAGAAGAGTCAGGGGGCGCAATGAGGTGAATTGCTTGATGTGGCCCTTCTAGCCATTGTCCTCCATTCTGTGATGTATTGCAAATACTATTATCCATGCCTGTTTGGGGTGGTGTGGTAGTTAAGGTCGGGTGTTAACTTGGCTGGGCAGCTGGTAGTAGTTGTTCCCTATAAGGGCTGACAATCGACTCTGTGGTGGGATTTGCCTTGAGCTGCTGATTGTTAAAGCAGTCCAGTAGGGTTATTTCTGTTGGAGCAGCACAGGGGGAATGTATCTTGAGTCCTGCCTTGCTGGAGGGTATAATTCAAATCACTACCCTTAGCTTCCTTGAGGGTATACCTACGAATCTCCTGGGAAGGTTTGCCCTCCTCTTGCTTGGCTTCTGTGTTTTGGCACATCCTCATCTCACCCCTGGATTTGGGACAGCAGCCGTCATCTGATCTGCTGATCGGGGTTCATCAAACCCCGAGAATTGGGAGGATCCTCCAGACCCACTCACGGACCTGGGACCCGCCAGCCTGGCAGCCTCCGCCACTACCACGTGAGATGATCCCTTGGGTGTCTGTGAGTGTGTGAGGTGTTACAGTGAAATACAGAACCCTAAGACGGAATTACTGAGAGGAGGAAGAGGAGGAGTTAGTGTCTGAAATGTTGGAGTGGTACGGTAGTTTGGACATTTGGGACATCTTTAACTTCCACATCATGGGGACCAGCCTTGTGCTGATCTCTCTGAGAGAAATTGTTCAACCACTTGCCTTTAAATATTAATAGCATTTATACATGTCTTCTGATTTTTCAACAAGGAGGTTTTTGTCTTTTGTTCTTAGAAGTTGATTTTTTGAATCCATTAAATTATATATTGCCTAAAACAGGTGGGCCTGACACTCTTTGATAGACTGTCAAATATCATTAAGTCGGGAGAGAGCTGCTTTGGGTACCTCCTTCTGGCTGAGTGTGTGTTCATAGGCTGAGAACCGTGCACTGTGCCCCACGCCTCTTGACTAGAGAGAGGACCCGTTCTCTGTTGCTAATTTGGTAAAAGATGAGGCTCCAAGTGGGGGCAGAGAAGTAGTCTTAAAGTGCTTTGAGCAGGAGCTGTTTTTAGGTACATTCATCCTGGGTTTGAGTACTCCACGCCACCGGTACGCCACCATTTACTTCGGAGCAGCACCCAGATTTTCTGGTAGTGCACCCCGCTGCTTCAGCCTGTCCCTGCTGGACGTGGCCAGCTGACACTGGAGACCCAGTTGCTGTGGAGCCGGTTCTGACTCCTGGCGACTCCTCGTGTGTCAGGGTATAGCAGTGTCCCACAGGCTCTTCAGCGGCTGGTTTTCTTTTCTTTCTTTTTTCTTAATTTTTTTTGTTTGGTGGGGGGAGGGAGTAGATTTTAGGCCTTTTCTTTCTAGGTGCCTCTGTGTGCATTTGAACTGCCAACCTTCTTGTTAGCAGCAAAGCACTTAACCTTTTGTGCCATCCAGGGACTCTGAAACCAAACCATAAAACCAAACCCGCTGCCAGTGAGTCGATTCCAACTCATAGTGACCCCCATTGGGTTTCCAGGGTGGTTCTCTTTTTGCAAGTAGATTGCCCCTTCTTCCTTCCCTGGAGCAGCTCGTGGGTTTGAATCACCAACCTTCTGGTTAGCAGTCAGATGCCTTAGGCACTGACTCCAGTTAACTGATAAACCAAAAAAAGACCCAACTCATTGGCGTCAAGTTGATTCTGACTCATAGCGATTTTCTAGGACAGAGTAGAGCTGCCTCATAGGGTTTCCAAGGCTGTAATCTTTCAGGAAGCAGATTGCCGTATCTTTCTCCTGTGGAGCGGCTGGTGGGTTCAAAAACTGCTCAGCTTTCAGTTAGCAGCCAAGGGCTGAACCATTGCACCACTAGGGCTCCTTGGTCAACTAATAGTAGGGAGGTGGGAAACAGTTCCCATAGTAGCTGATTCTGCATGTTGTCATCGTCAGACTCCTGACTGACGGTGCCCCCACGCTGCTTGGTCCTGCAGTATCCTGTGATCAGCTCGTGATTGGACCGTTGTGATCCATAGAGTTTTCATTGGCTGTTTTTCAGAACTAGATCACCAGGCCTTTCTTCCTAGTCTTAGTCCACTGAAACCTACTGAGCATTGTAATACCACACAAACTGTGACCCATAGACATGGGGGTTGGCTGCGCGTGAGGTGCGTTGGGCTGGAACTGGATCCAGGCCCCCTGCATGGAAAGCGAGAACTCAGTTGAAACCACTAAGAGGAAGACCCCTCAGCGGGGGTGTACGGGCTGTCTTAGAGAGTTTTTGAGATTGTTGCCAACAGAATGAGTGAGATTACGGAGTCTGCAGATGTTTGAATGAGTCCTACCAAGTGTTCACTGAGTGTTTTCTGTGGTAGGTGGCGTGCTGAGTGCTTTCCGTGTATGCCTCATGTATTCTTAGCACTAAACCTGTAAAGTGGTGACTTGCCTTCACACAGGATTAGGCGACTTGTCGAATGCCTTACAGCAGACAGTAGAGCTAATCCAAGGAACTGGACTTGCAAACGCATGCTCCTAACTTCTGCCCTGTGTTCTTTCAGTATTTAGTAATTGACGTTGATAATGATGAAGTTTTTATGATTATATATGTTTTCCATTTTATCATTATCATATATAGTATATATCATTGCTGTTGTTGGTTGCCTTCAGGTCAGTCCTGACTCATGTGTAGACTGGAACTGCTCTGTAGGATCTCAAGGCTGTGACCTTTTGGTTGCAGCCAGGCCTGTCTTCCGAGGTGCCTCTGAGTGGGTTTGTACCGCCAACCTTTTGGCTAGTAGTGGAGTGCTCAACCACTTGTGCCATCCAGAGACCCTCCATGTCATGATTACACTTACTGGTGTTGCTATTGGGAAACAAGTCCTACAAGGTAAAATGCTGCTACCAGTAAGCACTGAAGTGCTCACTTGGAATTCGGGACTTGATGTTCTCTGTCCAACCCTCTTGCCATTCCAGCATGTTCTTGCTGAATGCGCCTCATTTTTCTCTTAATAAACACTCTACTATTTTGGTAGCCTTCTCCAGGGCTCCCTGAATGGGGATGGTTGGTACCTGTGAGAAGAGGGCCCAGCCTGCGGGTTCTTCCTCCTGTGGAAGTGAGAGAGGGGGGTACCTTGGGGCTAAGATTAGGTGGACAGGGTCTCTGAATGTCCTGAGTCTTCAAGAAGTGTCTTACAATAGTTTATGAATCAGAAAGTGACAGAATGGCTATACGAGGCTGTGATTGTTTGAAGTGTTATGCTCTTAAGGGTGCTGACCGCTGTCATTTGGGCAGGACTTTCAACTATCCATTCAGGAACCCTGGTCTCGGCCCTTATCTCTTAATTACTTGGATATAGATATGGAAGTGCTCTTCATACCTAGACTTGACCAGAAAATGGTACATACATTGGGTGTTATCGTTGATGTGGGTTCTGATGCATTGGCAGCCTCACGCGTGTCAGAATACATGTGTTGGGTGTTGTCCTTGGTGTCGGTTCCGACACATTGGCAACCCCACACGTCAGAATGCAACCATGTCCCACAGGGTTTTTCAATGGCTGAATTTTTGGAGGAAGGTCACTAAGCTTTTTTTCCATGGCACTGCTGGGTGGGTTCGAACCACCAACCTTTTGTTCAGCAACCAAGCACTTAACTGTTTGTGCCACCCAGGAACTGTGAGATCTGCAAAATCTCATTTAATATGAGTTAATACACAGTTCTGCTCTTGGGTTGAAGGAAACCCCCAGGGCACAAACACCGATGGTGGCCACGTGGCTTAGCAGTGTGGTAACGGAGACTGGGCACGGGTGGTGGTGGACAGTAGCTCAGGTGTGGCTGGGTAGGGACGTCCACCAAGAGCCGCTCGGGCAGGATTCCTGCCCTGCTGCAGCTCAGTGTCCTATGGAAGAAAATTGCCACTTAGAGCAGTAACTCTGGAGACCTGTACTCGGGCCAAGGAGGCCTCGATCGCACAAATGCAGAACTGATGGATGTGACCTAGCAGCGTGTGTGAAACAGATGGCAAGGCTGGGCTGGGCTGCAAATTCACGGTGCTGTTGTTGCCAGAACCTCTAATTTGATCTTAAATTTTTTTATGTAATGACTTTATTGTTTTCATAAAAATGATACATGATGCTTATTTAAAAAAAAAAAAAAAAAAAATCTAGCCATAGAGGAAAGTACAAAGAAGAAAACACCATTCAGTCTAAATCTCAGCTTCCAGAAAGGACTCATTTTAATATTTGGTAGACACAGTTTCCCAGATAGCTCTGGGCATATTTTCAAGTAGAATTGATAGCTGGAGAAATACGTAAATGGGCAATTTTATAGCAGTATGTTCCTGCTACGTGTGTTATTTTCCAAACAAAAAACAATTTCTCACTGTAGCATAAGAGAAGACAGAAGTAATGCTGAAGAAACTGAAGTATGACTGAACTTCATTCAGTTCACTGGTTCTTCACCAAAAGAAATTAGTGTCTGACATCCCTCAGGCAGGGGTTTTCAACCAGGGGCAGTTTTTACCCCCCAGCGCTGATGGTGCAACGATTAACATTTGCTGCTAACTGAAAGGTTGGGAGTTTGAATCTACTCCGAGGTTCTGCGAGAGAAAGGCCCCGTGATCTGCTCCTGTGAAGATGACAACCAGGAAAACCCTTTGGGGCAGTTGGCTCTGACACGTGGGGTCCCTATGAGTCAACACTGACTGGACAGCCCCTAACCACAGAGGACAGTTAGCAGTGTCTGGAGACGTTTTTGGTTGTCAGAACGGGGGAGGATATATCTCGTTATTTTGTTGGTGGTGCCATTAAGTACCTTCTGACTCATGGCGACCCCATGAGGTATTACTGGCGTGGAGTGAGTAGAGGCCAAGGCTGCTGTTGAATGTCCTACAATGCACAGCAGAGTCCCCTGTAACAAACAACTGTCCTGCCCCAAATGTCAGTAGTGCTGAGGATGAGAAAGTGTGCTTGGAGGTTAGGGAAAAGATCGTTCAAGTCATCACGAGGATGAGTTTGAAATCATTATTTTTTAGCTCTGTTGCAGTTTTAGGCAATTTTGATTGGGTTTCTATAATGAGGGATGAGATGATTATTATAATTCTTCCCTCCTGCCCTTAACAACAAAATCAAGAGGTGGCATGTATTATTTTCCCTTTGTTGAGGTTTATAACATTTACATTCTGTTCTGCCTCCTTGCCCCCCAAACGTTTAGTCTTGGTTTCATATTTAAATGATTCAGTGCCAAACCCATTAACCCATTTCCTTCTAGTTGATTGTGACTCAAAGTGACCCTCTAGGGCAGAGTAGAACTAACTGCCCCACAGGGTTTCTAAGGTTGTAATCTTTACAGAAGCAGACTGCCTTATCTTTCTCTAGCAGAGTAGCTGGTGGGTTTGAACCACCAGCCTTGCTATTAGCTGCTTAACCGTTGCCAAACACCATTTCTGTCCATGGATTCCCCTTCTCTGGGTTTATTTTGAGTCAACATTTGGTTGGTTAGTTACTTGATCTTAATGCAAGTTTAATATGTGTGGGAAGGGGGCTGTCAGACTCCACCCTGGTTTAGCCTGGTCAGATTCTTACCTGCAGTTTAGAGTTTGTGTCTGAGCATCATACTTAGAAGAACAGCGAGACACAGTATCTCTGGGTCTCTGTAGGACGTGAAACCGTGTCCCATGTAGAAATGGAATTGAAAGTCAGTGGATGGAAGAGGGAAAACTGGAGAAATGAGTTAACAATCCTTGTGCCATTGTTAGCTGCTGTCAGGTCAGTCCGCGATTCATGACGACCCTGTCCCCAGCAGAACAAAACGCTGCCTGGGCCTGCGTCATCCCCACGATGGCTTGCAGATCAGACCATGTGGTCCGCAGGATTTTCAGAAGTGGATAGCCAGGCCTTCCTTCCTAGTCCGTCTCAGTCGGAAGCTCAGCGGAAACCTGTTCAGCATCATATTGACGAACAGGCCTGAGTGACAGGTGGTCGTGGCTTCTCCTGAGGTACATTGGCCAAGAATGGAACCCAGGGGACCTGTTGGGAAGATGAGCGTTCTGCCACGGAACCACCAGTGTCCCACTTATTCTTAGTTCTTTGAAAAGCCTTCCACGTGGAAGCAGGATTGGTTGTGCTCTGAGGGCCCTCAGAAGGTTAGAACTGGGATCATACGGACGTAAAGGGCAGGGTGGCTGTTACAGGCTGCAGTGGGATGGCCTCCCTGTTAGCTGAAGGGTGCAGGCAGCCTGGAGAACCACCTGTGGCCGTATTGTATGTAGATGTTGGCTCAAGGCATCAGCGGAGTGGCTATATTTGGGTGACGTTCCAAGCCTGAGATTATGATATTCTAATAATGCTTCCTGACAGCCACCAGTCTTGGGGACGAACACCAGTCACTGCTGTTTGGGATAAGAATGAGAACAGCCAGACTGTGTGGCATTAGCAGCTGGATCGGGGCAGAGCCTTAAATATTCTGAACCCCATGTGTTTGGACCCCCCATCTGCTGAGTGAAAAGGTGCTACAGCAATGTGTTACGTGTTGGATTCGGCTGAACTGGTTTCCAGTTGTTGTCTGTAGAATTTGCAGAATTACACAGATGGAGTACATTCTAAACACGATCCCAGAGCCAATAAATTTATATATAATCTGGGCAGTGTATCATAGATGCTGCAAAGGGAACTAGTCCTACAGAGATCGTTCCTTGTGTAATTGGAATTGGGTGTTCTGTGAATGCCTTAATCAGATGTCTGTCATAGTGTGGCTTATGGATGGCTTTGTTTTGTTGCAGGGGAGCTACCCAGTTTGGGAAGATTTCATAAACAAAGCAGGAAAACTACAGTCCCAGCTCCGGTAAGTAAAAGCTTATTGTGTATAGAAAAAAAGCAATATTCTTAAACAGAGGATGAAGTAGGACAGACCCAAGGTAAGGTGCAAGATTGGGCTAATTGTGCAAGTGTTATGGATATAGAAGGATGTAGTGGGTTCTACTTTGGCATCACCACTTACTAGCAATATGTCCTAGCCTCTGATAACCATCTGTAAAACTGGACTCATATCTACTCTGCCTCCGTCCATAGGAATTTTGAGAGTCAAATGAGGTAATGATGGTCAGCATTGATGTAGCATCACTGTGTACTAGACATATGTTAATTTATTTAAATCTTAACAACCCCATGAGGTAAGTCCAGTTAGTATCCCGTTTTGTTGATCAGGAAACTGAGGTACAGATAAGCTAAATTACTTATTCAAAGTCTCACAGCTAATAAGTGGCAGAGCAGGGATTTGAACTCAGGAGCCTGACTCTGGATTCCATGTTCTTACCCATTCTGTTTACTGTCTCTCAGTATAAAGAGTTTAAAATCTAGTGCCGACTGTTGTCTGATTTCACTTATATGAAAATGCCTAGAAAAGGCAAACCTATAGAGCAGATGGAGATTAGTGGTTGCCTAGGGATAGGAATAGAAGGAGGGATAGACCACAAATGGGCATGAGGGATCTTTTTAGGGGTGATCAGAATGGGCTGACAAATTGGCTTGTGGTCATGATTTTACAGCCCTGTACATTTACTGAGAATCATTGAATCATACACTTAAAATGGGTGACTTTTATGGTGTGCAGATTTTACCTCAACAAAAGCTATTAAATAAGAACAAATCAGACATAGTGCTGCTGATCTACAGGGAAGTTATTCTTTATTATTATTATTATTATTATTATTGTGATTTGGGTGGAAATTTACAGAGCAAATTCACTTTCCATACAACAGTTCACGCACACATTGCTCATGACATTAACTACAATTTATCTCAGTGCAACAGCTCCCCTCCCACTTGCTCCCGATAGTTACCTCTTCCCTGTGTCTACCCTTCCATGCACTCCTGCCCCCTGAGCTGTCTCCCTGTGCAAATGGCAGTTATTCTTGCCCTGTGTCTACCCTTCCATGCACTCCTGCCCCCTGAGCTGTCTCCCTGTGCAAAGGGCAGTTACTCTTGCCCTGTGTCCATCCCTCCATGCACTCCTGCCCCCTGAGCTGTCTCCCTGTGCACAGGGCAGTTACTCTTGCCCTGTGTC
>NW_006921693.1:5582558-5595801 GCF_000298275.1 Orycteropus afer afer
GCCCCCTGAGCTGCCTCCCTGTGCATAGGGCAGTTACTCTTGCCCTGTGTCCATCCCTCCATGCACTCCTGCCCCCTGAGCTGCCTCCCTGTGCAAAGCGCAGTTATTCTTGCCTAGCCTTGTTCCTGTTCAGGTGTCATTGTATCAGTGTTTCACCATCTTTCTGAGGAAAGCTGTAGTCTTTTAAATCAGCAGGCAGAAGGAATTTCATTGCACATGGTGGGTGTTCCATGAAGGAAGGACCATTTTAAAAAGTACTTACTTTCATGATCTTTGCTTGTAGTATTAGGGGGATGGCATTGTTTAGTTTGGATGAATAGAGGATAGTTTTCTAAAGAGAAGAGCTAATAGATGTTTTCTAGCCAGGGGAGGGGGGAGGCGCCATGTAGATGGCAGAGAGAGATGAGGGAGAGGTGACATGTCCCTTTTGGACACCTGGAGTTACAGACTAGTGCTTCAGCCATAGGACTGGAGGTTTTGTTAATCCCTATAGATTAGGAGAGGGTTGATTTTATCCGTTCCGTTCCTCTAGCTTTATGGGTTAATACGTATCTCCCAAAAAGATGTGTTAAAGTCCTAACGCTGTCCTGTGAAAGTGACCTTATTTAGAAATACGGTCCTAGCAGATGTGATCAAGTTTAAATGAGGTCATTACCATCCAGTGTAAGTAGTGTCCTTGTAAGAGGAGGAGGACACAGCGACCCACAAGGAGAATGCCATGGGGTTATGGAAGCAGATATTGGGGAGATGCATGTACAGGCCAAGTAATGCCAATGATCGCTGGCCACACCAGAGGCTGAGAGTAAGGCATGAAACAGACTCTACTCGAAAGCCTTCAGTGGGGGCACAGCTCTGCCAGTCCCTTAATTTCAGACTTCCAGCCTCCAAAACTATGAGAAAACAAATTTCTGTTGTTTAAAGTCATCTACTCAGCTCACTCCCATTGAGTCAATTGCATAGTAACTCATAGTTGATTGAATGGCTACTCATGAGTCAACTCATAGCAACCTCTATTGGGTTTCCAAGACTGTAAATTTTCACAGAAGCAGCCTGCCTCATCTTTCTTCCATGGAGCAGCCGGTGGGTTCAAACCAATGGCCTTAACCACACCACCACCAGAGCTCCTTAAAGTCAGCCACCCAAACCCAACTGCTATCAGGTTGTTTCCAACTCATAGTGACTCCCATTGAGTTTCCAAAGCTGTAAATCTTTTGGAAGTAGATTGCCTCATAGTCCTCTCGTGGAGAAGCTGGTGGGTTTGAACCACCACCTTCTAGTTAGCAGCCAAATGCCTTACCCATTACACCACCAGAGCTCCTTAAAGTCACATAGTAGGCAGTCATTTATGATAGCTGTCCTAGGAAACTAATACAGGGCCTGAGGCTGCTCATGAACTTGAACTTGCTCTGGGATTGTAGAGCAGTGAGTAGACCTCCAGGTGGACAGCGGTTTCTAAGTAGTAGTAGCTTCTCCAGTTGTCAAGTACTTTATCATTTTCATGCTTAAGAACTTGGGATTCCTCTATGCCAGGTCACATTCAACAGCTTCTGCTCAGAACTCAAGGCACGTTATCCAAGGCCTTCAACAACAAGAAAACAAAGATAAACGGACTCAGGGACAACCCCACATGTGTCGGAGTACAACTGTGCTCCATAGGGAGCACTGACTGATGGTTCAGAAGTAGAGCGCCAGCCTTCCCTTCCAGGCACTTTGGGTGGACTTGAGCCCTCACCCTTTAAATTAGCAGCCAGACACATTAGCCATTTGTACCACCAGGGTCTCTGTGGCCTTCATCAGCCTCTCCTTACTTTTAGCCAGATTGAAGGAGCCCTGGTGGTACAGTGATTAAGCGCTCGACTCTAACCACAAGGTTGGAGGTTTGAACCCACCCAATGACTACCTGGGAGAAAGACCTGACAGTTTATTCCCAGAGAGATCACAGCCATGCAAGCCCTATGAGGCAGTTCTCTCCTGTCGTACAGGGTCATTATGAGGCTTGATGGCACCTCATGGCAACTCCCTCCCCTGCTCCATCTCTGCCATCACCACCATCATGTATTTCAAGGAGGTCATCTCCATCCTCCAGGAGCTCTTCTCCGTATTAGAACACTTAAATGCATTTTTTTCCCCACTTTTTCTTATTTGTCCTCAGTTGTCTTGGCAGGCTTTCAGGGTTGACCAAGAACATGGTTCTTTTCTCCTTTGACAAGTGAGCATGCTAAAGCTAAAGAATTGACTGACTAGCTGTCTTGATAAACATACAAAGTAACATTTTGAAGTAATCATAGCTTATTCCCACCTGTACAGGTATAATTTGTGTTTTTAAGAATATCGAGGCCTTCTGAGGGAAGGTACCATTTATTATTTGGTCAAATGACTAGTACTTGGCTGACAGCATGGTAAGGGCCTCATACACATGGTTTAATTTTCTGTATTAGAGAAAGGAACAAAATTACGCTGTAGAAGAGACACGTACGTCTTGGAGTATTTAAGCCAAATCGTTCCTTTCTGTTGCTGGTGGCTGCTTGTCTGCTGTGCCCCTCAGAAGGTCAGGGTATCTTGTGACTATGTCATGCAGTGAAATATGGCTGTAATTGGAAGGCAATTAACAGCTCTTACCCACACCCATCATTGAGTCGGTTCCAGCTCATGGCAACTCTGTGTCACAAAGTAGAACTGCTCTGATCTTTACAGAAGCAGATTGCCAGGCCTTCCTCAGCACTGCTGGGTGGTTCAAACCTCCATCCTCTTGATTAGCAGTGAGGTGGAAACCCAGGCTCTACCCATGGACGCTTCTTTCCTCGAAATTGGCCGCTTTCCTAATTTGCAGAGGAATCCTGGAGACCATGTCATCCACAAGGACCTCTGCAATGGGTTCATAAGACTTGGATGGTTGACGTGGATGTGCGTGAGACTAAATCCAGCCATTGTGTCAGAAATTAATTGTAAATCAAATTAGGTATTTCTGAACTCAAAGATGTTTGATAAAGTGAACTTTTCATGAGTTTGCACTTGATGTCTTTAAAAAATATGCTTTTAAGAGAAGTTGATTGTTGGCCAAGTGAGTAGCTGATTGGTTGGTCTGTTGGTTTTGTGATGTCCTGTCATGTTTTCTCTGTGAATGTCATGGTTTTTTTTATTTGAACACAGAGTTTTCTTACTCCATTAGAAAACTTCAGTCCTCATTTTGAGATTCTCTAAGAGACTGTTGCCCAGGTCTCCCCAGGGACCACCTCAGGAACCTTCTTCTGTACCTTTTGGCACTTTTATTTTTCTTTGATTTCATACTCATGGCACTTACATTTAAAGACCATTTTTTGCCTTTTTCTCCATTTTAAACTCTTCTCTTTCCAGGCCTAGTCTCATCATCTTTATTTAGCAATTTTGGATTCATAGCAATGCTTGGTAAAGACTGGACTCGTATGTGGGATTCTTGAAAATTCACTTCAAGCTATAAGCTTGATTGTAAAGTCCTTAGAAGCATGTTCTGGGGCTTGTTTGCTGGGTGTCCATGGTCCTGCAGTGGAATGTTGCTAAGTCTTCATTGAATGATGTCTTGCATCAAGACTCTGGGAACCAGTAGACCACAGAGGCCTCAGAATATCTTGTAGTGCTCAGGAAGAGGTGAAGAATTCAAAATAATTTCTAGACACAGAATGGGTATGGTAACTTCTCCCCATTCTCAACTTTTGGGAATTCAGAATGTATAGTTGAAATAGCATTCTGAGGTTGAAAAAATAGTATCTCAGTTTCATGATAATTAGGATTTTTGGGGAAAAGTTGCATGTGTAGGATCTTGTAACGGGAGGAGCATGGGACCATGAGTCATGACACTGGGTGGCTAGTTCCAGCTCTTGGAGTCCCTGGGTGGTGAAAACGGTTAACACACTCTGCCAACAAAATGTTGGTGGTTCAAGGCCATCCAGAGACACCTCAGAAGAAGGGTCTGGTGATTGCTTCTGAAAAGCCAGCCACTGAGAACT
The DNA here is from genome assembly GCF_000298275.1 of Orycteropus afer afer. Classification (NCBI taxonomy): domain Eukaryota; kingdom Metazoa; phylum Chordata; class Mammalia; order Tubulidentata; family Orycteropodidae; genus Orycteropus; species Orycteropus afer. Next base: position 5,586,542 of record NW_006921693.1, read on the forward strand.
CTTTGGAACATGATTCTATTCTGATACATGTGAGGTCACCATGAATTGGAATCAACTCAATGACAAACGTACTACTCTCAAGTCTGTCTGAATGATTGATCTGGAAGGTCAACTTTGCATTTTGTAGTTTCAGTTATTGTATCTCTAAAATGAATTGTTGGCCTAGTTGAATTCTCTCCAAGGTTCCTTTCCCCATTCCATGTCTCTCTGTGTGTTGTTTTCCTACTCTAGAATTAATTTTAGCTATAGCATTTCAGTTTTTTAATGATGCTTTTTTTTTAGGTAGCAACACATGTCTGTCTCTTCCTCCTCTGTCAAAATTGGCCTGGTAATAAACAATCAAGTGGAATGGAATGGGAAGTACCACTAGCATTTATTGAATAGCACTGTGTGAGCTAGACGTTGTTGGGTAGAGCACTAGTGTAAGATGGACAGAATGCTTCCAAAGGAAAAAAAAAGTGGGGCCAGGAAGCCAGTGGTTGTCTAAACATAATTGAGCTGTTTCTCTTGGAAGTTCACGTTCTGCCATAGCAGAGGTTTCAGCCCTTCAGCTGTAGGGAATTTGCCGGTGTGAGCCATTCCTCATGCTTTTGTTATCTGTTTGCATTTTCAGGACAACAGTAGTAGCAGCAGCTGCCTTCTTGGACGCCTTTCAGAAAGTAGCTGACATGGCTACCAACACACGTGGTAAGCAGATGGAGGGATGGTTTCCAGCCCTAAGCGAATGCAGCATGTGGGCTCCCACCCTGGGGTGCCTTCACAAGGAGGTGTGGCTTCAGAACTGAGCTTATTCGAGCGTTTTGTTTTTTAACCTTTGTGGGATTCCATGTCTGAGATGTTCCCTACAGCCCTCCAGATAACAGATCACACGTACAGAAGAATGAAAAATGAAGGCAAGGAACCACTGTTCAGGTGTGGTTGAGGTGGCTTGATGTGTTTTTTTTTTTATCACTCCCCCTCACCCCATTTCATATTTTTTCCTTCTAATTGACAAGATAACACATTTTCAGGTCTTTATAAGTATATCACCACATAAAGATATTCCAGAAAGTACAGTTCTTTTTAGTAACTGTGATAATTTTTTTTTTTAATTGTGGGGTTTGATAAGTTTCAATGACATGCTGGATGAAGAACTCTGAGCTTTGCGCTGGGTTGCAGTTTGGTTTTTCCTCCTCACTTGGGCTATCCTAAGGTTTTCCTTGTTGCCCTGTGGAATGGGGAACAGTGGAGATTACTGGATACACCGTTTATATGGATCCCCATGAAACGAGGTACCCTTTTATAGTAAGTACAATATTCCATTGTATTCTGTCTGCTTTTGTGCCTCCTACATTTGATGAAAACGCCTTGAGGTAGAGTCTGTGACTTCTTCCGGTCTGAACCCCTCAAACTATAGTGGCTCAGACATAGTAGATCTTTAAAGTATGTTTAACAATGAAGTGAACAAGGGGAAATATTTTGAAAACGGTTAATAGTTTCAGTGAATCCTGAATCACACAAAAGAATATTTGTAATATGGGGAAGGGATAGGGAAGATATCCTGGACCCACCACCATCTTTAAAAATACAGCATATACCAGTACTTAGGGGCCTCTGTTCCAAGTGGGGTGTTTTCCTTTTCATTCCAAAGCAGAGACTCTCTCCTGCCTCTTACTTTGCCTTATTTTTCCAGATCTTCTCATTGCATAGCCAGCAGCTACATGCCTGTTGTCTTTATTTTCATGGTGACATTGGGAAATGTGGCGGGAAGGTTTCTGTTTCTCTGAATCATGTGAAGGGTACCTCTGGTGGGTTTCAGTCGGTACCCAGTTACCATAGGTGCCCAATGAAATACTTGAATGAATATGCAGTGAAGAGACTTCTCATTCATTTGTCAATTACATCACCTCCAAACCCTGCCCTTCCTCCATCACCACCATAGAAGGGCAATTCCAGTTTCTTTTCCCACAAACTTGCTCTGTTTTTCCTCCCTTCAATCCATCAGAACTTCCAGGCCCTCAAGGAGCATGCTCCTTGTTTTAAAAAATTAAAATAATGAAGTATAGGAAGTAAAATCCATCTCCATCCCTCCCAGCATGTCTTCAGAGACCGGGTTCAAGAAACTCAGAAACTGCTCTTATTTCAGGCACTGTGTTGGGACCACAAACATGAGTACGTTACTCTCTTGGCCCTGGAAGAACTTACTGTTGAGTGGGGAAACGAGATGTTTAAATAAAGAATTTCAATCTAGAAATCGTATGTGTGGTATAGTAATGATGGGAGAACAAAGTGCTGTGGGAGCAGAGAAGAATGAGCCGGTGACACAGCCTGCGGAGTCGTGGAACTCTCCTGAGAGGGAGGTGATATTTCTCCTCAACCCCAAGATGCCAGCCGTGTTCCGGAAGGTACCCTAGGAGAATGTGGTGGCGATAGCAGTGCTCTTTTTCCTTCCTCCAGCTTATCAACTGTATGTGGGTCTTGACCAGTGACTTTCTTTAAGCCTTTGTTTCCTGATGATTACATAGCTTACACAGTGAAACCTGTGAATGCCAGAACTTGACGGGGACTGCCTTGCTTTTCCAGGTCTCGTAAGTTTTTCACCTTTGACAGGGTGCAGTCTTACTATGTTTTTTTTTTCCAAACTTTTTCTTGGGGTTTGGGTGAAAGTTTACAGGGCAGATTAGTTTGCCATTCAGTTCACATACACTTTGTTCTGTGACGTGGTTGCAGTCCCCATTTCCCATGTGTTCCTCCTTCCTGCCCCCTTTTGCCTCCTGAGCTTTGTTTCCTGGGCAAAGGCGGCCCTTTGGCCTGGTCTGGTTGATTGTTCTGAGGAGTACGTTCCTCCCAAGTGTTACCGTTTGGCTGAAATGGGGTCCCTTGGAAGGTGGGTTCAGTTCCAGGCTTGAAGAATGTCTAAGGGCACGGTCTTGAGGGTTCTACCAGTCTCTGTCAGACCTGTAAGTCTGGTCTTTTTATGATTTTGAATTTTGTTGGACATTTTTCTCCCCCTCTGCCCAGGACCTTCTATTGTGATCTCGATCAGAGCAGAGTGGCAGCTGGGTGCTGTCCACTTTTTCTGCTTCGTGTCTTACCACTTTATCACTCATTTAGGTGGAAGACATTGTTCTTTCTCTAACAAGTTTCTACCTTACACAGGTTCCAGCTTTCACAGGCTTTACTGTATGGGTTCATTAGAGAAACTTTAGAAAGCATTAGCCGAAGACAAACATGCAGGGCAAGCCAGTGATCACCGTGGCTGAGAAGACCAGGTCTATTTCACGTTGTCAGTATTTTCTTCTACTTCACAGTGTCTGGAACTGGACTTGTTAGCCATATCAGTGTGTTTCTATAATGAAAACCTGTTGCCAATGAGTTGATTCCAACCCATAGCAACCCTATAGGATAGGGTAGAACTGCCTCATAGGGTTTTATTTTTTCTTCTTCTTTCTGGTGGCACAGTGCCTACAGCATTTGACTGCTAACCAGAAGGCTGGCAGTTCAAACCCACCAACCACTCTTTGGAAGGAAGGTTGGACAATCTACTTCTGTAGGGATACTGCCTCAGAAACCCAAGGAAGGGTCGCTATGAGTTGAATCGACTCTATAGCAGTGAGTTTGGTTTTGGTTTGGTTTTTTAAAAAAAATAGATATCCTTTCATTAAGCCTTAGACAGAACAAAGGCAAAGACAGTCATTCAGATGAGGGCAACTGTTAGTGTGTACATGGCATGCACACTGATAAAATACCACCCTAGGTTTGCAAGAGTATAACTCTTCACAGAAGGAGACTGCCACGTCTTTCTCACGGGCGGCTGGTGGGTTTAAACCACCAACTTTTCAGTTAGCAGCTGAGTACTTAATCACCGTGCCCCCGAGCTCCTTGTTTCTAGACTAGCCATTGAATTTTTTATTTTGCTCTGCTGTTTTAAAGAATGGAGATATCTTGCATTGCAGTTTTGACTCATAATGCATGTATATTTTTCTGTGATTCGTAGTATATTTCTCTATTTTAGTGTTTAGTTGTCGGATGAGACCTGAGGGATGGAATGGAAAGGTACCCCGATTGTCCATAATGTCCTGCAGTGGGAACCTGGATGTTTGCAGAGGCCCATCCCCTGAGGAGTTTCTGGTGGGAAACTCGAGGGCCTGGAAGTTCTCATGGATTGAAGGGAGGAAAAACAGAGCAGTTATTTGTGGGAAAAGAAACCGGAATTACCCCTTTGTGGTCATGATGGAGGAAGAGTGAGGGTTTAGAGGTGATACATTTCACAAAAGACAAGTAATGTCCCAGGGAACAGACTACAGCTTTGATAGGTTTTAGACTGTTTGTTTTTAGGTCAATCTTAATGGTACCAGAATACTTTCTGTTTAGAATCTATATGCACTTGTGAGAGAAAACTGTCTTTGAGTGATGGGAGTGTGAGAACTCTCATATAAGCTGAAACATGTTTTTGATAGAATTTAGCTTGATTTATTCTAGGTTGATAGAAAGAGGGATATTTTATGGGAGTGATAAGCTAAAGTTGAAGGCACTTTTTGTATGCTCAGTATGTGTCAGAAATGATTTTTGTTGTTGACTTTTATTACTAATTTCTACTTACAAATAGAAAAATAAAGAACATGCTCCTTATTTTAAAAAATTCAAATAATGACGTATAGGAAGTGAAACCTGTCCCCACCCTTCCCAGTATGCCTTCAGGGATCAGATTTAGTGTTATTTATAGACTTTTTTTTTTTTTTGTAATACGTAGATAAGACATGCCTGGGAGGAAGAAAGCTAGTTGCAGAATGATATGTAGAGTGTATGTAGATTAAAATATATAAGTATGATCTTTTTCAAAAGGTAGGCCCTAAGAAATGTTCCTGGGTTTTTGTTCCACAGTGTATTAGACGTATCTTTCCATGTCAGTACCTGTCGAGAGACCTCATTGTTTCAAGTGGCCGCATGGAATTCCACTATGTGGATACAATCAGCTTCATCATTCTTTTGTGGGTAAATACTTAGGTCGTCTTGAGTTATCTGCTGCTAAAAGCTGTGACACAGTCAGTGCCCGTGTGTACACCCTTTTGGAGATTTACAAGTAATCTATTTTTAATGGTGTGTGAATCACCAAGGAAATGATGAATCTGTAGAAAAGGCTTCAAGCTGTTTTGATCAGCAAATATTTTGGGGCTTAAGGTCATCACAGGCTGTAGCTTTAATACAGTTTGAAATGTGCAGTCTCCCCTGTCCAGAAAAAAGCATGTTTTGTCCGGTGTCTTGCCTCTGTAAGAGATGTATTTTCCAAGTCGCTTTTTTTCTGGAAACCGTAGAAGGAAATTGGAGTTATTGTTAAGTGCATCTCTTTTGGGCAGCTGTCCAGAATTTTCAAGCTAGCAGGTCTCTGGCTTCCAAAATATTAGCATTTCATATTGTTTCCGGAAGGAAACAGCTCAGAGAGGTCTTTGTCCTTTTTAGCAAATATTTTGCATCATCTATTAATAAAATGTAATTAAGTAGGGAAAACTTTTATAATTAGTCACTAAGGAAACAAATGAATCTAGCCATTATATGCCTGTTGTTAAATACAGTATAGAAATATGTTAGAACTCGATTTCATTCATTTTGTTAAAAAAAAAAAAAAAGAAAGAAAATTATTGTGAAATATATATAACAAAATTTGCCATTTTAACCATTGGTAAGTGTGATTTGGTGATATTAATGACATACACAATGTGCTGTTTGTTTTTTAAACTAAATTGTATAGATGGTTATTACTACGTACGTATTTAGGTGAGTAATAAAACTATCAAGGAATTAACAAGTTTATTAGCACTAAGTACAGTTCATAACTGGTTACTTTTTTTTACTTTATGATAAATACAAAATTTATCTTTAATATGAAAATATCCTTATTTATTTTTTGGTATTGTCATGAAGAACCAGTCTTTCGGGGTAGAATCCAAGAATCTGTCGGCCGGGGGCTTCTTGAGGGTTTTTCCCAGTTTCTCTCTAATTGATTCCCACTCCCAGGACCTCCATGTTGTGGAGCAGAACTGTGCTCCATAGAATTCCAAGGCTCTGACCTTTCAGGAGCAGGTCGCCACACCTTTCTTCCCAGGCGCCTTTGTGGGGTTCGAACCCTCAGCCTTTTGGTTAGCAGCAGTCTGGCGCTTCACCTTTCTACTACCCAGGGGAGTCTTCCTGACTGTTGGGTCTCAGTTTTCTTTATGTCTGTAATGGGCCAGCACTTGGCCTGTTAATGGAGTTAAATATTTGAAGTGACTGTCTTGTAGTTGTCTGGATGACTTAAAAAGAATTAAAATAAGAGAAAAGACAGGAAAAGGAAGCAAAGAATAAAAAGCCCTCCCACCCTTCGATAGCAGAAGTGGCACCATCTTGGCGAATAGCCTGGGTGCACCTGTAAGCACGTGCCCTCACAGGCTGGGCGTCTGCTCGCTGTCTGGCTGGAGGGCCAGGGGTTTGGAGCTGATGAAACGCTCTTAGTCAGCACTGGCCCTTGGTGGCTGCAGCCTCACTTGCTTGTGTCAGAAGGGTCTTTGAAGAGCGTGGTGCTGTGTGACTTTCATTCCTCTTTGCCTCCATGTGCTTCTTTAATTACTTTTATAGCTTTGAAAAACCATCTCAGGATGTTTAGCTGATGATACACTAAGCACATAGTAAGGAATTTAAAATTAGAAGAAGGAAGGAAATGGATCCCAGGTGGACTGGATCATCTTTAATGTCCTAAACCTTGATATGTCACTCTGAAAAGGGTGCATGGTTTTAATATTGAAAATAACATTGTTGTGTGCCATTGAGTCGATTCCAACTCATAGTGACCCTATAGGACAGAGTCAGACTGCCTAGGCTATAAATCTTTACAGGTACAGAATGCCAGGTCTTTTATCCTGAGAAGACACTGGTGGGTTTGAACTGCTGACCTATCAGTTAACAGCAGAGCCCCTTACCATTGCGCTGCTGCAATTCCTTGGAAGAGAGAAGAGGAAAATAGATATTACAGATGGGCATTTGGGCTGGATTGAGTTATGAAAAGAAACCCTCATCTCTCAGGCTTGGATGAGGATGGCAGGTTGAAGTGGAAGTTGTCGTCAGTCACCTAGGGCCCAAAGGGTCTGCTGTGTATTCAAATCAGTGAGCTGGGTCTCCATGGTCCTGCACGTTAGTAAAGAAAATCGTTATGGCTTGCCTTATGTAAAGCATGCTTGGTTCTTAAAAGTGGAGTACAGATTTTGCTATATGTTGTGATGTCCGGATCTGGCCGTGTGCCTCATAATCACTTGAATTTTTTTTCCAAAGTTCAGATTTCAGGGCCGTACGTCATACCTGTGGAATCAGAATTAATTGAGATGGGGCTTGGGGAACTCTGATTTCTAAAGGCTTCCTAGGGGCTCTGTTCCAGCCTGGTCGGTGCCACCACCTTAGGCCTCTGGCCATCTCACCATCTCCCACCTGTCCAATGACATCTCCACACGTCGGCAACTCCACCCACAAAGAACACACTGCTCCCTGCAGCCAGAAAGCCTTTGATCCCTTCCTGTGTGTACATGCACATTCCATGGCTGGAATGCCCTCCCAAGTCCACTCCCGCCCTCTTTCTATCTGCTGCCTGTCTTCCAAATTGTTGCTGACCGGTTGATTCTAACTCATGGCCACCACATGTGACAGTGGAACTGTCCCATAGGGTTTTCTTGGCTGTAATCTCTACGGAAGCTGATCGCCAGGCCTTTGTCCCACAGAGCTGTTGAGTGGGTTCGAACCACCACCCTTTTGGTTAGCAGCCAAGTGCCTAACATTTTGTGCCACCAGGGTTCCTGTGTTTTCCAAGGGCCAGTTTAAAAGTCACATCCCCTGTGAAACCATTGCCTCCCCAGAAGGAGAAGCCATTCCACCCTCAGAGCCACGTGCTTCTGTTAGAGCACCCTCCTCACTGCGTGGTCCCGTCTTGCCCACTGGACTGAGATGACTCTAGGGCAGGGCCTGTGCCAGACGCAGCTCTGAGGACCCCAGATACCAAAACGCTAAATACTTGGTGTTCAGCAGGGTGAACACATAGATAGCTTGGCTGCTGTTAAGTGCTGTCGAGTTAATTTTCGACTCATAGTGACCTCACATGACCGGGCAGAACTGCCCTGTAAGATTTTGGCTGCTAATCAGAAGGCCGGAGGTTCAAACCCACCAGCCAGTCTGTAGGAGAAAGATGACACAGTCTGCTTCCCTAAAGATTTACAGCCTTGGAAACCCTATGGGTCACTTCTGCTGTACTCTGCAGGGTGGCCATGAGTTGGAATTGACTTGATGGCGGTGGATGATAGGGTTTCCTAGGCTCTAATATTTATTGGAACAGATCACTGGGTCTGTCCCTTGGAGCACTGGGTGGATTTGAACCATCAGGCTTTCAGTTAGCAGCTGAGCCCTTAACCGTTGTGCCACCAGGGCTCCTTCAGTCTGCATTACTAAAACCAAACCAAATCCATTGCTGTGAGTTGATTGCAACTCCTAGCATTAGGGCAGAGATATTTTCTTTCTTTCTTTTTAATAATTAAGTATTTTTTATTTTATTATTTTAAATTTTTATTGTGATTTGGGTGAAGATTTACAGAGCAAATTTATTTTCTATACAGCAGTTCATACACAGCAGCTCTCTTCCTATTTCTCATCGTAGCCACCTCTTCCCTGTGTCCTTCCCTCCCATGCACTCCTGCCCCCCTGAGCTGTCTCCCTGTGCAAACATTGCTCTTCTGTTCTCCCATGATTGATCCCTCCAAGTAGTTTATCTACCTGATGTAAATGTTCACCCCATATGTATGCCTGTCTTTGTTTGGCTGGAAGCCGCAGGAGTGAGTTCAATTCCAAACTTGAAGGGTAGCTAGGGGTCATAGTCTGAGGGGTCACCAGGCTCTATCAAACCAGCAAACCTGGTCTTTTTTGTATGATTTTGACTTTTGTTCCACATTGTTCTCCCACTCTATCTAAGATCTCCTGCACTAATCCCCTCCGAGTGGTTAACAGTGATAGCCGGGCACCATCTAGTTCTTCAGGTCTCATGGTCATATAGGCTGAGGATGGCATGGTGTTCCAGTCCCGTGGACTGATTATTTCCATGAATCTTTGATTTTCTTTAGTCTTCTTTGCTCTGGATGAGGAGAGACCCATCATTGCATCTAGATGGCCACTTGTGAGCTTTTAAGACCCCAGTTGCTATTCACCAAAGTAGCTGTAGAACAGTGTTTTTGTGTAGTTGTTGTTATGTGCTGTCTAGTGGGACCTGACTCATA
>NW_006921693.1:5595901-5612845 GCF_000298275.1 Orycteropus afer afer
GTATCACTATGGAAGTAGATTGCCCCATCTTCCTTCCGAGGAGTGGCTGGTGGGTTTGAACCGCCAGCCTTCTGGTTAGCAGTCAACTGCCTTAGGCACTATGCTACCAGAGCTGCCTTTTGTGTAGTATGTTATGCCAATTGAGCTTGATGTCCCCTGCGACCATGGTCCCGACAGCATTGAGGCAGAGACATTTTCTTTAAGCTGCAATGCAAAGTGGGAACAGTAGACACCTGAGAGTCACATGTTTTAAGGAAAATGGTGGAGAGAATACTGCTTTGTGAAACAGCTGAGTGCTTTACCATTGCCTCACCATATAGCTGCTCTCCCGCTCAAACGACCCTCCTCCATGACTCTGGGTGAGGAAGGTTGTCATCTCTGGAGGTAGGAGCCTACTAGGGTGGGATTTTGGCCGAATTCCACTTAGGGGTTCTGACTTCGAATCTCGGTGACACGGTCTCTGGTGGAATGTGTGACTTCGTATTTCTTTGTGACTGAAAGAGGGCTCTGCCCTGATTGGATGAGGCCATGCCAAGGGGCAGATGGATGGAAGCCAGTTCCCCCCCACCCCCACCCGTCCTGCTCTTGCCTGGGCTGGGGGAAGGAATCTTCTTTTCCGGGGAGACAGACGTGTCGGGAAGCAGTTTCTGAGTCGCAGCCACACTCGCTTTGTTTGCCCAAGTTTTACTTTAACCAGGTTGTGTAAGTGAGACTCGCTGGCCATGCGCTCCTGCACGAGCTTTGTTTTCGAGTCCTGAACTCTCCTTGACTAGAAATTACAGCCTGATGATTGCTGCCTGCCAAGCTGTTTGCCCTCATTGGAAAACTAGAGTTAAAAGAGGCCCTTCTCTTACTGCCTGAAACTGAGTATTTTTGAAGTATCGCTTTAAAAGAATGTGACTAAATTCATTCATTTGATTAAAGGTTTTTTAAAAAGCCGTAGCTCCGCAATCTCCCGACCAGTGGTGGTAGGTTATAAACTGATCCTGTGTTCTTCTAGGCCAGTTCTGCTTTCATACTGCTTTGGGGTTATTGTCCTTGGGATTCTTACAGGAAGCAAGAGGGTTTAGGAATGTTTGAGAAGCACTGAGCTATTTTTTCTTCAGGAGTCAAGCTTACTGATTTTAAGGATTCAAGACTAGAGAATGGTATATTCTTTCCATGATTTTATTTCTCCCTGGGAATTTATAAAATATGAGAAACAGGAATACAGTGTAAAACATCTGCTGGCCTCTAGGGAAAAACTTTAATGGCAAACTGACTTGGGTAGTTTTTTCCGGAGTCTGTATGTAGCTGTCACGGGGCACGTTAGCTTTGATTTCTTAGAACCTGGCCCGTCTTAGGTGCACAGAAAACAATTGCTGATTTGTCAAAAATTTCCACGTTGGCCACAGAGTAGACAGGCCAGCCAACTGTATTTCCTTATACTTGTTTAAACGTGAATCACTTAGCTGTTGGAAAGGTCTGCAGTTTGAACCCACCAGAGGCTTTGTGGGAGAAAGACCTGACCTGCTCCTGTGAGATTACAGCCTCGGAAGTCTCACGAGGCAGTTCTACCCCATCCCATAGGGTTGCTGTGAGTTGGTACCCATACAGTGCCATTCAGCAGCGACAGCAGGCACTCTGCATGGCAGATGACACGGGACCTCTATTACCTTTCACTTTTGGGGATTTGAACTTAATTTTGATTTTGTCTTGATTTGAACTTAGTCTTGATTTTGACTTATATGAATTATGTTGAGGAAGCCTTACACACAGTTGCTGTGCTGGTAGTTCTGCTTTGAAAGTCTCATTGTGGGTTTGGGGTCAGGACAAAACTATAAAAATCACATTTCTAATTGGTTAAAGTGGTAGATTGGCTGAGCAAAGACAGTTGCCTTTTCTCCCTTTGTTGTTTTAATGTTTTACTGTATTTTTGGTGAAGGTTTATATAGCAGTTTAGGTTCCCATTCAACAATTTATGCACAGAGTGTTCCGTGGCATTAGTTACATTCTTCAAAATGAATGCATGAACAGTCTCAGTATTTCCATTCTGGTTGCTCTGCTTCTGTTAATCTAGTTTACCTACCCCCTTACATTCACATCTTTGTTTTAAAGTAATTGTTGACCATTTGGTCTCATAGGTGATTTGTTTCTTTGAAGCGTTTGTTGTTACTGATATGATGCAGTGTACTGTATACAGTAGTGTTTGCCTTTATTGTCTGTACCTCTTGTGCACCTTTCTGTGTCTTCCTCTCCTTAGTGGGAATTGTGCTAGTCATGTGCTTTTGTTATATTGCTTTTCCCTTCACCTGTATCAAACCTGTCTCCTCATGGTCCATCTGTTTTCCCTTCTTTCTCACGTAGGTGGTTTTTTGAAGGAGTGCAGTGCTTATGGGTGACGTTCATCATTTTGTGTCTTGTTTTTATTGCAGGACTTTCGGCAGGGCTTGATAGGACTTGCGTGTAATGTAGGGAGAGATGGGTGCAATCTTGGCCTCTGGGAGGGTTTAGTCTCGGTCAGAGTTGTTCTGTGTGATAGACTTTTCCACAGTGACGGAAATGTTTTACGTCTGCACTGTCTAGCATGGTAGCCACACATGGCTGTTGAGCACTTCATATGTGGCTAGTGCAACTGAGGAACTTGCTTTTAATTTTATTTGATCTTAGTTTGTTTTCATTTAAATGGTCACATGTGGCTGGTGGAGGTATAAGCAGTACGTCTACGAATAGGTGGTGCACCTGCAGAGAGAGCCTCGTTCTGCTTTCACGGTGAACGTAATATTTGTGTATCATCTGACATACCGGTGTACCTGCTTTTTGAAAGTTTGCTTTACACCACTTTGCTTTTATGGAAGACCTACATTAGTACCTGTTTTCACTAACTGGAAGAAATCCGGGGAGAATTTTTGCTGCCACAAAAAATGGTGAAAAGCAAAACCAGCCCTCAGCACTTGTTTCGCAGTGAGCCGTTAAGGAGGCAGTGCGTATCTTGAGCAGTGAGAGTGACGTCACCGAGCTCCTTCATGGGCACTCCATTCACCATCACTGCATCAAGCTGCTGTAACTTTGGACCGTATCTGTGAGCATTATGTATAGATTTTATATGCTATTTAATATGATTTGGTAGGTTATTTTTTGGGTCTGGGAACACTCAAAAAAATTTCCCATATAAATCAACGGTAATTCCTTCTTTACTGTATGCCATTTCGGCTTACAAAAGGCTCCGTTGGAACACTACTTCTGGCTGGCACGGGAAGCCTGTGTGTCTTTTTACATCAGAAGGCTTTACTGATGGACACTGTCACCTGAGGGGTTTCCCTTGGTGGTGCAAACAGCTGCTGTCCTCGGCTACTGACTGAAAGGTTGCAGGTTTGAGTCTACCCAGAGCCACCTCAGAACGAAGGGCCCGGTGACGGGCTTCTGAAAAACCAACCGTTGGAAACCCTGGTCCACAGTTCTGCTCTGCTGCACATGCGTGGGGTCACCAGGTGACAAAGCGACTTGATGGCGGCTGGGTGTTTTGCATCTAAAGCTCTGCAAATACCAGGATCAATTAAGAGGAGCCTCATGTCCGAGACACTGAGTCAGCTGGTGGTGGAAGGACATGGGCAGGCGGGAGGCGGGTGTTGGGTGGAGAGGCACGTGGGGAAAGTAATTGTAGTTCTAAGCAGTAAATGACCCCCTAAGCATTTGCCTTAGTTACTTCGTGACCATGCATTTTCAACAGAGGAGATGTCACGTTCAAGGGGCAAAGATTGCTTGGGGGTGGGGAGGATCTTATTCTTACGTGTAAAGCATAGATATGCATCTGTACACAGACACAGTTTATCTGTGGCATTAAAATTCACGGGGAGTGTGATTATGAAAAAAAGTGTCCGGAAGCACTCCTTCTGCAGGAAAAAAAAAAGCTTGAAAAAGCCTTTCTTAGGAAGACCTACCTTTTAAGACAGGTCAGCCTTTTACCTGTTGCCCCACCCAAGGACATTTAAGGAGTTTCCATAAACCTGAGGGGGGTGGGGTCATTGCTGGTACATGAAAAGACTCTACAGCTAAGACTCTACCCACTGCCATCGCGTTGATTCCTACTCACAGCCACCTTGTAGGGCAGCAGAGTGGAACTGCCCCGTAGGGTTTCCAAGGCTGTGAACTTTTATGGAAGCAGACTGCCTCATCTTTCTTCTGCAGAACAGCTGGTGGGTTCGAACCACTGACCTTTTGGTTAGCAGCCAAATGCCTTAACCAGTGTGCCACCTGAGCTCCTTTGCTAATAGATACTGTATTTGAAATGATAAAGAAGTTGGCAAAAGGAATCTGTGTCACCAAGCTCCATAGACTCGGGAGCAGAGTCAGCCAGTGTTTAACAGGGACTATTCAGAGGCATTTGAGACCTGCTTGCTGCCTCTTTGTTTCTTAGTCACTTGTTACAATTATTTTTTACCTGCTATCAGTGTGGAGGACAACTGCAGTACTGGGTCATGTCAAACAGGTTTTATTAATTGGACTTGATAGTTATAATCCTTTCATGCGAATTTGTTGTTCTTAGGTTAAATAACTAAAATGTTAAATTTAGAGTAAGCAGATTCCTGGTTAAAAATACAAAGAGATGCATATCATCTCCAGGATCAATGGTTTCTACACAGAGGTGACCTTTAGTATGTTTTCAGTTTTGCTGAGAGCTGTATGGTGTAAAACTTGAGTTGAAGTGTGTAGCCTTACTAACTTCCATCAGTCCCAAGCCACCTCTAATTACATATTTATACACCAAACCAAAACTCATTGCCATCAAGTTGATTCCGACTCATACTGACCCCCATTGGGTTTCTGAGGCTGTAAATCTTTACAGAAGTAGATCGCTCCATCTTCCTTATATGGAGTGGCAGGTAGGTTTGAGTCACCAGCCTTCTGGTTAGCAGCCAAATGCCTTATCTACTGTGTCTCTCTCCCTCCCTCTCTCATTTTCTCTCTCTCTCTCTCTCTCATATACACACATACACACACACGTGTGCATGCATGTATGTATGTGTGTATATGGAGTCTCTGGGTAGTACAAACTGAGCTTGTCTGCTAAGCAGAAGTTTGGAGGGTCCACCAGAAGGTGCCTTGGAGGAGAGGCTTGGTGACCTACTTGTCGAGCATCAGCCATTGAAAGCAAAGTTGTACTGTGACACACACCACGTAGATTGTCATGAGTTAGAATTGACTTCGTAGCAACTGGTTATGTATATAAAAGTGTGTGTGTGTGTACGCGCGTGCACGCACGCATGTGCTTTATTTATTTATTTTTAATAAGTGACTGTTATAGCCTCAATCTTATATAAAGTATGAATAAAAAACCTTTAGAAATTATGGCTATTTATAATGATGTCTAATTTAAGCAAACATTCTGTGCCTGTAATGTATTTACCAACTTGATGGTAAATACCCCAGCTCCTCAGTTCTCCTACACAACTATTTTGGAGCTGTCATTGGCCCAGTCAGGGGTGATATTCAAGGTATAATGCTTTTTTAAGTGGGTTCATAAATGCACACTCTGCTTTTAGTTTTCGTTATGTTGATGCTTTTCTGTTCTGCTAACACCTTGAGTCATTCTAACTTATTAGCAAGTCTGTTTCGTCTTGTACCTTCTGCTTCGAATCAAACACTTGTTTTTGTGGTCTCCTGAATGTGAAGTTTGTCTTACAGTTGTCCCTGTTTTTAGTTTTTATATGAAACTCACACTTGGTGTTGAGCCCCACAGAGGAGAGTGACACATGCATTTTGCCTCTTTTTATAAATCTCAATATTGTAAAACTAACCAAGGGATTCATATATTTATTGCTTTGATTTTATCTATTGAAATATAATTTTTTCCTCTTTGTTGTGGTTGAGGGAGTTGGAAAATGGATGCTTATGCATCCTGTTATTTTGATGGGCAGCTGCATGTATTCTGAGAGATTTGGAATTATGAATCAAGCATTATTGGTAATAAAATGAAATCCTGCCTTCCAATCCCATTGATCTTTTCTTGATGTTAAAACGGACATCAGACTGCAGTGCTGTCCTGCTCTGTGCATGGGCTTTGATTATTGATCTTTGGTTGCATAGCAGCAGTTGCCAGAGATAGACTGTTCCGTTGTGGTTAACCAGCATTTCTGCCTGTCGGGTGTTTCGGTTTTATTGTTTCTTCCTGAAATGACACTTGGAAGAGTGGTCATTTATGTTACCCTAAAAGGAACTAACCCACAGCCCATTTTTATGAAACCGTATCCTGGGTGTCCAGAGCTGGGTGTCCTTAGAATCCTAAACTCCTGTGCCAGGGAAAGAGGTCCTTGGATGTTGCAAACGGTTGATGAACTTGGCCGCTGACCGAAAGGTTGGGGATCTGAGTCCACCCACAGGTGCCTTGGAGGAAAGGCGTGGTGATACGCTTTTGAAAAGTCAGCCATTGAAGACCCTGTGGAGCACAGGCCTCTTCTGACACACACGGGGTCGCTGTGAGTCAGAACTGACTTGACGGTAACTGGTGCGTGTGGTGCATGCCAGGGAGAGCCAGGGATTTTCAAACCCTCCCCCCTGAAAAGAACCCCACTGCCATCCAGTCGATTCTGAGTCAGGGTGACCAAGGATGTGAATCTTTATGGAAGTAGCTTGCCCATCTTCCTTCTGTGGAGTGGCTGGTGGGTTTGAACCATCAGCCTTCTGGTTAGCAGTCAAATACCTTATGCACTGTGCCACAGAGCTCCTTACCCTGTACCTAAGAGTTCCAGACTCTATAGCCAAGCACATGGGTCCTGTTGAGGCCTATCTTCCCACTAAATGACAATGCCTGTAGTTAAGAGAACCGTTGGCTCTTGTACCATTCAGTGGTGTCTTCCCTTTTCGACTGTAGTGAATTTTCCCAGGTGATGCTTGTATGATCATGCTGTACTCTGGCTAATCTGGGCAGCGTTGGTGAATGCGGTGAATTACATGGTGGTGGCTGTGGTGTAGCAGCAGCGGCGGTGAAGGAGGTCCAAGCTTTGAGAGGATGTGTCATTTTAAGGGTGACTGAACCGCTCTGCGTGCAGCATGGTTGTATTGTTAGGCAGTTTACATAACGAAGTGCTTTACTCAGCACTTCCATCCACCCAGCTTAAAGGGCCGTCTGCATTTTGTACACAAGCAGTGAGGCTTCTCCCTCCCCATTTTCTTCTCTCCCTTCTGGTTCTTCCGCTTTGCTTTCATATACTGACTTTTGGTTTTGGCTTAGTCCTGCCACACACAAACGCATTGTGCTCACTTTTATTGAATAGTGATTGATATCCATAAGTGAAATGTCTTTACTTTAGTTCATACTGATGAAGCAAGATCGCTTTTCTTTGACAGTGCTGTCTTGTGACAGATCTTTGCCATGGAGCTGTGCTTTGGTTTGGTCTGCTTGATCTCAGATAAAAATAACCGTTTGGAATGTAAATGTGAACTTGAAAATGCTTAGAGTTGTCAAACTAGTATTTTTCTAGGATGAGTCTATCCTGCCAGACCACACAGCTGTGTTTTTTCTGCTTCCTCTGATAAAGTCCCAGCCACAGAACATGCATGAAATGTGAAAACGGCTTTAAACTGAAATTTTCACTTCAACTGTACACGTGAATTCTGCTATAGGAAAAACATGGTATTGGGAAGCACTCACAGAATAGATAAAGAAGAGAATATTCAATGCCATTTCAAAAGCTCTCCCATCACTCAGAATCTGGCAGCAAATTCTCCTGGTACATCTGAAGAAGTGTGATTTTTACACACTCCTCTTAGAAATACATCTGTGACCTGAAGTGAGAATTTCATGGAGGTTTGTTTTTGTTTTTAAACATAGCTCTCTGGTCTTTGAAGGAGCTCTGGTGGAACAGTGGTTAATGCATTCAGCTACTAATCAAAAGGTTGGCGGTTCAAACCCACCAGTCACTCCGTGGGAGAAAGATGACTTCCGTAAAGATTTACAGCCTTGGAAACGCTGTGGGATCAGTTCTACTCTGTCCTGTAGTGTTGTTGTGAGCCAGAATCCACTCGATGGCAGTGGGTTTTTCTCCAGTCTTTCATTTTTAAGAATGCACAGGGGTTTACTTATAGACAGGGCAGCCTTTTCAGATTTAGGGAAAACTGAGCCTCAGCGAGGTGAAGTCACTTGCCCAAAGCCACCCTGAATGGGGACACGAGTCCACGGTGTTCTGTTGCAACTGTTTCCCTTGAGGTCCCATCATTAACCAGTTCACTGTGCCTTGTGGTTTGATAGTGAGAATGTTCAAGTAGGAAGTGACACGGGCTGGGCAAAAACTTATGTCCTCTCAGTGGATTATTGTTCTGTAAAGATGTTTGTTTGCTTGTTGGTTTACCAGGAACCTTGGATCATCTGATTTTCCAAAGCAGTTTTCCGCTGCCATTCTGGTCCTTCCTTTTTCTACAAAAGATGCTTTCCTTGTCTTTTAGCTCTGTGCCGGAAAAGGCTGTTTTGCTTACGTTTTAATCATTTGTTATATTTGACATAAGCATATTTATCTGTGAGAATAGCTAATCATCTAGTCACCTACATCATCATCATTTTGCATACATAGACATATAAGTATGCATATATACACACACGTAGTACATTTTTATTCCCAAATGTTAAGACTTGCCATGCAAGTCTTATTTCTAGCAAAAGATACTGCTGTGGCAATCTGCAGCATTTCCTGCTGTGTGTGCCAGGGCCCAGGGACCCTGGTTACCATGGAAACAAATATGCAGACACTGGGTGGTACTTTCTTTTAGAGCTACGTTTGAGCACATTTCACAGCTCAGTACAATGCTGCTGCTTCTGCCTTCAGAATGAGGCAAGGGGGAAAAGCTGGTTGATTGCAAATGAAATCAAAATACTCTTTCTGCTAAGGGAGGATGTGCCTTTTAAAATGTACCCTTTTGATGTGATTGTTAGAAACAGGGCAAGACAGTTTCCCAAAGCTAGCCGAAGGTGTCTGGTAACATACAGCAGGACTGTGGGGATGAGGAGGTGCACGCCTCTTCTGTGCTGTTGATCTTCTTTCTCTTCGGCATGACGAGAATGGGAGGCGACATCGGTAATTATTAACCCATGGGCTTTGGTTGAATCCATTTGGTTTACCAGAAGGGCCTGATGGCAGACAAAAGACCTTCAGCTCTCAACATGTGCCGTCATGTGTCTCCTGACCCCTCTCTCTCCAAACCCCCAGCTCAGAGAGCCTGGATGGTGTGCCCAAACCCCAGCCCTTGATTTGCCATTTAACCACGTGATTGCCATCTGTGCTCGTGTGAAGGCTGATGTTGATTCTGAGAGTGAGACTTCGTTTAGATAATACGATTTACAACCAAGCGCAAGATGTGTTGCTCATACTGGACGTGGAGGAAATAAAGACTCATGTGAGTGGACCACCTGACCTCCTGGTGGTGGTGGTAGTAGTCTTCTTGGTCCCTAGCCACAGGTGGGCTTATAATGTTCCTGCGCAGGAGATGGCCGTGATACCGAGCCCTGAGTTCCCGGCAGGGATCTAGATTCCTGTCTGATAAGATTAAAACAAAACAAAAACCCAGTTGCTGTTGACTTGATCCCAGCTCATATTGTTCTTGTTAGGTGCCATTGCATAGCTTCTGACTCACAGCGACCCCGTGTGCAACAGAAGGAAACACTGCCCAGTCCTGTGCCGTCCTGACAGTCCTTGCTGTGCTTGGACCCGTTGCAGCAGCCACTGTGTCGGTCCATCTCATTGAGGGTCTTCCCCTTTTTACTGACCCTCTACTTTACCAAGCGTGATGTCCTTCTCCAGGGGCTGGTCCAACTCATGACGATGCTGTTTTTCAGAAATTGATCACCAGGCCTTTCTTCCAAGGTGCCTGTGGGCAGACTTGAACCTGCAGCCTTTAGGATAGTACTCAAGCAACAGCTTGCGCACCATACAGGGACTCCTTAGTGCAATTGAATAGTAAGACAGCTTCCAGCTTTGGTTGGACGGACACTGTCTTTCTGGTGTTTGTTTTCCAAATGTGTCTGCATAAAGGAATTCTGGGAATGTGTGTTACTTGTAAACAGTGAGGTACTTGGTGCCTTTGCCTGTCACAGGTGGGTCTTATACACTGAGCGTTTACTGTGGGTCCTCTACCACACTCAGCTAGCCCTGGAGCTGCGTATGCCACATTCAGGAGTGTGATAGGAACCCTTCTTGCAAACAAGGAAATCGGCTTTGAAGTGGCTTGGTTAAAATGTCACACACCTTTGAAGCTGCTTGGGGTTATGTATGTGGTCTGTGTGGCCCCTGAGTCCCACATTCTTTCCACCTCAGGGATCACTTTTATAAAACCGCCTGGAATTGAGGCCAGGGTTTCTGAACCTCAACACTACAGACATCTGGGGCCAGGTAATTCTTTGTTGTGGGGCTGTCCTGTGCGTTGTAGAATGTGTGGAAGCATTCTGGCCTTCATCCCCTAGTTGACAGTAGCATGCCCCTCCCTACCAGCTGTGACAACCAAAAATGTCTCCAGGTATAGCCAGACATCCCAAAGGGGGCAAGTCACCCTTGGCTGAGAATTCCTGAGGTAAACCTAGATAGGGTTTTTGTTTGACCATTTGATGGAAGAATGGATATGCCTTACTTGAAGCAGTTATGGGCAGCTTGATTAATTTTAATTTTAAATTATTTATAAATGAATTATGATTTTTAGAAATTTGACATACATGCTGCTTCATCTGAGGAATGACCTCTGTGCCAAACTAAGTGTGGAAGACTCTGGAGAGTCCACATCTTACCAGAAGGTCAAAACAAAACAAAAAAAGAGTTTTTGTTTTTGTTTTTGTTTTTAACCCCAAAAGATCAAATAAAGTAAGTAAAATGGTTGAGTGTGAACAGAGTGCTTGCAGTCTTCATTGTGCTCAAGACATCCCCCTTCACAGCTCTGTGTGTGTGTGTGTGTGTGTTTGTGTGTGTGACGGGCTCAGCTGAGGTGGGGTCACCGTGCTGAGCCACTCCTGGAAGAGTCGGGAGGTGCTCAGTGCCCAGGTCTGCCGTTCATGGCCATGGGGCCTTGGGTAGGTCATTCGATCTGACACCCCTCAGTCTGTCCTCTGTGAAATGACATACCTGCTTGTCCGGGTTACCAGGGCTTAAATGGGGTTGATGTTGGGAAAGCATTTTATAAACTGTGAAGCTCCAAACAGCTGTGAGGCAGGATTGTGACACACCGTCCCTGTCAGACCGTGTGGCTCCTCAGGTCACCGAGAGACACCGGGGCTCACCCCTGATTCCACCTTTGCCCCTGCTGGACCTGCCTCCTCCCACCTCTGTCCCCAACGTCTGCCTCAGTTCTAGGTCTAAGTAGGTCCCCGTTTTCCCCTCTAGGACTACTTTTGACATATTAAAATTCCCCTTGATTCTTGTCCTTTATTAAAATAGATGATGATTACAGTTCAGTATTTTGTTCATAATTATTATAAGCAAACATTTACTACTATAAATGTTATATGTCATTATGGTGGTTATTTATCACTTTGTGTGTTCTTAGATTGGGGATATCGAAAGGCTTCCTGAGCGTGCTTTCCTGTTTGGGTCGCCACCTCGTGCTCCACTGCCTTTCCTTGCTCTGCACGCACTTGGCCTTCTTCTCTCTCCCCCTGCCCTCACTGCAAACTGTCCCTGAGCCTTCAGGACTTTTCTAGGGAGTCCCTCCTCAAGGACCCCTCTCTCACTCCTAAAGGGCGTTAGGACCCCCCTCTTTGTTCCATACCCAGACCTGGGCTTTCTCCCTCTCCACACTGTATGTTCCTTTATAGCTGTGATTGTCTTAGGGCAAGGACTCATACCCCAAAAAGAAACCAAACCCGCTGTCACCAAGTTGATTCCAACTCATAGTGACCCTGTAGGACACAGTGGAACTGCCCCATATGATTTCCAAGGATGTCAGTCTTCACAGCAGTGTACCGCCCCATCTTTCTCCTGCAGAGCGGCTGGTGGGTTTGGACCTCTCACCTTTTGGTTAGCAGCTGGGTGCTTTAACCACTACACCACCAGAGCTGCTTCAGTTATTAACCAATACTGTGCACTGCTGTGTGGCTGGCAGGTTTCTTTTCATTGAGATGAAATTCAAAGAACGAAATTAGCCACGTTGAAAGCAGACAGAATAGTGGCATTTTGCATATTCAGGGTGCTGTGCGACCACTACCTACATCTGGCTCCAAAATGTTTTTGTCACCCCAAAATAAAACCACGGACCCCTTAGCAGTTACCCTGCGCTCTTACTTCCTGTGGCCCCTGGCAACGCCCCGGCAGTGTTTGTGGTTTATTACTCTACCCTTAACTTCTACCATGGGACGTGGCATACATTTAGAAAGCAAAAACAAAGCCAGTTGCCATAGAGCCATTTCTGACTCACGGTATAAGACGTTGTTGAATTAATGAAATGGGCTTTTACTTGGTGTATCTATCTAAAAGCTGTGTAAAGGGAAAATGAATCATTGAGGAGCTTTGAAATGTTTCACTAGTTTTAAAGGGTTTTCTACTTCACTCCTGTTATCTCCATTGCCTCTTAAACCAAAGTTTAGCCACCGAACCTTTAAGTACCATTAGTTAGTATTTGGGGCTGGATACTGGGGGTCCTCATCCTATACATGACGGTGCTATATGCTCTCAAAGAGTTACCAGATGGTTCAAATCCGTACAGGTGATACCAAATGTAAACCTCTTCTTAGGTTGTTGAAGCTTTTAACGACGGTTTTTTTATGAAGAAGAAAGAAAATATATGGATCCTTTCAGCAATTGATGTCTCGAACCCCGATTTCTTCCTTGAACTGTGGTTGCTTTGTTATTCTTCCCTTGTATGTGCGAGACTTAGAAAATCTTGTTCTTCTGCGTTGCTCTATAATTTATGAAATGGTATTGCAGTTGGCTTGGGGGACGATTTACTTAAGCATAGTTGAGTCTTTAGATTTTCCTTTTGGCATAGACAAAGGCTTCATTAATTATGAATATGAATTCCTTTCTCAAAATGACAAGATTGAACATTTCCCGAAGCCAGTAACCCAGCTGTCTCATTCTGATGCCCAACAAAGCCTTTCTAGAGATTGTTTTCCATGGCGGTAGAATCAGATACTGAACAATAAGAAGCTGAAAATAACACAAAGTAACTTATGGTTCATTTGTCTGCAAAAAGATAATGAGAGATTTTAATTTTACTCTGGCCATTTCTGCTCTGGTTATACGTTTGTGGTTTCAGAGTTTTGGCCATGGTAGTCAACTAAGTGGGTTTTTCCCCCTTCTTTAAAGTGCTTTGCTATTGTCAGATGAAAGATTCCATTTGTTCAGATGATCAATATTTGAGAATCTTAAGGCCTAGATCACCTTTTTGCTCTCTTGAGGGACCGAAACTCCTTGGTGTTGGGCGGGGCTCAGTAGCCTGCTGGGTGCCATGGCCTCTGTGTTCACCAGCCTCTTGCTGGTCTGTCTACAATCCATGAGGTAGCAACCAGAATCTGATATCAGAGCCTTGAGGACTTTAACCACTGTATCTCAGGCCTGAGGCCTGTCTGTGTCTGCTCAGCCATCCCTTGATGGTCTTAGTAAATTAGGTTCTGATGCTTTTACTTGCCCTGTCTCTTAATCTTGTGGTATTTGCTGCCAGAGAAGGTGGCCCAGATATGGCAGCTGGTTCCTTCATTTTCAAAAGGCTGTGTTAATTTCTGCCATGGTTTGTCCTGCCTGCTGGTCTCCAGCTGGCACTTTTGAGTCTAGAGATGGACCTGTGTTGTTGGCAGTCTGTTGGGAAATCCCTGCCGAGTTTAGAGCCCAGAGCCTGGCATATATATGGATTGTTGTGTGTCTTTAAGTGGATTCTGACTCCTGGCCACCTTATGGGACAGAGTGGAACTGCCCCCTTGGGCTTCCCAGGCTGTAATCTTTACAGGAGCAGATAATTTCTGCCATGGAGCCACTGGTGGCACTTAACCATATCACCACCAGGGCTCCTTGTATGTTGGTAGCTAGTGGTTGGAACCCACTCAACAGCGGGCTTGGCTTGGTTTTGGGTTTAGTATTTGATAAGTATGCTGCAGGCTGCCGGGAGAACAGTTGTGCTGTTACTCACAATCCCCTGAGTAAGGATGTTCAGGGTCACTCTTACTTTCTATTTTTAAATTTAAATTATTATTTTTTTTTTTTAAATCACACTACATGCTTTCTAACTGAATGCATATTATTTATGAAACTTTTTTTTTTTTGCTTTGAACTTTAAATGGAAGTGTTGTAATAGTAAACATTAATACATCAGGCTTAAATCTTAAGGAAATACAATTGGGCCAGACAAATCAGCATACTGATCACTGCTTCAGGAGAATAAAACATCAGGAGGAGAGACCAAGATGGTCTGAAAAGGTTGTAGGGTCAGAGGCAGATCTAGATCTGTAAGTTGAAAAAGGAAGACTAAACAGTTACCAGAAAATCCCTTGTTCTTTTCTTTGGTTATGCTTTGTCCAAATTCAGCTTGAAACGCTATCAGACATTACTGCGTCTAGTCATGTGCTGTTTTTGCGCCATAAGGAAAATATCTAGACTATGTCACTTCCCTCCCTGTTTTGTTCCCTGGCTTTGTGGTCAGGGCTGCCATGAGCTGGCCTTGCGGTTAGTCACTGACCCTGGTGACCAGCCTCACGCTTTGCACCCCACCCATTGGCCTGGCCTTTCCCTTCCTGACTCCAGGCTTCCTTCTCCCTCACCAGGGCCAGACAGGCTGCCCCAGCCCCACTGTGGTCTTACCCTGAAGGGACTGAGGCTGCGGCTACCCGGTTCCCGTTCTTGGTGCTCCAAACCAAATGCTTACCCTCCTGAGACAGTGGGCCTCTCTCCTCTGTCCCTGCCTGCTCCTTGTACCTGCTGCTCTGCCTGTTGTTGTTAGTTGCTGTCAGGATGACCTCCGAACCCATCCAATGTCGTCAACTAGTGGTGACCTCAGCACAACGGGATCAGACGGTTGTGGGCCATGGAGTTTTCATCGGCTTGTTTTCAGAAGCCGATTGCCAGCCCTTTCTTCCTCCTCTCTTTTAGTCTGGAAGCTCTGCTGAAAGCTGTTCAGCCTCCTGGCAACACGCGAGCCTCTACTGATCGACGAGTGGTGGGCGAGCGTGAGGGGCACTGGCTGGGACGCGAACTCTGGTCTCCTGCATGGGAGGCAAGGATTCGCCCACTGAGTCACTGCAGCCTTCTCCACTGAGTGGTGGTTTGCCCCCCGTAGAGAGGAAGCTTTGAAAGGCAGCCTTCTTAGTCTACATTGCCGCTGCTTTGCCTCCAGGAGCTCCCCAGAGAGCTTTGGCTCAGGAGATAGGGCTGAAGGCAGCTTGAAGGAGGTTGCTGAGGGTGGGGGTGGGCACACATGTCTCTACACAGCGCCCCACCCTGCTCCAGCCACATAAAAATGACCACAAAAATAATTTTAGTGTGAGGTGGAAGGGGGCAAGTTGCCTTTGTGTGAATGGTAGCCTCTTGTTAGACTTCATTGTGTAACATGCTGGTTTAGACTTCAGTCTTTTAGACTCAATCCTGGCTGTGGTTTTTTTTTTTTTTGTACAGGAAGAACTGTGATGAGTTGCTGTAACCTCTTTGTACTTTGGTCTTCTCATCTGTAAATTGGATGTGATAATAGCACTTATGTAGGATTGAAGGGAAAAGGAATGAAAATGTATATAAAAGGCATAGTTCAGTGCCTGGTCCATGTTGTTGTTGTTATGTGCCATCAAGTTGGACCCAACTCATAGTGACCCCTTCTTGGGTTTCTTAGGCAATATCAGAAGTAGGTTGCCCAACCTTCCGAGGAGTGGCTGGTGAGTTTGAACCGCCAACCTTCTGGTTAGCAGTCAGGTGCCTTAGGCACTACGCCACCAGAGCTCCCTTCAAATATTAGCTGTTATTATGGATTAGGAAAGCTAATACTTATAATATGTATGAATGTGCCAAGCACTATGCTAAGTGCTTTGCATGGATTATATTAATCTTTATATGGTCCCTGGGTAGCACAGACAATTAAGCATTTGACAAGTAGCTGAAAGGTTGGTGTTCACACCTACCCAGGGCCATCTTGGAAGATGGTCATAGGAATGTGCTTCTAAAAGGTCATAGCCTTGAAAACCCTTGGGTCATCTAAGGTGCAGCTATTGGTCCTTGCTCTGTGTGGAGCAAAGGTGAGCAAAGACGATCGAAGATAAACAGAAGCAGTTAGTCCACAGCATTAATGTACCATGTGATCCCCAATCTCCGTGGCCCTGAGACCAGAACAGCTAGATGGTGCCCAGGTGCCCCTGTTGACCTCTCTGAGTGACATCACAATAGGAGGTCCTGCATAGAGCGGGAGAAAAATGTAGAATGAAACTCAAAATCATAAAAAAGACCAGGCTTACTGGTCTCTATCAGTAGAGAGTAGGTCTCTATGGAGACTGGTCCCAAGACTATGGCCCTGAGACACCTTTCAAGCCTGGAACCAAACTCATCCCCATGGTGAACTTTCAGCCAGACAACAGACAGGCCTGTAAGGTGAACAATAACACCAGGGAAGTATGCACTTAGAACAACCAATCACACGAGATCAAAAGGGGCAGCATTTGCCCAGGATAAAGCTCAGAAGGCAGGAAGGGATAGGAATGAAGGGCCAATAGAACCAGTAAACACTGAAAAATGGGAAGGATGCTGTTAATTGTGGGGATTGAGATCAATGTCACAAATCAAAATGTGCGTGAATTGTTGAATGGAAAACCAGTTTACTCTGTAAACTTTCATTCAAATCACAATAAAAAGTTTTTATTGAAGAAAACCAAAGATTCATGGAAAAAATTAGTCCAAACTGGAGATCCATGTGCAGAAAAATGAAACAAGATCTGTACCTCACACCACACACAAAAACAAACTCCAGATGGATCAAAGACTTAAATGTGAAACCTAGAACTATACAGTTTCTCAAGGAAAATTTAGG
>NW_006921693.1:5616504-5643608 GCF_000298275.1 Orycteropus afer afer
TTGTGCCACTCCCAACAGAAATACTCCAGGTGGACACCTTCAGCAATCAGGAGCTCCTCAGTTGCTCATAGCAAATCCCACCTTGGAGTTTACAAAGACTTATGGGTAGAAAAGCCACACAAAGTAATTGACTATACCACAGCATCTGACTGCTAACCAGAAGGCCAATGGTTCAAACCCACTAGCCAGCTCCATGGAAGGAAGATGGGGCAATTTACTTCCGTAAAGATTTACAGCCTTAGAAACCCAATGGAGATGGACATGTATGTAGACAGGAGGAAGAAAGGCCTGACAACCTACTTCCCAAACTCAGCCAGTGAATAATACCCTGTGGATCACAACGGTCTGCTCTGCAGCCCATGAGGAAGGCGTGCGGGACCAGCAGCGTTCATTTCATTGTAGGTGGGGTCGCCAGGGGCCGACTCTGTGACTGCCCACCACGGCGATCTAGAAGGCACTTCTCAGAGAGGCAGCGT
The DNA here is from genome assembly GCF_000298275.1 of Orycteropus afer afer. NCBI lineage: Eukaryota > Metazoa > Chordata > Mammalia > Tubulidentata > Orycteropodidae > Orycteropus > Orycteropus afer. The sequence continues at coordinate 5,616,981 of NW_006921693.1, forward strand.
TGATTTAAACAGTGGTCAGGCTGTCCTTATCATTGAAATATATGTATTTAAGATGGGTGTAGTTCCATTGTGGATGCTTTTAAAAGCTTATCTGAACAAGTAAACGTGGGGATGATGTCAAAGCAGGACGTTTCATGATGGAAAAGCTCTTCCAACTCAGCCAAACACAGGAGTCCTGTGAGTGTTGGTACCCCTCTCTTTGCCATGACAGTGGAAGATTCGTTAGTTGAGGGCATGGGTTTACTTTATTTTATGAATGCCACAGTTTCCTGGTGTTGTGTGGTGTGATAGACACATCTGTGTAAGATTTCAAAAGTCCAGCTTTTCATTTGAGAGGAAACTGAACTCAGCAATCTTCGCCTTATGTCTGACGCCAGAACCTTGGCATCTACTCCACGTGGGGGTAACCTGTCTACTCTGTGTACTGCCGCTTAATCCCCAGGTGGCCTTGAGTAGAGCGTTAACTTGCCCACCTGTGAGTAGGGAGCTCCCTTGCTGTGGTCTAAGGAAACCACCACCCCAGCGCTGATGGCCTCTCTGGCTTTGCTTAGCCTTCCTCACGCAGGAACTGGATCTGGGGAAGATAAATACAGGGTGACGGTAAGAGCCGTGGTGGTGCAGTTATTAAAGTGCTTGACTGCTAACTAAATGGTCAGCAGTTGGAACCCACCAGCTGCTCTGCGGGAGAAAGAGGAGGCAATCTCGTCCCGTAGAAATGTATGACCTTGAAAACCCTCTGTCCTGTAGGGTCACCGTGAGTCAGAATCGACTTGATGACACCTAACAATAAAGCAATGACCAAAAGCCCTCGTGGGTGTGACAGTTCCTTCAGCCTTACTTGTTTTGTCCAGGGCAAGTGTCCTCCTTCATACCTGTAGAAACACTATTCCTTGCCTCTGACAAGTGTATAAATGGGTTGTTGAATTTCTGTGTTAAGAATATGTTGGTAGTCAGGGCCTGGGTATTCTTTCTAAGAGAGGAATATAATTGAAGCATTATAGTAATATAATACAAGCATTATACTAATATGCTATTAGTATAATAAGGAGCCCTGGTGGTATACAACCAGTTAAATACTGGTAGTTGGAACCCATATAGTAGTTCCATGGGAGAAGGACCTGCTTTTATAAATTTTAAAGCCCAGGAAACCCTGTGAGGCAATTCTGCTGTGTCATGTGGGATAGCTACGAGTTGGAATGGACTCCACAGCATCCAACAACGATAGGGACCCCCCCTTGGGTTTCCGGGGCAATATCTCTATGGAAGTAGATTGCCCACCCTTCCTTCCAAGGAATGGCTGGTGAGTTTGAACCGCCAGCCTTTTGGTTAGCAGTCAGATGCATTAGGCACTATACCACCAGAGTTCCCAGGATAATAGATAAACGCAAACCAAACTTACTGCCATAGAGTCGGATCTAATTCATAGCGACCTCTCCTTGGGTTTCCAAGGCGGTATTGCTACGGAAGTAGATTGCCCAACCTTCCTTCCGAGGAGTGGCTGGTGGGTTTGAACCGCCAGCCTTCTGGATAGCAGTTAAATGCCACCAGAGCTCCCTGGATAATAGATGAATACTGTTAATAAAATAAGGAGCCCTAGAAGTAGTGCAGAGGTCAAGCTTTTGGCTGCTAACTGAAAGGTTGGTGGTTTGAACCCACCAGCCAATCTTCAGGGGAAAGATATCTAGGATGGTCTAGGAAACTCTATGGGGCAGTTCTGTTCTGTCCTATATGTCCCTATGAGTTGGAATCGACTTGACCGCATTGGGTATTAATACAATTAATTAATACAATAGAAGTGTTACATCGCATTCTGGAAGCTGCATGTCACGTAGATACACTCCTTGGAGTGATCGGTTGTGGGAGAACAGAAGGCCAGTGTTTGCACAGGGAGACAGCTCTGGGGGCAGGAACGCATAGGAAAGAAGGACACAGAGAAGCGATAATTACAGGGAGGAAGTGGGAAGAGAGCTGTTGCATTGTGGGAAATTGCAGTCAGTGTCATGAAACAAAATGGGTGTTGAACTGCTGTGTGGAAAATGGAAGCTATGTGTCCTGGTTGTGCCATATGCGGACCTTTGTTTTGTCCTGTAGCCCCCCTCCCCACCTTTACCTCACAGTGCCACCCCCTCCCTGCATGCTGTTCCCTGTGGCTCAACTACCCCTTCTCAGTCACGTGAGAGTTGAGGTAGCAGCTGGCTGCCAGTGACCTCTGGAGGTTTGGCATCTGGAGGGAATGAGGACCCTCTTACACTTGTTCCATCCTCATTCCTGCCCATATGCCAGGTAGAATCTACTGTCAGTCACTGGCTAACCTTTGCACTGCGGGAGGAAGGAGAAAGCAGAGAGAGGCAAAAACCAAGAGCAAACCCACTGCCATTGAGTTGGTTCCCACACTTCACAGCCGGATAAGAGTAGAATTGCCCCTGGAGGGTTTCAAAGGCTGTAAATCTTTACGGAGGCAGACTGCCTCATCTTCTTTCCGTGGGGCAGCTGGTGGGTTTGAACTGCCAACCTTTTGGTTAACAGCTGAATGCTTTAACCACTGCATCACCAGAGCTCTTTGAAAAGGCAGGGAGGGAGGAAAACACACAGCCCACACACTTAGGCTTTAAAGTGAAGAATTTTAACCCACCTCTAATCAGATCTCAAAGGAGCCCTGGTAACACAAATAGTTAAGTGGTTTGCTGCTGCCTGAAAGGTTGCCAGTTCAAACTCACTGAGCGGTTCCACAAGAGAAAGATCTGACGATCCACTCTAATAAAGAAGGTTACATCCAAGAAAACCCTGCGGGGCAGTTCTGCTATGTTATATGGGGTCACTATGAGTCAAACATGACTTGACAGCACCTAACAACAACAGCAATCAGACCTCTGCAAGTTGTAGGTACCACCTGTCATGGCTAGGCAGCGTTTGGATATGGCATCCCAGAGCTGCACAGGTCACATATATGCATCTGAGCCAGGCTTCTACCAGGAGAACACATGCCCTGTCTAATGCAAAGGGATGGCCCTCCAGCCAGTGTTGCCTTGGGTGGGGATGTGGGACTGGATCAGTGTCCACTAGCCTGTCTGTGATGATGGAACTGTTTGATGTCTGCATTGTACAGTAAGGTAGCCATAGGTGACCTCTGAGTACTTGAAGTGGGGCTAGTATGACTATGGAACTGAATTTAAATTGTATTCCAGTTTAACTAATTGTAATTTAAATAGCCACATGTGGCCAGTGGCTATTGTATTGGACAGCATAGTTTTAGATGAAGCTAGGTATCAGGATATTCTGTGAAATCTTCTGTTTAAGGATTTGTAGGCTAAGTTTGGCTTATAGGTTGTTAGTGTGTAACCTTTATCTTGGCAAAAATGTTCAGGCACCTTTGAAAAATCCAGTATCTGGTCCTCACTCCCTGATAGTCTAATTTAATTAGTCTGAAATGGGGCTTGGGCATCAATATCTTTTTTTTTCCCCCCAAAGCTCCCAGGTTGATTCTAAGTGCAGCCGGGGTTGGGAGCCCCTGGCATAGACTATATGTTGGTGGGTCACAGCACAAGTTTGTTGTGAATTTCCAAACGCTAAGAAGCCACTTTCCAGTTGCCATACAGTCGACTCTAACTCCTGCTGACCCCGTATGTGTCAGAGTAGAACTGTGCTCCAGAGAGTTTTCAAGCGCCGATTTTTCAGAAGTAGATTGTCAGGGCTGTTTTCTGAGGTGACTCTGGGTAGCTTTGAACCTCCAACCTTTTGGTTACCAGCTAAATGTGTTAACCGCTGAGCTTCATACCAGTTCAAAACAGCTCAGTCATGGCTGACAGATTGTATGCATTGCAGAGCAACCACATCTCTTGTGTGTGGGATTTTGACCTGAGCAGAAAAAGATAGTGGTGTCCTGTTCCAAGATGGTGGCCGACACACAGTCAGAGTGATGTGGTTAGCTGCCATCTTTGAGCAGGGCACTACTACCTGTTCCCTACTCAGGTCACAATCCCATGTATGTGAGCTATTTGGTTGCTGTGCAGTGAGAACATTCTGTAAACTGTTTCAAATCATTTCAAATCCCTGATTAGCTGTACTGCCCAGCAACTCCAAAAAGCCACTACAATGTGCAATTGCTTTCACATCCTACGTATATTAAATGCACATGGTTATACCCACCTCTTAAAGCAGTTGTAGGGATTAATTAAAACCTTTCCCTATAAATAAAAAGAACAAACCTGTGTTTGAGATGTAGTCACTGAGCTTGGCTAAAGGGCTTGCCCTCACACCAACCTCGTCTCACATGGGATTCAAACCTGCCTCTGGCAGAACATAAAGTAACAGAGTAACATCTGCTATGGACTGTAGAATTTCTTATGAATAGTCTCATTGGGAAGGTTCAAATCTTTGATGCCAAGGGTCTCCTGAAGTCACGCTCTACAGCAGAAATGACAAAGACATGGCTGACTTTGCATGTTGAACTGAGTGTGTGTGATTCTAAAACCAGTACTACCCTCATATTTACAGGTTGAAGTGGAATTAAAACAGAGAAGGTGGTGGACTGGCGTTGTGTGGTTTTAAGTGATGTTTGAGGCATGCGTGTGTGTTTTTAATGGAAAATCCAACAAGGAGCCATCTTCAGTGTTCCTGGAGCCTGGTACAGAGTGGGGACTCAGGAAGCACGTCGAGTGAGAGCATGAGTTGCCCACAAGGCCTTGTATTAATGTGCAAGGGTTATTTGAAAAAGATACTCTTGCATTCGTTCTTTCACATTAGAGGATTTGGAGAGGTTAACTAGTTTTCCCAGGTTCACAGACTTAAGTGGCAGCCCCAGGATTTTAAAGTCTGAACTGTTTCTATGAGACATGCTAACTTCATTGCCATAAATAAGTATACCAAATCCTAGCTAAAGCCATCTTTAAAATGCATGCTGTGGATCAAAGAGGGGGTCCTCAGTGAGACAGTGAAATATGTTTTGGGGGCTTAGCCCCAAGCCTGTCACCCCTGTGGTGGTGGTGTCAGCTGTCCTTGAGTCGACTCAGTGACGACGGCCCTCTGCCACCCTCTCAGTGACAGATGTGTTTGAGCCCATTGTGGCAGCCACTGTGTCCGTCTGTCTCATTGAGGATCTTCCTCGTCTTCACCGACCCTCCCTTTGCCTGGCATGATGTGCCTTCTCCAGGGATTGGTCCCTTCTGAGGATACGTCCCAAGTAAGCGAGATGAAATCTCACCATCCTCAATTCTAAGGGGCATTCTGACTGTACTGCTTTCAGGACGGATTTGTTCCTTCTGGCAGGCTATGGTGTATTCAGTATTCTTTGGAAACACTTAATTCCAGTGTGTCAGTCCTCTGTCTTCCTTTCTGTCTGGCTTTCACATGTATATGAGGCTATTGAGAACACCATGGCTTGGGTTAGGTGAGCCTGCATACTGGGGCTATGAGGCTGAAAGCCCTTGAGATACCTAAAGCCTTTAGGGGAGAAGAGCTGTTGTGATGTCCTCTTTGTCCAGCAGCCTGAACGGTGCTAAACACACAGGAGCGGTCTAGAGTACCTGCCCATCTGATCCAGAAAATAGAAGTAACTCCTCTTTGTTTTCTCTTTTGAAAAGAAAGGGAATCATTTAAATTTTAGAAGCGAACCTGCATGTGTTAAAATGCATAGTGGCCAAGAGGCCACTAAAGGAGTCCTCAGACTTGCTTGGGATTCTTGTAACAGGTAGGTGCCTCCTTTCTGAAATACACTGTTGCAATGTTGCCTTAAGGAGCCCTGGTGGTACAGTGGTTAAAGTGATCAGCTGCTAACCAGAAGGTCAGTGGTTCAAACCTGTGAGCCGCTCCACTGGAGAAAGGTGTGGCAGTCTGCTTCTATAACGATTTACAGTCTAGGTAACCCTATGAGGCTGTTCTGCTCTGTTGCTGTAGGGTCACCATGAGCTGGAATTGACTTGATAACAACGGGTTTAATTTTGCCTTCGCCTGGTTCTGTACTGATTTATGGAAACCACTCCCCTGCAAATAAAGAAAAAAACACAGGCACTGCATCTCAGAAGGTTAGCATCAGTCACTTAAAGCAGGTTTCAGCATACTAGAGCCTGCGTGCCAAAGCCAGTAATTCCCTCAAGCTAAGAGTGGATTTTATATTTTTTAATGGATTGGGCAAAATAGAAGAAGAAGAAGAAGAATTTATGATGTGCAAAAATTACGTGAAATTAAAATTGAAGTGTCGGTACATAAAGTTTTATCGGAATGCAGCCAGCCCATTAGTTTAGGTTTTGTCGAAGGCTACTTCTGTGCTGCAATGACAGAGTGGAGACCAAATGGCCCACGGAGCCGAAAATAATTGCTCGATGACCCTTTACAGAAAACGTTTGCCAGTCCCTGACTTAAAGCAGAGTACTTGGAGGAGGGGTGGCTGGCTGGCTGGCTTCTTGCTTACCTTTGGTAAAATCTCAGTGTTAAAAGTGATTTTTTCCCCCCTCTTCTGACTTGTGTTTCCCTGAATTGAAAGTCTTAATTGGAGAAGAAAAAGAAAAAAAACCCAGCAATCGGTGGTAACAGAGTCGCGAGAAGGAAGGCTTCTATATTGTTCAGCAAGAGAACTCTTCTGCTTATCACTCCCTTTCCTTCTAGAAGCGTTCCACCTCGAATAACTTTATAATTTGGAATAGTCTATTTTTCTTCATTGCATCCTATAGAGAGCACAATATGGGAATTCATGCAATTGACTTTATTATATATTCCATAAAGAGTACTTGACATGACATGATGAGTGGTGGCCAAAAAAAAAAAAAAAAAAAAACCCGAAGAAACTCACTGCCATCGAGTTGCTTTGACTCATAGGGACCCCTCCTTGGATTTCAGAGGTGGAATCTCTACAGAAGTAGATTGCCCAGTCTTCCTTCTGAGGAGTGGCTGGTGAGTTTGACCTGCCAGCCTTCTGGTTAGCAGTCAGATGCCATAGGCACTATGCCACCAGAGCTCCCAAGGTCTTTTAATCCGTGTGTCTGTGTGGTGGTTGGCCAGGCTGTTCACAGGACTGTGTCTGGCAGGGCTGTTTTCTAAGGTGAGACTGAGTTTTGCCCTTTCCATGAGCCTATTGGGATGGGTTCCCTTTATACTGAATCTGAAGCCCAAAACCTTCCATTGAAAAACAGTTCAGGACAACTGGAGCTTTTTTTCCTTGGCAACTCAAGCCTGGCCACCCAAGGGAGTTGAGTCTCTCTGAGTTGATTGGGATTCATGGCGAGCTCATGGGTTTCAGAATAGAAGTATACTCCATAGGGTTTTCAGTAGCTGTGATCTTCAGAACCAGATTGCCAGACCTTTCTTCCTAGGGACCTCTGGGTAGATGGGAACTGCCAGTCTTTGGTTTGTAGCCACTTACGTGTTTGTGTCTTCCAGGACTTCTGGGTCTCTGTTTTGTTGCAGAGTGGTCTTGGAAGCGAAGCAATGATAGTTTATGTGATAGTATCAGCCTTTTCATTGATGAGATATTGGAAGTAGCTCACCAGGTCCTCCTTCCTAGTATGTCTTATTCTGGAAGCTCCACCAAAACCTGTCCACCATGGGTGACCCTGCCAGTGTTTGAAACACTGGTGGGATAGCTTCCAGCGTCAGTCACATCAAGCCAACACCATGTGATAAGCCAACACTCAGGTGGTGGTGTGTTTTATAGTGGTACTGAAAGAGTAGAGATGAAGGTGGCAAAGCCGCATAAAATTAAGTAATGGGACAAATAGGAGACTGCACACATTTTCACGGTAAACATTCATCTCTAAGATCACTCTTCACGGTGCTGCCTACGAACTTCAGCTGGTCACGAGCACACGCGTGACCCATATGTGGGCACATCAAGTGAACCAAGCATAAGGCCGAGATTCTGAAATCCTGTGTGCTAGTCCCCAAGGGAGGCTGAAGAGAGAGGGCTCTCTCAGCTCTTCCACACTGTGCTATTTTAAGCACCGTGACTTCATGCTTGTTTGTTCTGAAGCAGCACAGATGGGCTACATCAGTTTCTGTTACTACAGGATGATCAGGAGACCCAGAGCCGAAGCGCACATGCCTCACATAAGGGCGTCATGAATCTGGAACTGTGGCATTTAGCAGTTGAGAGCAGTTTCTCTCTCTCTCTCTTTAAGCCTGAGAGTATTTCACAAATATTGCCATGTTTTGTGGAACCAAACGCCAGATCCACCTGAAAAATGGCAAGAGGTGAGCTTCTGGTAAAGCAGTTAGGCCTTTTTGGTTTGGTTAGTATAGCCTGACTGTGAAAACTGTCTCAGTCACTTCTGGACACAGGGCGGCTCATCCCTGTCAGGGAGCTGAGGAGGGGGCTGCCAAGCTGGAAAGTGGTTGAAGGTAGATTAGGGACCCCACACCGCTTCTCATTAGGCAAGTGTACCTCTGAGGGCATGAGGCGTTCACTTGAACTGTTCCAAGAAACTTAATGAACCAGATTGTATAAGGGGCAGAAATATAATAGAATACATTTATTAAACCTTTCCCAGATGCTGCACAATCTTACTAAAAATGCCTAACAGTCCTGTGAGGTACTAAGTACTCTTATTTTTTCATTTCAAAAGGGAGGAAGCCAGCTCAGAGAGGTGGAGAAATTACCAGGTGAAAAACTACACAGCTAGTTAGAGCCTTGGTGGTGCGATGGTTAAATGCTCAGCTGCTGACGGAGAGGTTGGTGGTTTGAACCTATTCAGCGACTCTGCAGGAGAAAAGACCTGTTCTGCAAAGATGACAGCTTCACACGCCCTGTGAGGCAGATCTACTCTGTCACATGGGATCACTATGAGTTGAAATCGACTTGACGGCATCCAGCGACAGCAGTTAGGATAGGGGTGAAGGCTGACCCTCTTGCCTGGTGGTAGTGGGTCCTACGAAGAACCTTTGTTCTTAATTTTGGGAGGCAGCCCTGAAGACTCATGAGGCATGCTGGTCCTTCAGTAGTCCAACCAGTTTTTTTTTTTTTTTTTTAGTTTCCCCAGTCACCCTGCCAGCCAATGTCATCTGGAAATGATGAATGAAGATATATGGAAAACCAAGAGCCAGCCCTACATAGCCATGCTCTAATTCCTTGACCTTGAGCAAGTTCATCACCCCTGAGCCTCAGTTCCCCTTGTGTAAAATGTGCTAGTTCTCTCCCTATTGCAGGGTGGTTGTGAGGGTTGAAGATCATGTACATCAAGGACTGGCAACCCCTGACAGTGGGGCTAGCACACCATACATGATGGCATTCATACAGGTTATGTCTTTTTTTAAATTTAATTGTAGTTAAAAAAATATGCACACACATATACACACATAAAACTTGCCATTTTAACTATTTTCAAGTGTACAATTTCGATGGCGTTAATCGCACTCACAGTGTCATGCAGCCATCACCACTATTTGTTTCTAAAACATTTTTTTACCACCAAAAAAACCCTCACACCCAGTAACGGTAATTCCCCATTGCCCCTGCCCCCAGCCTCTGTTCTTACGATGTGCCTTCAGATTGGTTCCAGCTCATGTGACCCTATTATGTAAAATGTGCTAGTTCTTCCCCTATTAGGTAGAACTGCCCCGTAGGGTCTTTTGGGCTGTAATATTTATGGAACCAGATTGCCAGGTCTTTTCTCTCAATGAGCAGCTGCTATTTGAACCACAAACCTTCTGATTAGCAGCTGAGCACCTAACCATTGCACCACCAGGAATAGTCCTTGATAACCACTCAGAACCATTTGTCTCTGGGCATTTGTCTGTTCGGGATATCTCAGCTGGGAGGGATCATGCGGCATTTGTCCTTTTGTGTCTTGCTTATTTCACTCAGCATGATGTTCTGAAGGTTCTCCTATGTCACAGTTTGTATTAGAACTTTGTTTCTTTAATGGTAATGACGTTTTATCGTACATGTATACAGACACCACAGTTTGTTTATCTGTTCATCCGTTGATTGACACTTGGGTTGTTTCCACCTTTTGGCTGTTGTGAATAGTGCTGCGGTGAACTCCCAGGTCACTTTGGAGAGATGACTTGAAGTCTTCAGAGGGTGGACCCTAAAGCCACCTCTTCTCATCTACAATCTCTCAACTTCTTTAACTACATTAGACACAGGATGAATTGTTTTTTTCGTACATAATTAAGAGCTAGGAGCTCTTTCTACTGCTTGTCTTAGCCACTGATATTCATTGCCTCCAATATAGGCATCCAAATGGGATGATGACCACGTGGAAGCTCTCTGTAAGCCCTATGGTCCTGTGTAAATGGTGTTTATCATAAGCCCCCTTCCTAGCTGTTATTCTCTCAAATGATCAGTGCTATGTGTATCATGTTTGTTCAGCTCATACATACATGTGCATTTAAATGAATAGCTGCTTCTTGATTTCTCAGGCTCCTTTGCAGGTGGAGTAAAAGAAACAGTTCATTACTAGGCCCTACAAAGCTATCTGGTGCCCTAGCCTGACTCCTTAATCTTCTCTGCCAACACTTGTATCCCTTGTTCACTATGTTCAGCCCCACTGGCCATCCCTTTCAATCCTGGGATCATTGTCCTTGCTGTTTCCTCTGCCTGGAATCTTTTCTGCAGACCTTTGTGTGGTTTCAGCTCAAATATAAGCTCGTAAGGGCCACCTCTGACCACAGCAACTACAAATCCTTCTGCCCCACGCATCCCCATTCACTCCCTCTTCCACTACTGTTTTATTTCCTTCATAGTACTTAGGATCACCTGAAACTTTTGTTTGTGTGAGGTCTTTTGTCTCTTTGTTTCCCACTAGAATGTAAGCTGCGTAAGGGCAGAATTTTGTTTTATGTATTTCTGTATGTACAATAAGGAGCTCTGGTGGCATAGTGTATAAGACATTTGGCCACTGACCAGAAGGTCAATGATTCAAACCCACCAGCTACTCTGCAGGAGGAAGATGAGGCAATCTGCTTCCGTAAAGATGTACAGCCTTCAAAAAAATAAAAAAAAAAATTGACCCATGTCTCTTTAGTTTTGTGTGTTTCACTGTACATAAATGATATTTCAATAAAATGTATTTAAAAAAAAAAAGATGTACAGCCTTGGAACCTCATTGGGGGTAACTATGCGTTGGAATTGACTCGATAGCAGTGGATTTGACTTTTTTTTTTTTTTGGTATCCACAGTAGGGAGCCTTGGTGATGTAGTGGTTATAGCACTCAGCCACTAACCAAAAGGTTGGTAGTTCAAACCCACCAGCTGCTCCATACAAGCTTGGAAACCCTATTGGGCAATTCTGCTCTGTCACTGTGAGTCAGAACCCTCTGCAGAGGGTTGGGTTTGGTTCTGATTTCCACTGTGGGAATCCCTGGATGGTGCTGCCTGTTAACTGGAAGTTGGAGGTTTGAGGCTGCCCAGAGGGCCCTGAGAAGAAAGATCTGGTGATGTGCTTCTCCAAAATCAGCCACTGAGAACCCTGTGGTACACAGTTCCGCGGACACACGAGGGGTCGCCGTGAGTCAGAGCTGATTCCCAGCAGCTGGTTTGGGCATCCATAGTGCGACGTGCTCAGTGAATATTTATTGAATGAATGAATGAATGAATCAGACTTAAAAAGTCTGTGCTTGCAGACACATCCCTCTGCAGAGGTGATAATTGGATCCCGTTAGAGCAGGGCCAGCACACTCACACCATCTGCGTTTACGTGGTGAGTGTAACTCTGGTGGTGTAGCTACTATTTTCTTTCATTGTAGTAAACAAAAAAAGTAAAATACTATCTTTGCTTAGTCAGACGGAACCAGCAGAATTTAGTATATGAGCTAGATAGAGGTCATTGCTTTGCTTTTTCTCCCTGGGTTTGTGTAGAATGAGACACTGAAGGTTGGTGAAGAACAATAGAAGGGAGATAGGTCATTGACATGGATTCCTTTCTGACTGGGACCATTTGCAGTGCTGTAATAGCCTATCAGACAAACAAACAAAAAAATAAGCAAACTGCCTGGAACATACTTGCTTAGCCCTCTTCCTTCCCGCCCTCCACCCCCAGTCCAAGCAGTCTGGTCTTTATCTGCAGGAACGGTCCGCCTTTTAGATGTCTGTCATTAAAAATGTTCATTTCAAGCTTGGGACTGGCTAACCTGAAAAGGCTGAGCTGTGTGGTCATCTTGGTTTGTGCAAACGTTAGGAGCAAAAACATGCTTTACTCACCCCTTAGTTAGCGTCATTTGTCACATTATCTCCGTGTGGTGAGACAGTAACACCTACGCAGTTTCTCATGCTGTGCTGTCTACTAATTGTTTAATTAGCAAATGAATAAGTATTTATAGAGAAAATAGGATCCAAAACTGTTGGGTTGAAACCTTCTCTAATTGTACCATGTTATCATGACTGCCTGAGCACTGCACTTTTGGTGTGTAGGTGGTGGTGCGGGTCTGGTTTGGCTGCTGGTGTTTACCAGAGGATTCATTTTTGCTCAGGACTCCTGGGGCAGCAAAATGAAATGCAGTGATGGGAAATCCACTTTGAAACAAAGATTTGAAAACCCTGATAGAATCAAAATGTCTTTCTCTCTAAACAGTGAGGTTTGTGTTCAGTGTAACAGCTTTGACAAGGAACCTGCTACATGCAAGACATCTTTGAAGGTACACAGTTGTTTGGGGATGGGTCCCATGTGTAAAAGGCATTTGTTTCACTTCACAGGAACCAAGTGTATCAAACCTCGATAAGACTTGTGTCATTTTCAGTATGAAAGCTGTGTCAGGTGAGATTCTGTAGATACTGGTAAGAAGGAGTCAGGGTTCTGGGAGCATGGGTTTTCAAAATGGCTGTCAGCTTTGACTGACTGACCAAACAAACAGAGATCTTGATTTCAACTGCTTTAGGCATCTTACGCCTTTGCATATTTGTTTTCTGGTAACATTCAGAGGTGGATTGATTTTTCTTTTCTTGTAACCGCATCTGCTACGCTGTTGAAGATTTTCAGGGGATATATGTTAAGTTGACCTTGTAGGTCTGTTTGTCATCCTGAAACAAAATGGCTGCTGGGAAATTATTAGCTGGCTGTGCACGTGTTAGTTTGCAGCTGTTTCTTCTGTCCTGGAAGAAGTGCAGCTGGAATGTTCCTTGGAAATGAGAGTGGCCAGACTTTGTCTCATCTACTTCGGTCATGTTGTCAGAAGGGACCATTCCCTGGAGACGGATGTCATGCTTGGTAAGGTGGAGGGTGGACGAAAGAGGGGGAGGCCCTCAACCAGATGGATTGACACAATGGCTGCAACAATGGGCTCAAGTATAGTAGGGACTGTGAGGTTGGCACAGGACTGGGCAGTGTTTCATTCTGCTGTACATAGGATCACTGTGAGTTTGGAGATGACTTGACAGCACCTAACAACAGCAGCATGATCACATGTAGGGAGGAGTCAGTTTGTAAACCCACTGGGGTCTATGGGGATGGAAGAGAAAGGGGAGTTTAAGCATGAAGAGACTCGATGAGTCCTGATGTAGTTGTAATCTGAGCTTTGAATCCACTTTTGTGTCTTTTGGATCAAGCCAGTCTGATGATACCTCCTGTCTATAGTGTTACTATCCACGAAGACATTTGTGGGTTTAGGGGCAGAATGAAACATGCCTGACAAGGTGCTGCATGTGGGACTGTTTGTGCCTTTCTGAAAACAAAATGAAAGAGTAGCAACACTGCCCACTCAGCCGCTTGGTGGGAACACATGTGGCAGATTGCCCTGTGACTGCCTCAGAGGCATTCCCTTCTGACAGCCGTCGTGTTTTTAGAGGCAGCTCGTGGAGGTGAAAGCTTTGGAAGCTTTGAATCTTGCCTCTGTAGCTTGTACAAATGATACAACCTTTCTGTGCCTCAGTTTCCTCACTTGTCTGAAATTATAGTAACACCCTCCTTGCAGGGTTGTTTCGAGGATTACAGATTACAGACAGTGTATGAAGAGTTGCTGGTATACAGTAAGTGCTTGATAAATGGTACCTCTGGTTGTTGCCTCAGTCTACGTGGCTTCTTGTCACTTCAGAAGACTCCCTTATTCCGAAGAAGAGGAAACAGATGCAGAATATCTGGTTTCTCCCTCAAGGCCTCTCAGTTTGTCAGTTGATGTGTGGTGAGTGCTCCTTACACAGGCAGCTCACCTGGATTATATTTTATTTAAGGTCATTCAGGGTGTTACCTGATACGTGAACAGGAGCAAAACATCTCCTAATTGGCCATTTAGTAGTTGGTTGTAAATCTCAGTAACTTTTTGTTTTGTTTAAGAAAGAGGCAGATCTTTCCAAACATGAAAGCAAACTGGGGAAATTTATTGAGACAACCGGTTTGTTCTTGTCTTCCCTCCTCCCCAGTGTACCCTTGGTTTGCTGAACCTGGTCTGCTTGCCCTACATAAGGATAGCAGTCACTTGGCTGGAATGTGTCTCTAACATTCTTTCAGAATCTTTCACTTTACTGTGAGGATCTGTTCTCTTGCTTTAGATTTTCGACACAAAATGTTGTTGAACAAAACAATAACAGCTCTAAATATGGGCCTGAGAATTCAGTGAGCCACAGCTTCTGATCCCTAATGCCTTCTGGTTAATGAAGGTGTTATTTTTTCTGTATTTTTGTGGTAGTGAAAAGATCTCCAAATTAGGACCAAATCCCAGGAATCTTAAGCATGTGAGTGTGAATTGTCAAAATTTTATTTCCTCGTAGGTGGTACAAATGTTGACTTAGTGGACGTACCCCTGCCCTGTTGAACAGAAAGACCGTGACAATTTATGTTATATCACGGGAAGGTCTTGCAGTCAGTGGCTTCTGAATTATGGAATATTCAGTTGCATAACATTTCATTTCTCTTAAAAAACAAAAATAAAAACAACAATGAGATACTGTCTTGCTCCAACACTAGTATCAAAGTTCAACAAGACAGAAAATAACAAATGCTGGCGAGGTTGTGGAGAGATTGGGACTCTCATACTCTGCTGGTGGGACTGTAAAATGGTACAACCGTTGTGGAAAGCAGTATGGCGATTCCTTCAAAAGTTGGAATTAGAAATACCATTTGACCCAGCCATCCCATTACTAGGTATATACCCTAAAGAAGTGAGAGCCATAACAAGAACAGATATATGCACGCCGATGTTCATTGCAGCACTATTTACAATAGCCAAAAGATGGAAACAACCTAGATGTCCAACAACTGAGGAATGGATAACCAAACTATGGTACATACACACAATGGAATACTATGCAATGCTAAAGAGTAATGTAGACTCTGCAAAACACCGCATAACATGGATGAACTTGGAGGACATTATGCTGAGCGAAATAAGTCAGTCACAAAAGGACAAATATTGTATTAGTCCGTTATTGTAAAAGTTAAGGAAAGGTTTATCTATTGGAGGACATTTTCTTTGTTGGTTACCAGGGGTGGGAGGGAAAGGGAGGGAACACTGTTAGATAGATAGAGATAAATATTGATTAGGGTGAAGAGAAGGGCAATGTACCAAATGTGAGTGACCAATATGGCAGCATTGAGGATGAGAAAGACATAGAGAGGTGCATGGGAAGTACAGACAACAAATATGAACCCTTTTGCATATACAGTACTGAGTTGTCAGTGAAAGCAAACATGGGTATAGGGACGGATAGATGGGTGAACAAGCTAAACAATTAGGTATGTCTAAATGGGGAGTGTATCCAAGATCATATATAGGGTTGGCAGACAATGGGCCTATAAGTTCATGTGAATGATCAGAATTCCCAGGTGTATAGTAGAGCTGACAAGGGGCAAGGTTATGGTCATTGCTTGGTCACAGCCAGCTACCCAGAGGGACCGAGTAGTTGATCCTGTGGACTTGGGACCATAGTCGCAGGGGACATCAAGCTCAATTGGCATAACATACTATACAAAACATCGTTTCACCTACTACTTTGGCGAGTAGCGACTGGGATCTTAAAAGCTAGCAAGCTGCCATCTAGATGCAACAACGGGTCTCTCCTAGTCAAGAACAAAGAAGAAAACCAAAATGAATGGAAACAATCGGTCCTAGCGACTGGTACACCATCTGATCTGCAACCTATACAACTATGAGACCAGAAGAACTAGATGGTGCCCGGCTACCGCTGTCATCCACTTGGAAGGGATGTAGGAGATCCTGCATAGAGAGGGAGAACAATGTGGAACAAAACTCAAAATCATTTGGAGGCAAAAAAAAAAAAAAGAAAGAAAAAGAAGGGGGGGACCAGGTTTGCTGGTCCAATAGAGCCTGGTGGAACCACTGAGACTATGGCCCCTAGCTGCCCTTCAGGTCTGGAATTGAACCCACAACTGTGGTTTCCAGCCAAACAAAGTACAGGCATGTGAGTTAAACATTTACCTCAAGTAGACACACGCCCTGGAGAGAACAATCATGGGAGAAGGAAGGGCTGCTTATGCACAGGGAGATAGCTCAGGGTGCAGAAGAGTATGGAGGGATGGACACAGGGAAGAGGTAACTATGGGGAGGAAGTGGGAGGGGAGCTGTTGCATTGTAAATTTTGGTCAATGACATGAGACAAAGTATATGTGAACTGCTGTATGAAAAGTGAATTTACTCTGTAAATCTTCACCCAAATCAAAATAAAATTTAAAACAAACAAACAGAAAAAAATAACTTGTAATTGGGTTAAGGGTTGCCTGATTAAAGCATGTAGGGAATTTGCTTTAATGAGTAGATAAGGAATATTTATAGTTAGCATACCAATTGCTTTTATATTAATGGATAGTTCTAGAACACTTCAACAATTTTTAAATAGACCATGGCCTTGAGGACTTGGGCACATGCTCCTTGATTTCAGTGCCTCAACCCTGTAAGCATATCTTTGCTTCCCTATTATTCAGAGAAGTTAAATAATTTGCATAGGGATCATACTCCAAATAAGTGGTAGAGTGGACATTTGAACCCAGGTTTTTTAGCTCCGTGTATCTGGTGTTCTTCTTACCACATCAAACTCAGGAGAGACTGTCATCTTAAATGTTTGAGACATCTTCTGGGTGTCTGTTATATTAATTGGTACTGTTTACAGAGATGAGTTTTCTCAATAAATTCAAATCCTATCCTCAATCTATTACTAAGATTGAATTACGGATCTGAACAAATGAGGTTCGTGGTTTCATTCCATTGAAATTCTCACCGATGACGTTGCCTCGTCACCCCTTGTTGATGCTCATTTTGCCTGGGCTCGCTCTCAGCAGTTGAAGTTGTTGGCCCCCTTCTTGAGGGTTTTCACCTCCTCTGGCTTGGTGGCAGAGTGGGTAAGACATGTGGGCTGCTAACCAGAAAGTCAGCAATTCAAACCCACCAGCTGCTCCACAGGAGGAAGATGAGGCAGTCTATGTCTGTGAAGATTTACAGCCTTGGAAACCCAGTGGAGGTCTCTCCGAGTGGGAATCAACTTAGTGGCAGTGGGTTTGGTTTTTTGGGTTTAACTTCAGGGGAACCACCTGTTCCTGGTTTGTCCCCGTCATTCTGACTGGCCCTTTGTGATCTCCTTACAGTGGATTTTTTTATTTTTGTCCCATTATTGCTTTCTTGGAAGTTCTGATGTGGGCTTTCTTTCAGATAACAGGTAGCACTGCAACAGTTACCTTAAGGGGACACCAAGATCCACGCCCATCCCAAGCCCTCATGCCTCTGTTTGCCGCATGTTCCCTATGGAGTTACTGTGAGTGCCACACCCACACCTTCAACACACAGTCTTTTTAAAGGAGAGGAGGAAACAGCACTGCCTCCCCTTCTCTCCCCTCCACCTGAATCCCAGCCTGTGCCTTACATTTCTTCTGTTGATGGAGCTGGCGGGCTAGACTTCTGTCTTGGGTTTACGGGAACTTCCCTTGCTTCTGAAATGGTCTCTTAATTTCCTATGGCTGCCAAAACAAAACACCACAAAGTGTGTGACTGTAAAGAGCAGAAGTTGATCTTGTCATGGCTCTGGAGGTGAGAGGTCTGTTCAGGGAATTGACAGGACCATGCTCCCTGTGTCCACTCCTGTGAAGGATCCTTCCTGTTTCCAGCAGTGTTGGGTGGCTTTGGGAGTTCCTTGGCACTCTGTGGCTCACTCATGTGTCTTCACATGGAGTCTTCCTGCCGTGTGTGTTCCTCTCCCTGTATTTGTTCTCCTCTTTTATAAGACACTGCTCAGAAGGGAAGGCGCCCTAGTGGTGCACTGGTTAGGCACTCAGCTGTCAACTGAAATGTTGGCAGTTCAAACCTACCAACTGCTCCGCAGGAGAAAGATGAAGCAGTCTGCTTCTGTAAAGATTTTCAGCTCTGAGAACCCCATGGGACAGGCAGTTCTATTCTGCCCTGTAGGGTTGCTATGAGTCAGAATTGACTCCACGGCAATGGGTTTGGTTTCATTGTTGGTACTTAGAGGCAATTAGGACTGGGACCCACCAACTCCAGGATGATTTATAATATCTCCAAAGACCTTATTTCCCCAAACGAGCTCACATTCAGGGCACAGGGGTTAGAACTTCATCTCTTTTGGGGACCTAATTCCATGCATGATCAATATGAATCTTGATTCTTACTCCCACTGTCCTCTTTCTCTCTCCCTCTCACATCTTAGCTGCAGCCTTCTAGTGCCTCTCCTTCCCTGCATTTCAAATCTGATCAGCCGCTTCCCTGTCTGAAAGCTTTGAGTGACTCCCATCGCTGCATCAGAGGGCCTGAGCTCTGCTGGCTGCCACTCTAACCTGCTGCCCCTGGGCTCACGCCCTCCCTTCTTTTTCCCTCTGCTCTTCCTATCCCCTGACCAAACACACGGTGACAAGGTCCCTTTTGGGACCCCAGTGAGGACATTACGGAAGCTGTGACACTCCTCCCTGGGGAGGTAAGCCCTCATCCAGTTCTCCATTCAGTTTTGAGGAGTCCGTGGAACCCTCCCTAGAAAAGCCCATTCTCAGGAGCACCACACACTCAGTCCTCTTTGTCCTGCCCGTGCCATTTCCTTATTTCACATGTCTTTGTTCCTTCTGCTCCCATTGGAACTTTTCTTCAGTGCACCTTTCTGCCAGCATTAATTTTTTCCTTCTGTGAGGCTTGCACAGCTCAGTACTGCAGCGTGCACTCAGCATCTGTATTAGAGTCAGTCATCTGGGTGGCTGCCTTGCCGTGCTCCAGAGCCTAGCACCTTGCAGGTGTTACACGAACAGGTGTGCATTCATTCAACAGATGGTCTGTGAGTGCTCCTGCTCCAGCCCTAGTGCCGGGCTCTGGGGCTGTGAGCTGCCCCAGTGAGATCAGGTTAGTGGGGACTGTACACAGATACTCAGGTTGTTATAATGCAGTGACCTATGAGAATAGCTCATGCTTACTGAGCATGTTCTGTGTGGTGGATGCTAACTAAGGAGCCTGGTAGCATAGTGGTTACGTGCTTGGCTATTAACTGAAAGATTGGTGGTTCAAACCCTTCCAACGGCCCCATGGAAGAAAGATCTGGTGATCTGCTCCCGTAAAGATTACTCCATAGAGAACCCTATGGGGCAGTACTGCTCTGTCACCTGGGTGCGTTAGGAGTTGGAATCTACTCTAGGCACCTAACAACAGCAGGTACTGATGGGTGCTTAATGTGTGCCCTCCCTGAATTCTCACAACAGCTCTGAGAGGCGGGTACTAACGTTTCCTCCATTTGACAGATGATGCAATGGAGGCACGGGAGGTTCAGTAACTTGCCAGTGAATGAGTTTTGAATTTTGCGATCAGTCTGGCAGAGCCAGGACCCTGCAGGAGCCAGAGGGAAGGGAGAAAGCAGGCAGGAGGAAGTCAGTGAAGGTTTCACAAGGAGGTGGCACTTGAGGCTAGTGAGCCTATTACACAGTGTAGTCAAGGCCTAATGGCGAGATTGAGTAAGCAAAGGAACTTGGAATGAGATCTTTATGCACTGAGGTCTGTAGGGCTAGGAATAGAGAGGAAATCAATGTTTATTGAACAGGTTGAGGGGAAAAATAGAATTAGCCAATAAAGACATTGTCCATTCGAGCAAAGAAATATTTAAAGAACTCCGGAGAGAGAACTATCTCAGACAATACAGGACCATTCTTATCTAAGTACTGGAAGATAGCACTGCCTCTTGGGTGCATATGTATTCAAGTGAGTCAGGTGCTGAAAGAAACTGGAGGCCGCCTGTGCAAACATGGGCATTAGGGTAAGTTACTTACCGTCCATGCCCAGTTCCCTATCAATAAGATGGGGCCAAAATACCTATATCCTCAAAACTAAGACCCTGTCCTTCAAGCTGTGCTTTTAAAAATGTACCACAGAGAAGAACATCCTGCCAGTTAAACTTCCATGCCACTTTAGGGAATGTACAAGTCTGTGGAACTGATTCTAGGACTGACCCTAGAAGCCGTGAAATAAAGTAGTCTTACCTCATGGGGTTAATGTGAGGATTAAATGAGATCATGTATTTTTGGTGCTTGAACAGTATCTGACACATAAAAAAGAAAACTTGCTACCATCCAGTCGAATGCGACTCATAGACTCTTCCTTGGGTTTCTGAGGCAGTATCACTATGGAAGTAGATTGCCCAACCTTCCTTCCAAGGAGAGGCTGGTGGGTTTGAACCGCCAGCCTTCTGGTTAGCAGTCAAATGCCTTAGACAGTATGCTACCAGAGCTCCTATCTGACACGTAGTGAGTACAAAATACATGAGGAGGATGGATGGGTGAAAATGATGATGATGGATGAAGATGATGGATGGTAGTGATGCTGGGTGCTGCTGCTGGTTATAGAAAGAAGGCACCAGGCTTGGAGGCTGAGGGGACTAATGACTTGATGTAAGCAAAAGCTACCAGTAAATTCTGCTAGGTAGAGACTTCGCAGATTTCAGACTGGATGGGACCCTGACCCTTCATTCTCTTTTCTTTTACAAGTGAGAATCCTCGTTGTCTGTAATTCCATTTGACCACGGGCTGTGAGTGTGCATGCATTTAGGTACCATACAATCCAGTGGGAACAGGCCTTTTTAAAACCTGGGGGAAAATGAAGGGCTCAATTTTAGAGCAAGGCCTCTAATCTGGTGTGTCCCTAAATGCTGATCTCCACACTCCTAAGATTAGAGAGACATTATGTAACCTTAAATGGTTGGGTTCAGACTAGGAATGCTGGGTGCTACCAAATTAAAGGCCAGTGGGCAGCTGGCACTTATGGAAGAGGGCCTTTATCTAAAGAGGACCATACTGGGAGGAAAGAGTCAGGCCTGTGTCACAGGCGACTTTAATTAGGGGCATTGACTTGGCAGTTCTATGATGACAGGTTGAATGTAGGCCTGTGGGTCTAAGCCTTGAAACCACTCCTGGGAAAAAGCTAGCAGAACCAGGGGCAGCACCCCGTGGACTCGGTCAGGACTCTGCAGGCCTTTGTCCTCTTCACTAGCCACCCTTTCTTGCTGTTCCCCACCTGCACTGAACCTGCCAGTCACACTGAAATGTGGGTAGCTTCTTTTTACCACAATGGGCAGGGGGTTACCTTGGGGCCTTGCTCAAGCTTCTCCATTGTCTGTAGCAAACACCATTTGACCGATACCTGCTCTTTCTGGTTTTAAGACTCAAGCTAGGCACCGGGTCCTGAGAAGCCTTTGCTGATCCTCACTCATGATGTCATGGTTTTACCTCCTCCTTTGTATTCTCTGTCACCATTTTCTGTTTGTGTATGTCTTCACCCTCCTTTGAGGGCTGGGCTACGATTTCTTCATCTTGGCACTTAGAGTGCTTTGGACTTAGTAGGTCATTTACAAAAGATGAATGAAGGGGTGAAATATCAAAAGATGGTACTCTGAGGGCTCTTAGAGGGATGGAGAATGGCCAAATCCTACTGTTTAAGGAGAGCCAGAGGGTATCCTCTGTATGTAGATGAACAAGGGGTCATATGCAAGGGAGCTGGGAAAGGGAAAAGGGTTCATCAAATGCACTGGATTACTGTGGGGAGAAAGAAGGAGTGGGACAGCCCTCCCTTGACCGTGATGAACGTGTGGGTGGGGCAGGTGGGTGATCCTCCCCAAGGTGCCTGCAGATGCAGTTGTGCTGGGCTGCCGCAACTTGATCATTTGGCTTATCTGGTTTTCATGCATGATGGTTCCTTGCATATTCCCAACTGCACTGTTCCTCTTGCCTGAGACACTTGTAGTTTCTAAGTGTGAGGACTTTGGTGGGAAATGGAATCGTGAAGCTGACCCTTTGGATACTACTAGAATGATCAGATTGCACAGAGACGCGACTTGTTTGCTAAAATCCATCTGTTTACAGGATGTGGAAGGAAGGGAATTGATACATATGTGATATTGTCTCTGGGTCATAGACTTATAGGTAACATTTTCTTGGACTTTTTACTTTTCAGCATTACCCATTCCATTTTGGGAAAAGGTGATCAACGTTTAAAAAACAAAGCAACATCAACAAACACCAGAACTGGGTTAAGTTTTCTTACTGAAACCCTTTGCTCAGAGGAGGGAGATTCTGAGTGGTGAATTTTTTAACGACCAAACTCATCCCAGTGTCCTCCAGCGTCTTGCTGCATGGCTGGGTCTGTTTTCACTGTTCACTGCATGTGACCTCTGTGTTTCTGTTTGTTTCTGTAGGTTGGTAATGGCCTTAGGGCAGTGAAGTGTCCACTCTCAGTGGTTAGTGTGATCCAAATTAATTGTGTGTGTATTTATGTATGTTTGTGTGCGAGATTGTGTTTGTGTGTGTGATTATGTATATTTTTGTGTGTTCACCATGCCTTCAAAGCATCAGTCCCTGACCTTTTGCTGAAACAGTCCTGCACAGAAGAAATGCTGAATAGCACAGAGAGGACCCAGGAGGAAGAGAGGATGGAGGAGTTGGGGGACTTCCGATACTGAACCAGTGCTAAGCTGCAGCACGTTCAGAATTTGGGACCGTCCACATCATATTCACTGTTCTGGTTCCCTGGTGCCCCTCTGACAGGAATATACCACAAATGGGATGGCTTCAACAAATAGGAATTTATTCTCTTATAGTTTTGGAGGCCAGAAGTGTGAGTGCAAAGTGCCAGGCTCTAGGAGCTGGGTGAAAGCCCCTCGACCTTGGGCTTCGGCTCTGCCTCTTGTTCCCACCCCACTGAAGCTAGAGGCATCTCCTCACTCAGGCAGCTGCTGGCTGCTGAGGCTGACAAACCCAGGGTCAGCAAGTGAAAAAGCACAGTCTCAATATTATCAAACCATATGGCAGGCCTTGGATTCAAATCCATTGAAAGTCCCAAGACTGGCAGAGCATGGCAAGCTGCTGAACAACAACTTAGCTACATGCAGGGTTCTGGTATGCCATAAGCTAGAGACCGTTCCCAAAGCTGCTGCTTACATACAGAAAGCAGCCCACATCCCTAAACCAGCTACTCAGCTACTCCAGTATAGTCCACCATGGAGTTAATTACCAATCTCACCATGGGGAATAACTACATCCAGCTGCCCAGCCACTCAACCAGGCCCAGACACATTGACACACAAACTTCACTATCTGTCTCACTAAGAATGTGTTTTGTAGAAATATTGTGGCTGCCTCAATCCCTCCCTAAGCCAGAGCTTAATGTTTGGTATATGGTGTGAGGCATCTGATCCCAGGCCAGTGTGAGGGAGGGTGAAAGCTATGGCCCAGGGGCCTCCTTCTCTGTGGAGGAGTGGGCGGCTTAGTGAGCTCTGCTGTTGTGTGGGAGGTCCTACTGATGCACTGGGTTAATCCCAGCTTCTCCCAGCTGGAGGGGGTGTATATTTGTGTACTTCTTTCCAAATATCAAAATAGACCTTCTAGATTGTGGAAATGGCAAATGTTTATATGTCTACCACAATAAAAAATTATGCACACACACACATACATACACATATAGACACCTTCTGATTATGAGTTAAAAGGCTCTAGTGGTGGAGTGGGTAAGGTATTTGGCTGCTAACCAAGTTGGTGGTTCAGACTCACCAGCTGCTCTGCTTTCCCCGGCTTTCATCTCCGGAAAAACGAGCTGAGTAGTTCCATGTGATTTTCAGAGAGCTTTCCTGGACTAAGCCTCGAGTGGTCAGCTGAGTGTTAGGATCCTGGTGCTTTCACAATATTATCAGGAAAAGGTATGTCATGTATATGACTATTCCTGAGATACCAGTTACTGAAATAGGTTAAGAAGCTCTGGTGGCGTAGTGCCTAAGGCACTTGACTGCTAATCAGAAGGCTGGCGGTTCAAACCCACCAGCCACTCCTTGGAAGGAAGGTTGGATAATCTACTTACATAGTGATACTGCCTCAGAAGCCCAAGGAGGGGTCGCTATGAGTTGAGTCTGACTCAATGGCACATAACAACAACAACAACGAAATGGGTTAGGAGTCAGGGGGTGACTTAAACTATAGCTCTCAGATACACGGAGCTGGAACTGTAAAGTCATGGGATAATCATCATGGTTCTTGTGAGCTGCTGTCAAGTTGGCACTGACTCGTGGCAGCCCCACACACAGTAAACATCTCCATAGTCACTGGCCTGCTCCAGTCCATTTTGTGGCCACTGGGAATTCTGAGTGCTTCTAACCTAGGGAACTCATCGTCTAGCACCGTATCAGACAGTATTCTGTTGTGATCCATAGTGTTTTCATCAGCTGAGTTTTGGAAGTAGATTGCCAGGCCCTTATTCCTAGTCCTTCCTAGTCTGGAAGCTCCACCGAAACCTGCTCAGCATCATAGCAACGCAAGCCTCCACTGACAGACGAGTGATGGCTGCTTGTGATGTGCACCAGCCTGGAGTCGAACCCGGGTCCCCCTGTGGATGAGAACTCTCCCACGGCACCACCACTGCTCCCATGATAATTGATAATACTTAGCAATTTCACGTGCCATTAATGTCCTAACTAACTGCTCTGAATAAGGCTGAAGGGTAAATTTCACCGTAAATTGTCCATTTCATATATGATCATGTGTTTAATAAGGCTCCAAACATATTGATTCTGGTTACACATCGGATTCTTAACTTGCATTAAGTTCTTGTAATGGAATTGCTTATCAGTGAAGTTGGTAAGCTACGGGCTTTGGGTATAACCAAGTTACAGACGGCTGGGGTTTGTTCAGGTTCATTTGAAAGAATGCCAAGGTGGAGAGGGACTCCACTTCATCATGCTTGCTGTAATCAGACACCTTGAACTTGGGTCAGCAATGAGATTGCTGTGTCGCCTCCTGTGGTGTGTGAGCTGAGTCTCATGCTTCATGCACAGAGGTGGGTACCTGGGGGTTCTATGTGTTATCAGAAGGCCCTGGTTAAGTTGGGGTTGTTTACCTGCCTTTGCATGATCTCTGCGTGGTGTCAGTGGTCTCAGGGATGGCCACCAGAACCCCTCTGACACAGAGTTGCTGCAAAGCCTTCAAGCCACCGGCCTCTGCTGTTGCTTGGTGCAGAGGGGACTAGCTTCTGTCTGTGATTAATGAGCGTCCTCTTTTTTTAGCCGACTCTGCCTTTAATGCTGCATGTGCCAAGGAGAAGGGAAAAGAGCTTTCTTTTCTCATTGTGGTGGCTTCGTTTTTTAAATGTTTTATTGAGGAAAGTTTTAAGCACAGAGGCAAGGAGACAGAATCGTGTGCTGCCTCCCATTTACCTGTTGCCCAACTTCAGCAGCATCAGCTCTCTGCTGTCTTATTTTCAGATATGCCCCCAACTGCTTTTTTGTTTGCTGCAGTTTTATTGAGCAAAATGCAGGCATTATATTATTTTACCCATATATACTTCAGTATGTACCTCTAACAGGTTAGAAGTTTAAAAAACAAACAAACAAAACTCCGTAACTGCAGTAATGTTAGGACTTTAGAAGATGGAGGAATAGACAGACAAGCAACTCAGACCCTCTTCAACCAACAAAAGAAAAACCAATTGACGGATACACAGAAGATAATCCTGGAGCCCTGATCTTGGAAAGAACTATGCAGGAGTGGATTAGGCACCAACTAGTGGAAAAACCAGAACAAAAACAGTGAGTACAGAGACAGAGCTGTGGACTGTCAGCTACTCCGACAGGACCAACCGCCTGAATATTTCCAAGTGGTGTTGGGACCTGAGAATTGACCTAAAGATCAGTCCTGGTCGCCAAGGGCTGCAGGGATGAATGTGCTGGTGTCCTATGACTAGGAAGGGAACCAGCAAGGAGGGAGACAACCTGAGCTGTTGACTTTCTGCTGTCTGGAGGGCACCGCCATTTTGATTGTTTACACGTGGCAGCCATTTTGGATATTTAAAGTGACCGAGGGCACAGCCATTTTGATTGTTTACATGCAGCAGCCATTTTGAACATTTAAAGTGAGTAAGGGTGCAGCCATTTCAAATGTTTACAAATGGCAACCATTTTGGATTTTAAAGTGATAGCATTCTCATTTGGATTCCAGGGACCTAGGAATAGGCTCTGTTTGCCAAGGTGGCAGGGACATACAAGAGGCTGACAATGGGAAAGGAGACAGGTGGTGAGTGTGTAAGTGCTGTCAGCTAGTGAATAGAGGAGCACACCGCAGTACCCTGTTTGCATAGATAACATACAAGCAGAACAAAGAAAATGAAAATCATGGGCAAGTCACTCCAACATAAAATCACCAATTAAATATAAACACAAAAACGTCACAATGCCTTGGAGACAACAGAGCATCCCAGTCCACACAAAGAAGCAAGATAAGGCAGGAGAAACAAGGGACCAGGATA
>NW_006921693.1:5645675-5652316 GCF_000298275.1 Orycteropus afer afer
AAAAAAAAAAAAAACCATTGACCCATGTCACTTTAGTTTTGTGTATTTAACTGTACATTATTATTTCAATAAAATGCATTAAAAAATAATAATGTTATGACTTTAACAAAATTAACAATTATTCCTTAACATCATTAGTTCCTGTGAGGTTTTTCCCAGTTGACTCATTACAACTGATTCATGGCTTTTACATTGGTTTGTTTGAATCACAGTACAGTCCATTTTGCTGACATGTTTCTTAAGTTTCTTTTCATTAATAACTGTACCCTCTTTTGTTTAATGTATTTTTTTTTTTTCCAATTCACCGGTTGGAGGACCTGGTTGTTCCCCAGTAGCATTCTAGATTTGGCTGGTTTTCTCCTCATGGTAAGTCCCTGGGTGACACAAATGGTTTACACTAGACTGCTTACCTAAAGGTTGGCCATCCAGATCCATCCAGCAGTTAACAGTGGAAGAAAGGCCTGGCAGTCTGCTTCCATAAAGCTACAACCAAGAAAGCCCTGTGAAGCACTTTTAACAAATGGGTCACCACGAGTCAGAATAGACTCAACAGCAGTGGTGTTTTTGTTTGTTTGTTTTATCCTTAGGGTGTCATTTAACCAGTTCCTCTATCCTCGGGTCACCCATAGTTAGAATATTGCAGGGCTGGTTCTGAGTAAGTGGCTCCAAGAAAGGTCCTGGGCTCACTGTTCCTTGATTTTTGGGAGCAACTTAGAAAGACTCAGGCCTGTTTCTTTATGGTTCACAGTTTTGACTCAAACATCTTGACACATCCCTGTACTTTTCCTTCTGTGAATGGATTAGCCCTCATTTAGATTCCCTAAGAACTTTGTAAGCCGTTCTCCCTACCTCTGAGCACATCTCCTCCTTGCCCAGTCTTTGTCCTATGTCTAAAGCTTCCTGAAGGAAAGATTTAGTTGGTCTTGGATTCAAATCCCCAAGCTCAGTGATACATTCTTTGAAGGTCAGAAGCTTTCATCATCAGCTTTTTAAAAAACAAAACAAAAAATCTCAATATTTTACTGTGGTTCTGTTGACAGCTTACAGAACACACTAAATTCTCATGTAATGGTTATCTAGCTTCCCTGCCCGCCCCTTACCATCTCATCTTTTCTTTAGGGTAAATGTCGACCATTTAGTCTCATAGAGATGATTTTTTAAAAGAGCTCAGTACTCACTGGTGATACTATTTTATTAGCCAATCTTTTATTTAGCTGAAAGGTGACCTCTGGGAGTAGTTTTCAGTTCCAAATTTAATGGATATCTCAGGGCATCAGTCTTAGGCATTCCTCTAGTCTTTAGCAGTCCAGGAAGTCCTGCCTTTTTGGAGAGTTTGAGTTTTGTTCTACATTTCTCTCTCATTCTAACCGAGACCATCTAGTGTGTCCCTGGTCAGAACAACTGGTAGTGGTGGCTGGGCACTATCTAGTTCTTCTGGGCTCAGGGTAGATGAAGATGTGGTTCATGTGGGCTAGTAGTCTCGAAGAGTAGTTTATTCTTTGAGTCTTTGGTTTCCTTCTTTCTCTTTTGCTCTAGACGAGTGTACAGCAATAGTTACATCTTAGAAGGCTGCTTGTAAGATCCTGGACTCTACTCATCAGACTAGGGTGCAGAACATACATTTTATGAACTGTTACGCCAGTTGATCGAGTTGTCCCATGTTGATCTGACTTTTGTGAAACGAGTCCCTGTTTCAGCACACGGCGTAAGAGTAATTTTTTTTAGTTTCCTGTGTTCAGGTCACTGTGGAGACCCCTCTCTGTTCTACTGAGTTGAGGAAAGGCATACCTGACGTTCCACTCTTGGAATCCATGGTCCTGCAGGCCCAACTAGGGAAAATCTAAGGCCCAGGTTGCCCAGAAATGCCATTCTCTTTGTCAATGTGCTATGGTGGTAGAGTTGGCGTCTAATGTGTTGCCTTTTAAAACCATTTGCATTGACTTTGGGAACAAAAGCTTCCCTGTAAGGGGTCGGTGGACTTGGTTTGTGCACCAGGCGGAGCTCAGAAGGCCTTTCCAGCAGTGACTCGAGCCCGGAACTGTGCCCTGTCAACAATGACAGCCACCGGATGACTGCATTTATCACACTTCTCTCAGAATCACGTCATTTTCCAATCCACTTTCTGCTCTGTGCTATTTATAGGGCTGGAGAGCAGGCGTGGGAAGATGAGGTAGTGCTTCACTTGAGAAGTTTTATGATTGAGAATAAATCAACTGCTATCAAGTCGACCCTGACTCATGATGACCCAATGTGTGTCCTAGCAGAGCTGTGCTTCAGAGGGTTTTCATTGGGTGACTGGTTGGAAATAGATCTCCAGAAGTTATTCCAAGGTGCCTCTAGGTGGACTTGAGCCCCTGACTTACCAGTTAGCAACCAAGCACACTAACTGTCTGCACATGGACTCCATGATTGAGAAGAGGATGCATAATTGATCTTTGAGCATCACTGTTAAATTCTTAGAAGTTTTGGCATTGGAAAACTAGAAGTCCATGTTCTGTTCCTAAGTTTTTAGCCCTGAGCAAGTTATTAGATCCCTCATAGGGTTGGTGAGAGAGTCAGCTGTAAAGGGCTGTCCATATTGGTCATCACATTTGCTAATAGGTACCTCATGTTATGTTGATGAAAGAGTAATCGTCTATAATTAGGTAATGATGGATATTACTGCCCTACCTTTGTTAGGAAGGTGACTAGGGCCTAGCAGGCTTAACCCAGCTGGCTCAGATCTTCTTGCTGCTAGTGACTGAGCTGGGTGAGTATCATGGTTTCTTGACTTGTGGTGTTCTTGGCATAGAATATTCTTCATGTGGTTAAGTATGAACTTTTAAATGTCTGTACTTCATAACACTCCTGTCTTTCTTAAAATTCTCTAGAAGTGTGATCTGTTATTTCTCCTGACCTATGGGGAAGGGAGAATACTTCTGCTATGTAATTCATCAGTGAACCTTACACTTACAGAACCTGAAAAGTGGCCGAGTCCGTGAGAGGAATAGATGGGAATGTCTGCTTCTGTTATGTTTCTCAGGACCCTGACTTTTTTCTTTGCTAATGGTGTTTCTTTAAAAGGAAAACTGGAGAGGAGAAGAGGGCCGAATGTTTAAAAATAGGTTAATAATTCACTTGGCAAAGCTTCTGCTCCTCAGGGTGTGGTTGGCAGCTGTGCCCAGGAATGCTTCAGGCCTGTCGTTCCCTCCCTGGAGCTGAGGCGTGAGGACTCGCTCCTCTAGCCCCTGGCAGGTTAGGGTTGCTGCTACGCCTCCTTCCCTGCATGAGGGGCAGCAGTGGGAGAATCCAGAAGCATCCGCCAGCAGTAGCTGTGGACTGTAAATAACCCCAGACACTGCTGCCCTGCCCAAGAGTCTGTGGCAACAGGGAGGCCTTTCCCTCCGGCCGGGGCATCCAACTGCTTCCTCATGGCCATTGAAGGCATCAGTAAGGCCTTGTTTTCTAAAATTTCAGCATGATGTCTTTGAGTGCTAGTTACTTCTAGTGGTTCTATAGACGGTGGACCATAGTTACAAAGTCACATGTTGGCTGAGAAGGAAAAGCAGAACGAGAGAGTTGTTGGGTCCATTCAGACTCCTGGAGCCCCCTTGTGTCTGAGCATAAGTGTGTGCCTCTGGACTTTCGGTGGCTAATTTTCAGAGTGATCACCAGGCCTTTCTTTCAGATGTTTCTGGGTGGCCTCGAACTGTCGGCCTTTGGGTTAACAGCTGAGCACGTTAACTATTAGCACCATTAATTTTTATTCAAAGCAAATGTTACAAAGACCCATGTTGTTTATTTTCTTTAAAGATTATACAGATGACCTTTTCAGTGATTATCTACTCACATATAATGAATGAATGAAAAACGTACGGGAGATGTAGCACATAAAAAGCCATTGGCCTACCATTTGTTTCAAGATGGCAGACTAAGCTGTACATTGTACTTAAGTCAAAAGCCAAACTCACTGCCTGAGTCCATTCCAACTTAGAGCGACCCTTTAGCGCAAAGTAGAACTGCCCCCTGGGGTTGCCAAGACTGCAAATCTTTCCAGAAGCAGACTGCTTTGTCATACAGAGTGGCTAGTGGGTTTGAACCATTGGCCTTTTGGTTATCAGCCATATGTTTTACCCACTATACTACCTCGTGCCTTTCTGTACTGACCCCAACCTGTTGCCATCCCACAGAAGTCGACAGGAATTGGGCCAAGCTTTCCTAGAATGTCCATCTGTTTAAATTCTAACGCCACTCTTCCTCTCCTATCTGCCTAGTCCCTATGTGACACCCAGGCATTCCAGTATAAGCCAGCCCCCATGTGTCTGGGAACAAAATTGAATCCGTCTTGGGTTTAATTCACTCAGTTCCTCTTGAAAGTTATCCTGAAATGGATGGATAACTTGAAATGCAGGTGGTCCAGGTGAAGCACAGAATTCACTGTGGTCAAGTCACAGTGTCAATAAGATGGCCAAGGTCAGAGTTAGTCTACCACAGGGGCATACATGTGGGATGACCTTGTACAATATTTTAGGTTGAGTTATTAAAGCATCAGTCTTTGGATAGCTTGATTACAGGTTGTCTCTCCCTGTTTGAAAGATTGAGCACCTCTGTCTTAAAGTGTGTCCATTGAGATAGAAGGAGGAGGGGATATGTCTCAAAAGCTTCTAGAGCAGAGAAGTACTACACATTTTATACTTAGAATCAAGAGACATGCTTTAATGTGCCTGTGACTAGCTTCCTTCTTGTAGTTCTCTTGTATTGTTCCTTATATATCCCAGCTAAAGATAGCAAGAGGAATATTAAACTGCATTAGTGAACCCTGCTAAATTTCCTAGATCTCAAAAATTTGGGACTTATTTGGAGAAATAAGTTAACTGAAATTGGGCACTGTCTACAGATACTGATGACCCCATAGATGTATGGTTATGTGGTGTGTCAGATATATGTAATATTTGAAGTGTCCTTCAACTGGGCATCTTGATTTAAGGCTTGCCTCTCTTGCCTTATGCTTCAGATAAGTTGCATGAATTTTCTGAGCCTCGGTTTCCCCATCTGTCAGGATGGGCCACGAAAACTCCGAAGTCCCTTGTGTGAATGAACAAGGAAAGTCTGGGTCCTGCATACATCCTGTGGTTCTCAGCCATGCTAGCCTTTGCTAACCGGTAACACCAAGGTGCTGTCTTTGAGGGAAGGAACTGTGATATTTCTGTACACTATTAGAAGGGCTGTGCTCCCTATGCTGCAAGGATTGCAACAGACCACAGTCCCTACTATAATAGTACTATGGTAGCCACTGGCCACGTGGGGCTGCTGAGCACTGTATGGGACTGGCCCAGGTTGAGATGTGCTGTAAGTATAACATGTTGTTGTTGTTGTTATGTGCCGTCGAGTCGGCCCCGACTCATAGCGACCCCTCCTTGGGTTTCCGAGGCAGTATCACTACGGAAGTAGGATTGCCCAACCTTCCTTCCGAGGAGTGGCTGGTGGGTTTGAACCGCCAACCTTCTGGTTAGCAGTCAAGTGCTTTAGCCACTATGCTACCAGAGCTCCTGTAAGTATAACATACACACTAGATTTCAAACACTTAGTATGAAAAAATGAATGTGAGATACCTTATAAACAACTTTTATATCGATTTTATGTTGAAATGGCATTTAATACATTGGTTCAAATAAAATATAATATTAATTTTACCTGCTTTATGTTAATATGGCCACTAGAGATTTTAAAATTGTATGTGTGGCTTGCTTTGTATTTCTATTGCATGCCACCAATGCATAGAAAAAATCCTGTAGTGGGGAGGAAGGATTATTCTCTGGGTCCCATCCAGTCATTGGTGAGTTTATGATTCTAAGCAGACAGAGGGAATATTAGGAGAAGGGAATCCATGGGTGGTTGAAACGGTAGAACTAGCCAGGAAAGGGTTCCTAGGAGAGGTCCAGACTTCCTTGTTGAACCAGGGGCGTGGAAATCTTTTGAGGAAAAGAACATGGATGCGGTCCTGGCAATGTGGCAGGCACTGTACCAAGCACTCCCATAGGTACTGTTCCATCCTGTCGCCAAGGAAGCTTGGGGGTCTGAGGGAGAGCCGCAAGGGGGATTTCTCTCTAGGATGCAGGGTGTGATTGCTCTGAGGTAGAAAAGGGGGAAAGCTTAGAAACGGGAAGTCTCTGGGGATCAGGGAGATCCAGGCCCCGCGTATCTCCCTCCTCCTCAGCCCCTTGGATGATACAGCAAGTTCTCCAGGAGGGAAGGCTTTCCTTCTGGGTGTGGCCTGAGAGTGTTCAGAACTGCTGAAATAACTGTTCAGCTGTTCTTGTAAAGGGCCTCGACGCTTGTTCTTTATCTGGTCTGTGTGTTTAGGGAGGGGCCCTCTGTAGTCAGGAACAACCAACAGGCTTTATTTAGAGGGTAAAACTCTAGGGAAGTGTTTTTAACTTGTAATCTATGACAAGGAGCTCTAGTGGCATAGTGCCTAAGGCATTTAATTGCTAGCCAGAAGGCTGGCGGTTCAAACCCACCGGCCACTCCTCGGAAGACTGGGCAATTTACTTCTGTAGTGACGCTGCCTTGGAAACCCAAGGAGGGGTTACTATAAGTCGGATCCAGCTTGATGGAGTAGTGAGTTTGGTTTGGTTGGTTTTTTAATCTATGATAGAAGA
>NW_006921693.1:5652416-5653426 GCF_000298275.1 Orycteropus afer afer
GAAAAGTTACCTACAAGGGGCAACCAACAAGACTAAGCTTGGATTTCTCAGCAGAAACCAAGCAGGCGAGAAGACAATGGGTTGGTATATATAAAACCCTGAAAGAGAAAAATTTCTAACCAAGAATTATATACCCAGCAAAATTGTCCTTTAAATGTGATGGTGAAATTAGGACATTTGCAGATAAGCAGAAATTAAGGAATTTTTTAAAACCAGACCAACCTTACAAGAGATGCCCTTTGGACAGAGAAGCAACAACAACCAACAACAACTGACCATTAACACACATGATGATATAACCCAGAAAACCAACCCGGCTATGGAAGTATCCAAAGTAAATAAGCCTACAAGACTGTAAACAGGGAACCAGAGACATCAATTGACAACTACAAACCAAAAAGAGGGGGAAAAAAAACTGTCGTTACAGAAGTTCTAGATGGTAGGGAAGTCAAGACAACTACAAGATAGAATGGACTGTTCTAAACTTGGGAAGAATACTATAAATCACAGGGTAACCTCAAAGAAAAACGATAAACCCTCATGTCAAAATAAAAAAAGAGACCAGCACAAATGTTTAGCAGATACTAAAACAATAGCAACGAAGGAAGTGATAACATGATTCATAAACAAAATGAGGTCAGCATAGAAAATTATACGGAATAAAGAAATCGCCACCACGAAAAAGCACATAACAAAAATGACAGCAACAAATTCATGTTTGCTGATAATTACATATCTGGCAAAGGACTTACCTCTAAGATTTACAGAAAACTCTAATGCCTCAACACCAGAGGAATTAACAATCCAATTGAAAAATGGGCAGAAGACATGAATAGACACTTCACCAAGGAGGCTATTCAGGTGGTCAGTTAATCCATGAAAAGATGCTCACAATCACTGGCCATCAGAGAGATGGAAATCAAAACAACAATGAGATACCATCTCACCCCAGCACTGATGGCAAGGTTCAGTGAGACAGAAAATAACAAATGCTGGCTATGATGTAGAGA
>NW_006921693.1:5665323-5665872 GCF_000298275.1 Orycteropus afer afer
GTTTGAACCCACTCACAGACTCCACGGGAGAAAGGACTTGGTGATCTGCTCCCGTAAAGATTACAACCTCAGAAATTCTATGGGGCAGTTCTTCTCTGGCACGTGGGGTTGCTGTGAGTCTGAACCGACTTGGTGGCACCCAGCACAGCAATTATCAGCCTGGGGAAGCTGGGCGTCCACCCTACCAAGGAGCTGTGATGGGCTCTGGGTGGGCCTGAGGAGTTGGGGGAGGACGGCAAGGTGGAACTTCCAGTGGACACCGTTCATTGTTGGCTCAATGCTGCTTAGAGTGCTCGAGGTTTTCTTAAGAGACTCTTCATTCTGTAGCCGGCCGCAGGTTCTCATAATGGAGGAGGGTCACAGTGAAAGTTGATCTAAGCATCTCATTGAGGGTGTTTGGAAATACTTAAGAAAAAATCGTAAACAACAGCAACAACGAAACCGCATCACGTGGATCACATGTCTGCTTCCAACCATCACCTTATAATTCCTGAAAGACGCCCAGCAGCTCAGTGGTGCTCTTTTCTCTGGTTCTTTCCATCTGTTTTT
>NW_006921693.1:5666832-5715519 GCF_000298275.1 Orycteropus afer afer
GTAAAAATAGTGACACATAGAAACAGTGCCATCTAATATGCAACCCCTCTGGAAAAAAATACACAGTTTCACAAAAGACCCTTAATCTAGATGCATTTAAACCTGAATTACATCCCATATAAATAGTATGGAAGTGTAACTTGCTTTGAAACGTTAGCAGAGGTAGAGGAGATCGTGTTGGTTGCTGTTTGCTGCCCTTGAGTTGGGCCTGAGTCGTGGCGACCCCATGCACAATGGGATCAGACCATTGCAATCGGAAGGGTTTTCCCACTGGCTGAGTTTCAGTAGATCCCCGGGCCCTTCTTCCCGGCGTGTCTTAGTCTGGAAGCTCTGCTGGAACCCATGCAGCGTGGCCACCGCGTGCAGGCCTGCGCTAATAGATGGAGGGTGGCTGCATGGGAGGTGCCTTGGTCGGAAATCCAAGCTGGGTCTCCTGCAGGGATGGCAGGAATTCTCCACTGAACCACCGTCGCCCCCAGGAGATCCTTATCTAAAGATGACTTGAGAAACCCCAGTACACGGTTATGCTTTGTGATCCAGGAAAACAATTTCCAGAAGGGTTTTATGATTCCTTACTCACTGCTGTCGAGCCAGACCCAACCTATAGCAACCCCTTCTTGGGTTTTCGAGGAGGTGTCTCTATGATTGCCCAACCTTCCTTCCGAGGAGTGGCTGGTGGGTTTGCGCCGCCAGCCTTCTGGTTAGCAGTCAAGTGCCTTAGGCACTATGCTACCAGAGCTATTTCTTACTGTGTGATAATTTATTTCATGTTTTAAAAATGAAATGCTGATTAGACGTCATCAGTATTCACTATTACATATTTTCTCAATCTTAACACCTGTTTAATACGTAATTGACTAAAAAGGAGGTGATGGCAGCCTTGAGTTAAAGGACTGAAATGTGTGAGCCAACCTTAATAATGCTGTGTTGGGAAGAAGTAAAGAAAACATTAAGGACAGTGGTTCCTTATTTCTTGAAGGAGCCTAAACTCGTTCAGATTCCAACATGGACTTTCAAAAATGCATCAAAGGAAAATTTTTTAAAACCCTATAGGCTGTTGTTGTTAGGTGCTGTTGGGTGAGCTTCGGCTTATAACAACGCTGTATACAGCAGAATGAAACCCTGCCTGGTCCTGTGCCGTTCTCACAGTCATTGCTATGTTTGAGCCTGTTGTTGGAGTTACTGTGTCGATCCATCTCATTGAGGGTCTTCCCCTTTCTCGCTGACCATCTCCTTCACCACGATATCCTTCTCCAGGAACTGGGCCTTCCTGATAATTTAACCAAAGTATGAGAGACAAAGTCTGGCCATTCTTGGTTCTAAGGAGCATTCTAGCTGTACTTCTTCCAAGACAGATTTGCTCATTCTTCTGGCAGTCCATGGTATATTCTGTATTCTTCATCAGCACCACACCTCAGATGCATCCGTGCTTCTTCCGTCTTCCTTATTCATGGTCCAGCTCTCACATGCCTATGAGGCGATTAAAAAGACCATGGCTTGTGTCAGGCATACCTTAGTCTTCAAAGTGACATCTTTGCTCTGTAACACTTTAAGGAAGTCATTTGCAGCAGATTTGCCCAATGTGATACATTGTTTGATTTCTTGACTGCTGCTTCTGTGGGTGTTGATTGTAGATCTGAGTAAATGAAATCCTTGACAGACAATTAAGTATTTTTTAAATTCTTTTTTTAATTGTCTTTTTTAATAATAATATTTTATTGTGTTTTTGGTGAAACTTTACACAGCAAATTAGATTCCTATTTAACAATTTCTATACATATTGTTCCCAAGGAGGGGTCGCTATGAGTCGGGGACGACTCGACAGCAAATAACAACAACAACAACAACATACATATTGTCAGTGACATTGGTTACATTTTTCACAGTGTGTCATCAGTCTCATTATTTCCATTCTGGTTGTTCTGTTTCCATTAATCTAGCTTCCCTTCCCCACCCCATACTTTACAGTAGATGTTGATCATTGAGTCTCATAGAGGTGATGACATAATGCCTAAGGCACTTGACTGCTAACCAGAAGGGTGGCAGTTCAAACCCACCAGCCACTCCTCAGAAGGACGGTTGGGTAATCTGCTTGCTTCCATAGTGATAATGCCTCAGAAACCCAAGGAGATGGATCTGAGTCGATGGCAATGAGTTTGGGTTTTTTTTTTTTTTGGGGGGGGGTGATATTTCAAGAAGAGCCCAGTGATGTTGTTTGTTTCATGAGCCAGTCTCTCATTTACTAAAAGGTGACCTCTGGGGGTAGTTTCAGTTCCAAGTTTTAAGGGGATCTCAGGGCAGCAGTCTCAGGGCTTCTTCTAGTCTCTACCAATCCAGTAAGTCTGGCCTTTTTGAAGATTTTGAGTTTTCTGCATTTCTCTCCCATTCTCCCTGGTCAGAATGGTCGGTAGTGGTAGCCAGGAATTTTGAGTTCTTTATCACTGTCTCCTAAATAGACGTGGAGAGAAGAGCAGAAATCCTGCAGGAACAATTGGAATTCATTTGCATTAGCTGCTCTTGGTGGTACTGGTCTCTTTGAAATAGAGTGAGAGCCACTGAGCTTTCCACCCCAAAAGAGCAAAGGTCATTACCCAGCAACCACGTAGGCTGAGGGCAGGGGATACTGGGTGAGGGCTTGTCCCTTTGGGTGCGTGGATGACTGCTGTCATCGAAAGCATAGGGTGTTCAAAACAGTAAGATGCTTGTGGTCGATTTTGCTCTCTGGGCACTCGTGATAAAGAGTTTATGTTAGACTCTTGGGCTTAAATGTGAAAATGCCACATTGCTTTGGCTGAGAAAATGAGATTTGGGAAAAACAATTTCAAAAACAGAAACACTAAGTTGATCACCTGAGCTTCAAGTTTGTGATACCACAGTCGAACATGTTGTAGTTGCTCTCAGAGCAGTACCCTTTTGGTTCCTGTGGAGAAGAGCAATCTCAATCCATTCCCAGATTTTTGCTTCATGATTTTATAGCAGTCACGAAGCTAGGCATCATATAAACACCATATAAACTTGACGCTACTCTGAATGTGTGAGAGCCCCTCTTTTTTGTTCTCTACACTAAAAAAGGTATTTTGTGCCCCTACTAGCCTCAGAGTGTCTTTGGGCCAAGTGTGTGTTGTCTTTTTGAACTTTGGGTCCCTGAGGCCTATCACCATGCCCAATAAATGTGTATGGTTGAATGAATCTATATGTGAAAAACCCAACTTTAGTTTATCTGTTGTTGTTATGTGCCGTCGAGTCGGACCTGACTTATAGCAACCCCTCCTTGGGTTTCCAAGGCAGTATCACTACGGAAGTAGATTGCCCAACCTTCCTTCTGAGGAGTTGACTGGTGGGTTTGAACTGCCAGCCTTCTGGTTAGCAGTCAAGTGCTTTAGGCACTATGCTGCCAGAGCTCCCGGAGCTAGTTTATCTAGCTGGACATTTTCTTAGAAAAATGACTTTAAGGGGTGGACATAGATTCCTAGCTATTTTAAGCCAATCTACTTCCATAGTGATACCGCTTCAGAAACCCAAGGAGGGGTCGCTATGAGTCAGTCCTGACTTGACGGCTGTGAGTTTAGTTTTTGTAGTTACTGAAAGGGGCCATTGGTAGTTCAGAGGTCGAATTCTCACCTTCCACGTGGGAGACTGGGTTAGAGTCACAGCTAGTGCCCCTCACGTGGGCTCACCCACCTGTCTGTCGGTGGAGGCTTGCATGTTGCTAGGATGCTCAACAGGTTTGAGAGACGCCTCCAGACTAAGATGGACCAGGAGGAGAGCCTGGTTATCTGTTTCTGAAAACCAGCCGGTGAGAACCGTATGGATCACAGCATCTGATCTGCAACCATTCGTGGGCACGGCACAGGACCAGGCAGTGTTGCGTTCCATTGTGCATGGAGTCTCCGTGAGTCGTGGCTGCCTCAGTGGCAGCTAGCAACAACATTGTTCTAAGTGGGTGGCTGAGGTTCCCTGTGCCCCTTGAAGTTAATTACAGGTTTCTTCATAGTACCCTGCTTAGAGTACTCAGATGCCAACATTTTACTCACAGCCCCTATAGTGTGGTTTTTCCGGGTTCACATTTGCCTGTTTTTTTTCAACCACCTCGTACTCGATCGCACATAAGAATAACAACACATGCATGTGAGAGCTGGACAGTGAAAAAGGAAGACCGAAGAAGAGTCGATGCTTTTGAGTTGTTTGTTGCCAAGGAATGCTGAAAGTACCATGGACTGCTAAAAGAACTAACAAATCTGTCCTGGAAAAAGTGCAGCCAGAATGCTCCTTGGAAGTGAGAATGTCCAGACTTCGTCTCACCTACTTTGGTCATGTTGTCAGAAGGGACCATTCCCTGGAGAAGGATTTCATGCTTGGCAAAGTGGAGGGTCAACGAAGAAGGGGAAGGCCCTCAATGAGGTGGATGACACAGCGGCTGCAACGATGGGCTCAGGTGCAGCAGGGATCATGGGGCTGGGACAGGACCGGGCAGTGTTTCATTCTGCTGTACATGAGGTCACTATGAGTCGGAGACAACTCAGCGATGCCTAATATCAACAACATTTGCCTGTTAGAAATAAATATAGGTCTGGAAAAAATACACACACACACATTCCCGCTCTCTCCCCCCACCCACCCCCGTCTCTCACTCACTTGCTGCTTAATGGACCTGAGGTGGAAACAGCAGGTAAATGTTTAGATGTAGTCCCTGGGGTTACGAATTAGGTCAGTTCCTAAGTGTATCTTTAAGTCCAGTTTGTAGGTAAGTCGCAACAGGTGCATGGGGCTCTCAATTGGCCTGACTTTAGTGCAAGAGAAGGCTCAGAAGCCTTTCCATTGAATTAAAAGCTGCGCAGGCAGCAAGTGAAGTGATTGTGGTGAGAATTTGTTACCCAATAGGGGTGGGTTCAATCGTTTCAAAGTGAGGGCAGATTTACATAACATTAAAGGGCAGGTAGGAGTCCTCTGTAAGTTGGACTTTGAGAACCAGGGGATTTAGTGATGTTTAGCAAAGTTGGAAGCTTAAATATAATTTTCTTTTTCCCTCATGAAGAGATTTACCTTGTTTATATGATGCTAAAGTTAAATTTTTGGTGACATCAAAATCAGATAATTCAGAACCCAAATAGTGAATGTGTCTAGAACCTGTCCCTTACAATCCGTGTAGAACGAGGTCAGTGTGAACAAATCTCTTAATCAGAATTTCTCTAATGAGCGTTCTACCAGAATCTGCTCCTCTGTAGGCGGCAGCTGTCTCGGGGACTTCAGAGGACTAAGTCCATTTCATGTGTTAGCTGAGACCGAGGAAGACAGAGAAGGTTGCCAAAGCAACCAACATGCTACAGAATC
The DNA here is from genome assembly GCF_000298275.1 of Orycteropus afer afer. Lineage (NCBI taxonomy): Eukaryota > Metazoa > Chordata > Mammalia > Tubulidentata > Orycteropodidae > Orycteropus > Orycteropus afer. The sequence goes on from NW_006921693.1 coordinate 5,672,164, forward strand.
CTGCGCCCCTGAACATTTAAATGTGGTTTGGGGTTTAGGTGGGTGGGTTTTTTTTTTTTTTTTTTTTTGGCATATAGTATTACATTAAAATGAGCAATGCCTGTGTGCCCAGGTCCTGAAGGAAGTAACAGAAATAGTTGCGGGCTTCATGTCACCACCACTGTGGGCTTAAGGGGTCAAGCTCTTCCTCTCTCTGTGTGTGTTCGTCCTCAGCTGTTGACAGTGTGCTTCCAAGTTTGGTTTTCATGGAAATGGGCCTGTGGGGGATCCCTTCAGTGTGGCTTCTCTGTCCATCTCTCTTTCACACACACACATACACGAACAGTTCACCAATTCAGTAGCATTTTTCCGATTTTAAAATAAGTTCTTTGTAGAATTTTTAAAACACAGAACAGTTATACTTTTATAATACATAAAAATCACCTGTAATTTCTCTACCCAGAAAAACCTGACGTAACATTTTGTTACAGTTTTAGTCTTTTTCCGTGTACAGGATACATATATTTTTCCATAAATTATATAGATATTATTTAGCATGTGTGAATATATAATTTTAAAAAATATATGCTTACATATTACATATGAAACCCCCCAAATTGGGGCTTTTATTGTGGTTAGGGCTTGGGGTACAGATTGGACCATATTGTGATCGTTTTTCCGTGATGCGGACACGTAGCCCAGAGACATATGGCTTTGTATGTAGCCTCTGCCCCCACTGTTGGTCACTGGCTTTATTTCGAGCATCCCTGTAACAAATGACAAGGCAGCAGGCATCACTGTGCCTCTTTCTGCAGCCCTTACCTCCCAAGAGGAGAGCCTTAAAGTGGAAGCGTAAGGCCTACCACCAAGACACTGTAAGCTCGTTGCCAGACCACTGCAGTGAAGCGACTGTCGGAGTAAATAAAGCAAGTCACAAATCTGTTGGTTTCCCAGTGCGTATAAAAGTTATGTTGACGCTATCCAGGAGTCTGTTAAGTACGCAATGGCAGGATGGAAAAGTTGGGATATTGTGAGAATGACCCAAGTGTAGCACAGAGAACGGAGTGAGACATGTTGGTGGAAGAATCGAGCTGATAGGTCTGCTTGACACAGCCTTCCTACAAATCTTCAATTTGTAAAAATAATAATAAAAAAAAAAGCAGTGTCTGTGAGGTGCAGTAAAGCAGAGCACAGGAAAAACATCAACGACAGGTTCTGTCTACACTGGATCAGGGCCACAAGCATTTTTAAGACTTTTGTTCCCTTTTGCCAATGTGTCTTTAGAAGGATTCTTCCAGTTTTTCTCCCACTGGCTAGTAAGGGTGTCTCAGTTAACGCTAGGTGTTACTGTTTTTGTTTTTCCACTTTGCAAATGTTATTGAAAGGTACTTGTGAGGTTTTCTTTAGTCATACAGAGAAGAATAGTAATAGCAGCTACGTGGATTGGAGGGTGGTTGGGTACAGGGTGTGCTCTAAGTCTGTTCTGTATCTTCCGTCCTCAGAATGGTTGTCTAAAAGGGCTTCTACTGTTGCCATTTCATAGATGAGGAAAGTGACGCTTAGAGAAATGGAGCCTGTTGACTGTTGTCGCATTGTCTTTCAGAACATGAAAGAAAGTGAGACTGTCTTTAAAGACTGATGTTTCCAGTTGGGCAGGTCCATGCTTGTGCTAATCACTGAGGGCTGGGGACCTATGTGTTGCTTGAAGGAAGATGACAGTTGTGAGGAACTGTCTGAGAAAAATAAGTTGTCTTTGAGTTCCTTCTGTTTAAAATGGAGTTGTTTTTCTTCCCCTAGAATGTTCTCCCTCTTGAGATTTTGGGTGTGTCTTTTTAGCACTTTGAGTTTCTGTAAACAAAAAAATCTACAGTGCATGAAAAGTTTGTCTGCTGGTTGATTCATTAAAAACACAACAAAATCTCAAGGTGTGCTGAGTTCAGGGCTCTCTGGTTCTGCCTGCTCTGCGTTCATATCACACCCACAAACTACTGCAAGCCTGTATCTTGTACCTGCTGTGGAGTTCTAGTGGTGTAGTGGATAAGGCATTTGGCTGCTAGCCAGAAGGTTGGTGGTTCAAACCCACCAGCTGCTCTGCAGGGGGAAGATGAGGCAATCCAGTTCCCTAAAGACTTTTAGCCTTGGAAACCCAATGGGAATCAACTCAATGGTGGTGGGGTTTTTTCACTGCAAAGTTTAAACATCTTTTCAGTTAAGTATCTATTTTATGGAGTGCATATTACATTGGCAAATTTGCTGTGAAGTACCTCTTTAAAACGTTCAAGAGCAAAGATGTTGCTTTGAAGACTAAAATGCCCCTGATCTAAGCCATGGTATTTTCAGTCACCTCATATACACACAAAAGCTGGACAATGAACAAGGAAGATTGGAGAAGAACTGATGCATTTGAATTACGATGTTGGTGAAGAATGTTGAATACCACGGACTGCCAGAAAAACAAACAAACCTGTTTTAGATGAACTACAGCTAGAATGCTCTTTAGAAGCAAAGATGACAGGACTTTGCTTCTCATACTTTGGTCATGTTGTCAGGAGGAACCAATCCCTGCACAAGGATATCGTGCTCGGTAGAGTAGAGGGTCAGCGAAAAAGGGGATGCCCCTCAATGAGATGGATCGACACAGTGGCTGCAACAGTGAGCTTAAGCATAGCAATGATTGTGAGCATGGTACAGGACTGGGCAGGGTTTTCTTCTGTTGTCTGTCCACCCACCCACCCATCCACTCACCCATCCATCCACTCACCCACCCACCCACCCATCCACTCACCCATCCATCCATCCACCCACCCATCCATCCATCTATCCATCTTCAGAGCCTTCTATTCTGAAGCATGTTTCTAGGTGCTGTGGGAAAGAGACCACACAGGGCACAGAAGGAGCTCACGGTATTGATATTTCTGTTACAAGTCCTGGGCTAAGTGTTTTCTATATACTCTTATTCAATTCTTGCAGCAACTGCATGTGGAATATTGTTGTTAACCCACTTTACAGACAAAGGAATTGAGACCCAGAGAGGACCTGTGACTTGCCAAGGTCACAGTGATTTGAGCCCTTTGTTGGTTCTTTTTTCCTTATCTAACAGTGCTCTAGGAGCTTTGGTGGTACCGTGGTTAAAGCATTTGGCTGCTCACCAAAAGGTTGGTGGTTCAAACCCACCAGCCAGTCTGTGGGAGAAAGATGAGGCACTCTGCTTCCGTGAAGATTTATAGCCTTGGAGACCCTGTAGGGCAGTTCTACTCTGTCCTCTTTTGTTGCTATGAGTTGGAATTGGACTCGATTGCAGTGGGTTTGGTTTTTTGGTTTAACATGCTCTGCTTTCTGATGAGAATGCTGGGTTTTTCCCCCAAGATGCTTCCAGGCCTGTGTGATAGAAGCTCTCTTGACTGGCCACCACTTGGCCTGCTGGCCAGAGTGACCACTGCACTCTGTTCCCATGGGACAGTGGTCAAGATGCCAGGTGACTGTGATTACTCTCACCTGTCCCCTGCCTCTTCTGTGCCCTCCAGGTAAGGGCTATGCTTAGTGCTCAGGTATGTTTTTCCCTGAAACTTGTTTTTGACACTTTTACTTGTTTTTGTAATTATGTAATTGAATACAGTATTACATAAACTGATGAAATTTGAGCGTCAAAAGAGAAGTTGTTTCTCTGAAGGCTGAATTATGTGTTTTGGAAAGACTTGAAAGCAACTTATTTTTAAAAAATCCTGTTGTTTTAGGTGCGGATGAGACAGCAGCGTGATAAAGAATGGAGCGATTAAAGTCTAGAACCACTCTGTACTGTGATGATCTTGTAAAATGTTGTTGTTTTCTGTGGAGGCGAGTCGGCTCCAACTCATGGTGACTTTGTGTGTAACAGGTCCGGGCGTTGCCAGGCCTCACCATCTTCTTGATGATACCATCCATCAAGAAGTATCATCTTGTACTGAGGTGATTGTGTCAAGCCATCTCATCGAGGGTTTCCCTCATTCTTGTTGGCCCTTTACTTTATCAAAGAAGCCCTGGTGGCACAGTGGTTAAAGTGCTTGGCTGCCAACTGAAAGGTTGGCAGTTCGAACCCACCAGCCACTCCACAGGAGAAAGATGTGGCAGTCAGCTTCCGTAAAGATTGCAGCCTTGGAAACCCTCTGGGACACTTCTACTTTGTCCCTTAGTGTCACTATGAGTCGAAATGGACTCAACAGCAATAAGTTTGGTTTTTTGAGTTTATTTTACCAAACGGGATGTCCTTTCCTCGTGATGGTGAAGCACTTTGTGAAGACACTTGTAATTGGGCTTTGGAGTGTGGTATTGCTCCCACCAGCAGATCCACACTCAGAAGAGGACACTGGGAAATGAATGTTTTGACTTAAAAGAAATTGTTCAAGGGGTGTATGTATCATTTTTGCCTCTGTCTTGCTCTGACTTTTTACTCAAAGGACCGTCAGGCCAGACAGGATCGTTTTCTATTGAACCTTGTTGCCGTTGGATGACACCGAGTTGATTCTGACTCATAAGGACCCCATACAACAGAGTGGAACTGCCCCGGAGGGTTTTTTTGGCTGGAATCTTTACAAAAGCAAATTGCCAGGGCTTTCGCCTGTTGAGCCACTGGGTGGGATTCGAACCACCAACTTTTTGGTTAGTTGCTAAGCACTTAACCATTGCACCACCAAGGCTCCTTCTTCTGAACCTTGAGCGGCTTCGTGAGGAATGGGTGGTGGGGTGAGAGAACAGTAGGCCTGGGAGTCAAAGGAGCTGGTCTCCTGTGTCAGCTTGACTCACATACCAGCTGTGATGCCTGAGGGAAGCCACTCTGTTTCCTCATCTGTAAAACTGAGTGACCGTCACATGTCAGCCCTGCGGTGAGGTAGGGAACTGTGAGTAAATGGCATATACATGTGTGTGTGTGTAAATGGCATATACATATGTGTGTGTGTGTATGTGTGTTTGTGTGTGTGTGTGTGTGTGTGTGTATATATATATATATATATATATATATATGAACTTCACACAGTAGGTGTTCATTAAATGTCAGCTGAGTGTGGTAGGCGCAGTATGCTGGTCTGTATTTATAATGTTTATCTTATTTAGTCATGGAGGCCCTGGGTGCTGCAAAATGGGTAACATGCTTGGCTGCGAACCAAAAGGGTAGGGGCTAAGGTCTACCCAGAGGCGCTTCAGAGGAAAGACTTCCAAAAGTCAGCCACTGAAAACCCTAAAGAGCACAGCTCGACTCTGACACAGAGGGAATGCCGTGAATCAGGACCGACTCCACAGCAACTGGCTTTGTTGTTGTTATTGCTATCAGCTTCATCATCAGTTACTGGAGCAAGAAGTTCATCAAAAATCTTAATAGGTTAGAGTCCCTGATGCCAAGCTGATGAATACCTAACACTTAGACGGTAACGATAACGTTGAGTTAGTTTTAACGCTGCGTATAGAGGATGTCTCCTGAGCAGATGAGCACCATGAGAAAGCTTGTGGGGTTGGTAGACTGTGCTCGGACAGCACTCTGGAGGAGCCTGTCTGTACGCTGTTGTTGTGGTGATATATCTTTGTCAAAGCAGGTTTTCTAGGACTTCTGCTTGTCAACACCTTTTTAACCTAGCCACTTACCAATATTAAAAAAAACAAAAAAAAACAACTCACTGCCTTCGAGTCTGATCTAACCCACAGCAGTGACTCCTTGGGTTTCTGAGGCAGTATCTCTACAGAAGTAGATTGTCCCATCTTCCTTCCGAAGAGTGGCTGGTGGGTTTGAACTGCCAGCCTTCTGGTTAGCAGTCAAGTGCCTTAGGCACTAAGCCACCCAGCAGCTCCCATTATCAGTATATCCATTTGAAAGATGGAAGTGCTGTTTTGGTTAACCAAGCCAAAAAACCAAGCCCACTACCATTGAGTCAATTCTGACTCATAGTGACCCTCTAGGACAGAGTATAACTGCCCCATAGGGTTTCCAAGGCTATAAATCTTTACAGAAGCAAGACAGCCTCATCTTTCTCCTATGGAGTGGCTGGTGGGTTGGAACTGCTGACCTTTGGGTTAGGGGCCAAAAGCTTTAGCCACTGTGCCACAAGAGCTCTTTTTTTGTGTGAAGATATATAATTAGTACTTGCCAGTTTAGTCTTTTGATTAGTTCAAACTGTCCTTTCCAGTTAATTAAATTTCTTTACCTCCTGAGGCCTGCTTTCTTATTGTTATTTTTCAAAATTACGTATCTATGTAAACTAGTTTGCTTGTAACATCAGAGCAGTAGCTACTAGTGATGAAGAAAAGCGTCCTCCTCTTCCGGCCTTTCTTTCGTGGCCTCGGGGTCCTCGCCAACCCCTGTATTCTAAAGCCTCTTAGGTTATGAAATGTGGAACATTTCGGGGATGTCTCAGCTTCCCGCTTGAACGGCGGTCATTAGTGCTGTGGAGCTCTGGGCCACCACAACTGCTTTATGCAATGTGGAACATTTCGGGGATGTTTCAGCTTTCCGCTTGAACGGCGGTGATCAGCGCTATGGAGCTCTGGGACACCACGACTGCTTTCGGAATGTGTGGGAGCAGGTGTCAGCTTAGCCCATCACAGACCCTACCGATCTCTGCCCAGGAAGGAAATCTGGAACTGGAATGTCCGAGCATGCTCTCCCTTCCTGTTTCAGATGGGACTTTTCTTGGTCCAGGCTTGTTTTGGGATAATTTCTACTTCCCTTGAAGCTCTCCTCAGCATCCATTGTTAAATTCTCAGGGGGAGTCAGCTGTGGGTAACGGACTTGATCACAAACCTGGTCTCTGCATCTTAACTACATCCTCTTCATAGGTTGAAGAGAGAGACCCTTTGTGATCAAGAAGCAGTGTTGTTTATAAGTGTTCAAACTTATAAACCTTTTGTAGCAATAACATTTGGGATTTCCTTGGATTTGTATGATAAGGTGAAAGAATGATCAATAAAGTCTTTGTTAGAATTATTGTCAAAGGTTCCTTTCTCAAAATTAATGGAAAATACCATCAGTAAAGGTCAGTGTTTTCTGTCTTCGAAAGACACAGGATTCATCAGATTTTATGAGGATGAAGAGACCACAGATAGAACGTTTCTTAGGTGATTCTCATGTTCATTAAAGTTTGAGAAACACTGCCTGACTCCGAACTGGAATTAGTGTACCTCCTTTCACTCCCCCACCTGTTTCACCTTAATTTGTCTGCTTTTGTGTGTGTATATTACGGCTTGGCGGTTTGAACTGCTCAGGAGCTTACTGGGAGAAAAGACCTGGGGATCTGGTCCCATAAAGGTTACACCCTGGGAACCTTACAGGGCACCTCTGCTCTGTCACTGTGAGTCGGAAATCGACTCCACCACACACAACAGCAGCAACGTGAGAGCATATATTCTTTGAGGGCAAGATCAGCTTGATTTATTTGCATGTTCCCAAAGCAACAGTCATGCCTGGGTTCAGTAAACATTTGCATAGAGGGAATGAACTGTGTCACTGTGTAAACCAGCACTGCTGTGTGGGGCAGTTCACCCCGCACGTAAGACCTGGCAGAAGTCGCTGCTCTGGGTAAAGAATCCAAGGCCCAGCTGTGACACATAAATTCCACTCCTTCCCGGATGGGAAGGGGGATGACCACCTGTTTCCGGCAGGCCCCAGCATGAAGCAGCAGCTGGCCTAAGGCCAAGGCTTTGCAACTGACCCAAGCAACTCTCCCGCCCTTCCTCCTGCATTTCTGCCAGTGTTTCGTTTTCATCTTCCTGTACCAGGTCCCCAAGCAGCCCATCCATAGCAAACCCTCTCTGCTTACCCCTCCCTGTGGGAGAAGGGCTCCAGGTTGTAAGCCTCCTCCCCTTCTCGTCCTGCTCCCTGTAACTGTTTTTCACTTGGTGGTGGCTGTGGATGGACATGTTCTTAACACTCTTTCATGCCACCATCCTAAACCTCCCTTGGCTCTGTTTTCCTTCTCCCTCCCTTAGATTATCAATCTGCTTGGGAGCAAGGGAATTAAATAAATAAATACACACACACACACACACACACACACCCCAAAACCAAACTCAGTGCCATTGAGTTGATTCCAATTCATAGTGACCCCCTTTGGGTTTCTGAGATGGTAAACCTTTACTGAAGTCGATTGCCCAGTCTTCCTTCTGTGGAGTTGTTGGTGGATTTGAATTGCCAACCTTCTGGATAGCAGTCACATGCCTTAGGACTACGCCATATGTTTTATGGTGTACATTTTCACTAAAGTGTGTGTGTGTGTGTGTGTGTGTATAAATAGATCATAGCAACCCCTCCTTGAGTTTCTGAGGTGGTATCTCTATGGAAATAGATAGTAGCCCAGTCTCCCTTCTGAGGAGTGGCTGATGGATTTGAACCACCAGCCTTCTGGTTAGCAGCCAAATACCTTAGGCACTATGCCACCAGAGCTCCGTGTGTGTGTGTGTGTACACACACATATACACACACATATACATATTTAGTGAGAATATACACCACAAAACGTACACCACTTCACCAGTTCCTACATGAACAACAATTCAGTGGCATTAGTCACAGTCCTCAAGTTGTACCACCTTTCTTGACAACCTTTTCCAAACGACTTTACCATGATTAACACAAGCTCACTGTTCCCCCTAAGCTTCTCATCTGTCCTTTTGAGTTGCTATTGTCAGTTTGATCACATGTAAATCATTCTTAAAAGAGTGTAATGCTTCATGCAGACATTCTTTTCTAGTTAGGCTAAACTGTTATTGGTTCAAAGATAACTTGAGGACATAGTTTTGAGTTCAAGGTTTAACGATTTTCCCAGGTTAATAGTTTCAGTGAGGTCATCTGACCTCACTGGCTCCAGAAAGTCTGGATTCCATGAGAATTTGAAATTCTGTTCTGTGTTTTCCCCCTTTTGATCAGGATTCTTATGTAGAATCCTTGGTCAAAATGTTCAGTAATGGTTGCTGGACACCATCCTGTGCTTCTGATCTCCTGGCACAGGAGGCAGTTGTTCATGGAGGCAGTTGGACACATTCTTTTTCTTCCACTAATTCCTGACAGAAGGGAGTGAATTAATCTAGAAATTTCCTTTAAAACCTAGGAATTTGAATTGAAACTCTTTGTTTTGAGGGTGCAAGGTAGCTCTTTAGAACAGAAAGGCATGAACAAATGGACCTGTTTCAGATGACAGTCCTGAAGTCTGGCGCTCACTCACTAAGATCTGTGGGCTTAGTCAGGACCACGTTTTTCTGATCTGTAGGGGCCAGTGTCTGCGAGATTGGGTTGCTGTGATATTAAGTGAGGGAGTGTGGACACACAGCAGGAGATGAAAATGTAATTCCTTTCTTACAGTTTCCAGAGATGCAGAGGAAAATCTCATCTTGGTTCAGAGTTTGCACTTTTGAATTTTAAATAATTTAAGTAGGTCTGAAAGATGATGGACTTGGGAGGGTCCATTCCTGCTGGTTCGCTGCCCACAGCAAATGCTGACTGTTGGTTCCTCTAAAGAGGATTGAAGGTCATCCTGCAAAGCCACCGTGGGGCGGACAGCCGTGTGCCAACGTGTAAAGCAGTGACCTTCCAAGTACATCCTGACTAAGGGTGACGATGCCAAATTGTTGGGGAATACTCAGGAACTTCGGTTCTGCAGGGGCTCCCTTGTCTGATGGACAATGGCACGCCTTCCTCCTTGTGAGACCTCGGACGGCTGAGTGAACTGGGAGAGTGTGCGGGGAAATCAAACTCCACCCGTCACAGCTGTCAGGATGATCACGTCACGCTCGCTGCACTTTGCAAAGCTTTTGGAGGTAACCCTCCTCATTAATAACCTCTGCTACGTTTTCTTGCCTCCTCAAACTTGGATTCCCAAACATTAGGAAAAGAACGCGGTCTGGCACCGACTGGGGTTAAAGCACAGGAACTCGGGTCCAAGGCCGAAGCCCTTTGGACTTTGTGCTTACATGGTGGCATCACCAGGGTTGGTACCACCAGTGCAGTAACTCATGGTGTCCCCTTCCCCGCCATGGACCTCCTCCTGTACCAGACCACACAGAATCCTTAGTAACGTTTATTACCAATTTTATCATAGGATAATATGATATAGTTGTAAATTGCTTAAATATGTCGTATTTCTTCGAGCATGTGAATAACTAGCAACAGAATTGTTTTGAAAAGTCTTTCTACAGTGAATTACATGATTAGTAATTGAGCAGAAGCCTTTTAAGAATTTTCTCCTTTTTCTTTAATTACTACTTCATTCTCAAAAAACGTTACGGATATAGAGTCACAAATACTAATTACCACAATATTGTAGGTAACATACCAGAAAGTGTGACAAAATCAGCAACTATAAAAACACTGGCAGCTGCTAAAGCAATAGCACACGTTCGTGGCGCCCGCAGATGAAGCCGCGTGGTTCAGAGCATCGTTGTGATGGGTCATTTTGACAGCTCTGACTGGAGCGGGTTAGAAGGCTTAAAAAGTAAATCAGCATAGAGTTTTGACCTTATAGGTCTGTTGAATGACACGCAGAAGCCGGGCGTACGAAAAATATTTTTGTTGTTATAACTTCGGGAATATTTTTATTAAAAAAAAATAATAATAAATTTCAGCTGAAAGACTGCACAAAAACTCTATAGACAGTCATTTTGGTGTCACCTCTGACAGCGTCACCTCGTGCAGTGTGCATGCCCACACTCCCCTGTGACACCACGGTACTCCTAAGCTAAGGAACATGGCAAACAGACCTACTGGAGCAGACAGGTTGTCCTTCCTGCCTTGTGTCTTAGAATGCTGGGGAGCTGACTGCTTTGGACTGACTGTTGGGGACCTGCTTTGGACACTCACTCAGACGTTAGGTGTATGTCAAAGGGCCTTTTATTAGAGAATATTGAGATGAATTAACCTTTCTTCGTGTTTTGTTTAGCAACCAGAAGCAAAGAATGATAAAAACCAAACCCATTGCCTTTGAGTTGTTTCTAACTCTTAGGGACCCTGGTAGAACAGCTCCATAGGGTTTCCAAGGCTATAAATCTTCACAAAAGTTGACTGCCACATCTTTCTTCCATGGAATGCCTGGTGGGTTCGAACCGCCCACCTTTCAGTTAGCAGCTGAGCACTTAACCACTGTGCCACCAGGGCACTTTAAAGCATGATAACTGTCTAATAAAGTGAGGAATCACAGAGCTATCAGATTCGTGAATTCCATCTAGAAATAGGACAGTTGGATCAGAGACAGTACCGTCTCAGGCCGTCCCTGCAGCAGCAGCGATTGACCACCTGCTGTCTACTAGCCCTTACCGTGCTGTGGAGAGTGTAAAGATGATAAGCCACTCTCCTTCGCCTCATGCAACTGGCCATGGCCAACTAGAGAGAACTGGGAACTGACTAATTGGAATTGACTGACTGTGATAAATAGGCCATGTGCTATGGGTGGGAGAGGAGGAAGATTTTATAGGAACAGAGGTGCTCACGCATTCGACTGAGATGTCGAACATTACACATTTCTCTGTTTACATATAAATTTACAGTTGAGCTTTGTAGCAAAAAAGTCCCAATCTCCTAAATCTTAGATGACTGCAGCTGTGTTTCTAGGACTAAATATAGTCCACCTGCTCTCTGAGAAGTGGGCCACAGTCAGCAGGCTTTCTGTGTTCCTGTCGCCTCAAGAGTTCATTGTGCAAGACGACCCAGGGTTAGCTCTGACTTTGACTTTTGTTCTCTGTGTTCCTGTCTTTCCTCCTTTTCTCTTGAATGCTGCTCCTTGGTCTTTTTTCAACCCCAAAGTGAAATTCACTTACAGGAAGAGAGGGCAGAGGAAGGAAGTGATGTTTGGAGGGTAAAGAAATGGAGATTTGAGCAACTGTTAAGTTCTGGGTTCCAAGTGAAGCAGTCAGCATCAGGGGGGTTGTTAACAGCCCCTGACTCATGGTGACCCTGAGCACAGCGGTCCTGCCCTTCCCCATGATCGGTTGGGGATTGGATGTTGTGATCCATTGGTTTCTTTGGCTGTTTTTCAGAAGTAGATCACCAGGCCTTTCTTCCTAGTCTGTCTTAGTCTTGGAAGCTCCACTAAAACCTGTTCAGCATCCTGTTATTGTTGCTGTTATGTGCAGTTGAGTCGGCCCCAACTCGTAGCAACCCCTCCTTGGGTTTCCGAGGCAGTATCACTACGGAAGTAGATTGCCCAGCCTTCCTTCCGAGGAATGGCTGGTGGGTTTGAACCACCAGCCTTCTGGTTAGCAGTCAAGTGCCTTAGGCACTATGCTACCAGAGCTACCGTTTAGATCCTAGCAACATGCAGACCATCACTGACAGATGCGTGGCGGCTGCACGTGAGGTACCTGGGCTGGGAATCAACGCAGGTCTCCTGCATGGAAAGGGTGGGTTCCACCACTGAACACCAGCCCGTACAAGAGCCTGGGAGGACGTTCAGGTGGCCTTTCTATGGATGAGGAAACAGAGGAGAGAGAGTTCATTACTTTGTATAAAATGAAAAATTCATTAGGACTTAAAAATTTTTTTTTTCTAGTTCTGTGGAAAGTACACATAGTAGAACATATACCAATTGAACAGTTTCTGCGTGTGCAGTGGTATCAGTTACAGTCTTCAGGTTGTGCATGCATTCTCACTCTCCTTTTCTGAATTGTGCCTCCCCCATTAACATAAACTCACTGCCCCTGAACCTCCCATCAACCTTTGAGTTGCTGTTCTCAATTTGATCCCATGTCCATAGTTCTTTAAAAGAGTGCAGTGCTCAAGGCAGACATTCATTACTGGTTAAGCTAAACTCTGGCTTGGTTTAAAGAGGACCTTTAAAAAACAAAAAAAAAAACACTTGCTCTCTTTTTAAGCTGTAGCATAGAACAATGCTTCTTAAAACTCCCTGTGCATAGGCGCTGCAGATAGCCAGTGATGACATGGGATTGTGTTGAAATGGAAGTTCTGAATGGCAGGCTGGTTGTGGCCCAGGCTGCATTTCTAAAGGCCTGCCTGCAATGCTGATGTTGCTATTCCAAGGACTGAATAGTGAGAGCATTTGCTAGTTTCTCACCAGCTGAAGAGGAGGCAGAAAAAATAAATTGTACATCAAGGACATTTGAAGGGTTCCTGCTCTAATCAGCTGATCATGAAAATCAGACTTTTTTTCCAGTTGTCCTGAGCCCTGTTGATGAGCGTGTCCATGGTGACAGATCCAATCTAGTCATTATTTGTCAATGTTTCTGCAGTGTGGTTTTAGAGGCTGAAGAAGGGAAGTGTGAAGAAGCACTGAGCTGTTTCATTTCATTTTAAATAAGGAATAGTTTATACATTAATCCTTCTTACTGGTCTCAACCTACTTGGACAAGCCACAGCTACTTTGTCATTTTGATTAATTTATAATTTCATACATAAATTTGGATCTGGTGCACAGCTTGAAATAGGAAAAGAATGAATTGTACTAACTCCCTTTGGAGGTGAACTCCACTTACGTCACCAGCGTGACCATTGCTCAGAGCTTTTGGGGAGTTTCTTCTAAAAGCACCCTCAGGAAGGACTTTTGGCATATTTGATTTGAACCAACAAATGTTAATGAAGTGTATTGTGTTTTTACTCACTGAGAGTGGACCTAATTTTTCCTTTTAGAAACAGAAGTCAGAGCCGAGTCTTGGGACCAATACTGTTGTTGTTATATGCCTTTGAGTTGGACTCAACTCATAGCGACCTCTCCTTGGGTTTCCAAAGCAGTATCACTACAGAAGTAGATTGTCCAACCTTCCTTCCAAGGAGTGGCTGGTGGGTTTGAACCGTCAGCCTTCTGGTTAGCAGTCACGTGTCTTAGGCACTACGCTACCAGAGCTCCTCCTGGGACCAAGGTGGGTGACAAATCTGTTTAATACTCTTTATGGTCAGAAAAGTGTGCTGTGAAATGGGAAAGCCGCTTTACTTGAGTAACCGATTTGGAATGCTGTTCTTAGGTATGTGTTCCCCAAAGGTTTTGACCAATAATAGGATTATTGAGGCCTTGACTCCTAAGGTAACAATAAATTGGGAAAATTTCCAGTCAGTAGTAAATTCTATCCTTTCTTTCACTAACTTTTGTGGTTGAAAAAAAAAATTACTGTCAAGTTGATGCCAACTCGGTCCCGCAGGGTTTTCAATGGCTGACTTTTTTTTTTTTTTTTTTTAAAGTAGATTACCAGGTCCTTCTTCCAAAGTGCCTCTGGGTGGATTTGAACCTTCAACCTTTTGGTCAGCAGCTGAGCACATTAACAGTTTGCACCACTCAGGAGCGCCCTGTTTGTGGTTAGATGTATGTTTCATTGAGAGGCATGCTCCTTACTTTCTACCTGTTCTGTTTCCTTTCTGTTTATAGCCAAGACAGACACAGTCAACCACCAGCAAACCCCAGAGCTCAGGTCTGTTATCCCAGTGACTACATCAGAGGATTGGGGATGGGTGGACAGGCAAGAGTGGGAATCTTAGCAGTGCTGCCTTCAGCCTTTGGAGGACCCTAGGTCCATTCTGCAAGGGGTGGAGCACCACCCAAGAGCAGGATGGGATCAGATGTGTCCTAGGAGGATGGACAAGGCATGATGCGGAAAATGGTGTGAAAGACAGAACCCAGAAGGCCCAAGGCTTTTGTGAATGGTGGCCCATGGGGATGACATGGAGAGCATGGAGTCAGAGTCATTGTAGCTGCAGAGGTGCTACGCCTTGGGATGAGGTAGGGACAGGGAGGAGGTGGCCGGCACTGAGGCTGGGTACGTGGTGAGGCCACTCACCAAGCCCAGGAGCACAGAGGGAAAGCAGAACCAAGAGGGAAGCACAGTGGCCTGTGTTCGGGGCAGACCCGCCCTGCACAGGGGGTTGGCACTCTGCTGGGTGGATGCCACTTGGGCTTTGTATGTGGTCACGCTCTTCAGGGATAGGGGCCCCCTTGTGAAATCCTCGTGCTGTGTTTGCTGGCTCCTGAAGGAAAGGGCGTTTTGGGGAGATTTTCAGGTCAAGGTAGTGACCTTTGTCTGTGCTGACCTCAGAGCTACTCAGCAATGGCCGTCAGTCTGGAATCGGTCCAGGAGAGCTGGCTATCCCTGTCTCCAGCTTCCCACAGCAGCCTGCTCCTAGCCTTTGACCTTGGTGGCTAGTGTGTTTGTGTTTTAAGCTCCTAGGTGATGCCTTGAGGTGCTGGGTGACTAAGGGCTTAAGTGTCACCATTAGTCATTATTTTCCATTTCTTACAGCAGCGTGTCTTTGGCTGTGTGGGCAGTCGGTTGGCTTAACTCGGCAGTGACACTGTGCTAACATGTATTTAAGAATACATGGGGGTCGTACAGTATGTGGGGTACAAAGCTGGCTCTGGAGCACCGTGGCCAAAGGTGCCCTGATTTGGGGGAAGGGCCTTGTGCTTTTGGTTCCAGCTTTAGATGCTGATGGTAGCAGAGCCAACTCCTAAGTTTGTTTGTGTACCAGACTTTGTGCTAAGTGCGTAATGTGCATTGTTTCTTTACTTCTTATAGCCACCTTCTAAATAGGAGTTCTGGTGGTGCAGTGCCTGTGGCATTTGACTGCTAACTAGAAGGTTGGCAGTTCAAACCCACCAGCTGCTCCACAAAGATTTATTTACTTCCGTAAAGATTTATTTACAGCCTCAGAAACCCAAGGTAGGTCGCTATGAGTTGGAATTGACTAGATGGCAGTCCCAAAGAGGGGTCGCTATGAGTCGGGTCTGACTCGATGGCACATAACAACAACAACAACAGATGGCAGTAGGATTCGCTTAAATCATGAGACCGTCTGGGTGCATTGGGGCTGAATAGCTTGCTCCAACGTGTAGTAAGTGGTGGAGCCAGCATGGGACCCCAGCTGTCTGACTCCAAAGTCTGTGGAGTGTGACCAGCACTTCTCAGACTTTGAAGTTCCTACGAATTGCCTGGGTGTTGTAGAATGCAGGCTGTGAGGGTGTAGCTCTGGGGTGGAACTCCCATGTCCTCCTGCTGATCCGTGGGCTCCACTGAGTAGAGTCCGCACCATCGGGTGGCTCGCTTTAACCTCTTTGAAACTCACGTTCTGTGTTTGTAAGGCAGGGAGATGGATTATTGTATCCTCTTGCCTTCCTTTGAAGTTTTGTGAGAACTCATCGAATAAACATGAAATCTTTATAAATAATGAATTTTTATAATATGAAAAATGTTAGGTGGTTCTTTTTTCTTGTCTCCTCCTCGGTTTGTTGCCCTCTTCTCCTGGTCCCGCCCCACCTCAGCTTTACACTTGACTGGGTGGCACTCACCTGTATGACCCAGGCCTGCTGTCTGGCAGTGAGTCATTTGCCAAGAGAAGTGATGGCCTTCCGTTTAATCCAGTGGCAACAGATTGGGTTAGAGTGGGGTGAGAGGACTTTGGGATCCATGGCCTCTTTGAGTCCAGGGAGTAAATAGGTCTCTTATGAAGGTGATATCTTCCTGGGAGGTGGGAAGAAGGTCATAAATTCTAGATTGTTTATTAAATGTTATTGATCTAGAAGTTTAAACAGTTTCATGGAAATGTATTCCATGGCACCGATTAAATATTTCAAGGAAGACTCAGAACTAAGGAAGCAAGGGCTGCTAACCAGAAGGTCAGCAGTTGGAACCTACCAGCCGCTCCACGGGAGAAAGATTGGTAGTGTGCTCCTGTAAGGACGTATGGCCTTGGACGTGCGGTAGGGCTGTTGTGTTCTGGGTCACCGTGAGTCGAAATTGACTCGATGACAGTGGGTTTGCTTTGGGTTTTAGCCAACCCTTGTTCTTGCAGTGCCAACTAAATAACTTAATGGAACCAATTTAAAAAAGGTTTGCTATGACACCAGGTTTAAAGACAGCTCAAAGGCACTGAGCTGGGGGTTCCAGGGTCAGAGTTCAGAGGTGCAGGGCACAAAGGGGAGGGGTAAGCGCAGCTTCACGTTCTCTCTTTATTTGAAAAACTGGAAGGACGTTGATGCTGTTAGCTGCCCCAGGGGGATCCTGACTCACAGCCACTCCATGTGTGCAAAGTGCTCCATAGGGTTTTCAGGGCTGTGACCTTGTGGAAGCAGATCACAAGCCTACCTTCTGATGTGCCTCTCGGTGCGTTCGAACCACTAACCTTTCGTCTCGTAGTGGAGCACTTAACCGTTTGCATCAGTCACAATCTCCATTCACTTTCTCTCCTGAGAATTGCAAGGTAGCCTCTCGAAGCCCTTGAAGGTGTTCCTTCCTCATGGGAACTTTGCCATGAGCCACAAGGCTGCTTCCGATAAACGGGAGGGTGAAAGACTCAAGTACCCTTTGGCCTCTGCCAAGGAGCGTGCAAGTGAAGCAATACTGCACGACAGGTTCACTCCTGCCTCGCGTGTGCAGGCTGGGCCGGGCCTGGGCGGGGACTGGGCGCGTTGCTGATTCTTGCGCTGCTGAGTCATCTGCTGCAGTGGCTGAGAGTGGCCTCGGGAGACCTGCTTGAGCACCAGGGCAGCAGGTTTCAAACCCTGCAGTGGTTACCATGGAGATGAGTCCTCCCTGCCCCTCCTGCTCCTATGCTGGGGCAGAGGCTAGAGTGACACACAGAGGAAGACAAGCGCAACCAAGAGTCCCCAGCACAACTTGCAGGGGCCTTCTGTAATCTGTCCTTGTTGCAGCTTGGTCGTTTCTAACCAGCCATCCCTGTGAGCGTTACCTCCTTTCAAGGGGCTGGTTGAGTACCTCTCAACAAGCTTGCCTTGTTGAATGGAGAATCACTAGGTCTTCCTCAACTCCCAGCTCCATAGCTGAGGTGGTTCATCTTTGGACTTAGTGCTTCTCAGGGTCCTTTTGACTGGACGACTTTGACCATGGGATTTTTTTCATACTCAAGCATCCTGCCAGAAAAGGCAGCTGAAAAGCCATCAGTGGGCTGGGACCAACCGGGAGCTAGGCATGTAGACTCTTCCAAGGAAGAATGGCCAAAGGAGTAGACTGGCTCACTGTGGTGAGAAAGAATTTTCCTTCTGGAAGACCCACGGACCTTCCCCTTCCTGCTTCCTTAACCCTTCAGATTCAGCATGGTCTTGCTTTTACCTGGCCCCTTCATTCATTCTCATCATCATCTTTGTCCGTTTGACATCGTGTTAAGAGATATGGTCACGTGTGAGTTGAGTTGCAGCCGCTCCCTTTCTTTCTCTATCGTACTCAGCACCATAGGCTGCTACACATAGTAGGTACTCATATACTTAAGTGGAAATCATCACAGACCACTGAAAACTCACTGTGGGAGCTGAGACCGGGGGCCTAGCTGGGTCCATTGCACGAATCCAGCCCTTTTTCTTGGATGGAGACATTACTGTGTATAAGGCCTTGCTCATGAAAGTGGCTTCGTCCCCTTCCCGATTTGCAGCAGTGACAGGGAGTCTGTCCATCAAGGAATGAAAGGAAGTAGATGTGTTTAAAAAGGGGAGCTCAGCCATGCTTGCAGCTGGACA
Organism: Orycteropus afer afer; assembly: GCF_000298275.1. Classification (NCBI taxonomy): domain Eukaryota; kingdom Metazoa; phylum Chordata; class Mammalia; order Tubulidentata; family Orycteropodidae; genus Orycteropus; species Orycteropus afer. The sequence continues at coordinate 5,690,559 of NW_006921693.1, forward strand.
TTTAAGCTGCTTTTGCAGCAATTCCCAAAGCTGCAGTTTGTGTGTGTGTGGGGGGGTGCCCTAGCTGGCCTTCTAGCTCAGCACCAGGATGGGGCCGGTCCTGGGGGCAGGGGAGCCTCACAAACAGATGGTCCGTTCCAGCTGAACTTGACCATGAAAGCCGCCTGTGTTTGAGAACTGAAAGTCTGTGTCTGAAAGTGCTGGTCTGTCTAAAGTTTCAGCTTTTGTGATCCTAAAGTTGTCAACCGTGGACTCATTTCTCTGGGTTGTAGTACTGCCTGGGGCAGAATTGTTTTGATGGATTCAACTCAAAGCTTAGCAGGATTCTACTACTTGGCCAAAAATAAATAAATAAATAAATAGCCCTGGCTCTTGGGTAGGACTTTGCATGCTATAATGTGTATTTTCTGTAATGTATTTCACATGTTTCTTGCTAGAATCTTACAAGGTGGGTGAAGAATCCCACTTAACAGATGAGCACACTGAGGAGCTCTGGTAGCACAGCACCTAAGGCACTTGACTGCTAACCAGAAGGCTGACGGTTCAAACCCACCAGCCACTCCTCGGAAGGAAGGTTGGGCAATCTACTTCCGTAGTGATACCGCCTCGGAAGCCCAAGGAGGGGTCGCTATGAGTCGGGTCCGACTCGACGGCACATAACAACACACTTAGGTTCAGAGAGATCAAGTGTCCTCTCCACAGTAGCGTAATTAGCAGGAGGCAGAGCCAGGACATGAGTCTAATCCTGACAAACAAGGTTGACATCCATTTGCACGGTGCCTTCCCTCTCCTTAAGGTGAAAGCCACCTTAAGCCATCTCCTTTCTGGCTCCTAAGCCAAAAGCCATGCCCAGGGAGACATTTCCCTGAAAAGAGGATTTGTCACTTTGGATCCCAGATCCACACACCAGGCTTTGACGGATTTAGGGCCACGTGCTTGAAAAGCCACCGATGTCTGTAGCTGGGGAAATGTGGGCATGTCGTTTGAAGCATCTATCTATGAAACAAGGACAGTGAGTATCAGGGAACTGCCAGACATTTGCCAGACATCTGCCATTGGTAAGGTGCAAGGTTGGTAGCAGCCCTATGTATAGGCCTCATTCATTGCTGTACCCACAGTTCTCCACTTTGGGGTGGCGTCCAGTCTCCTCCTTACAACTGTTGCTGGCCTCCATTCACCTGAGCAGACGTGAGTTTCAGTGCTATCAACGTGCCTGGCAGTGCACAGATACTTGGCCATCCCGATAGTGCCTCAGCCTCAGCCACAGCCAGACTAAAGTGCCTCTTCTTTGCTTCCATGTCATTAGTGGAACACTCAGGTGGAGGTCACTTGGGCTTGACATGTCAGACTGTCTTTGATGCGTGTTCCTGCCTCCTCTTATTCGTCATTCTCTTGCCATCAGGCTAGTTCGATGCTGCTTCCCATGGAACTCTTGTACCCATCTCTTCCTTCTCTTTTTCCCTGTCACATCACCTCCTAAGTCTAGACTGCCTTTGGCCACCTGTCCCCTGGCCCATGTCTCCCACCGGGTCTTCTTTCACGACCTGCATGGAGCATCTTTGGAGAGTGCCTCTGCCCTGCTCAAAGAGGTGCCACCCTGTTGCCCTCTGATCACTGTGGCATTTGGTTAGAGCTCTTTATAGAGCACATGAGCTAGAAAGTAGTGTGATAACTTGTGTGTACTCACGTCTCCCCTGTGGTCACCGTGGAGAGTACGGGTGGTAGTACACAGGCCTTTGCCTGGAACAGCCTTCTCGACAATGCACGTGAGTGCTGAGTAGCCTGTTGAAATGGGGCTGCAAGTCCATCTTGCCCCTTTGTTTTAAGCTGTTCTAACCAGCACATAAGGAGTCCTGGTGGCACAATGATTAAGTGCTCAGCTGCTAACTGAAAGATTGGTAGTTGGAACCCAACCAGCAGCTGTGGGAGAAAGACCTGGCAGTCTGTTCCTGTAAAGATTAGAGCCTTGAAAACCTTGTGAGGCAGTTCTTTTCTGTTACGTGGGGTCTCTAGGCATCAGAGTTACGATTCCCTGGATGGTGTGAATGATTAATATGCTCACATACTAACCAAAAGTTCGGAGGATCAAGTCTACCAGAGGCACGTGGAAGAAAGCCTACCAATCGACTTCTGAAGAAACAGCTGATGAAACCTGTATGGAGTGCAGTTTGACTCTGACCCCCATGGGTCGCCATGAGTCGGAATCAACCTAAATGCCACTGGCTTTAAGGGAGAATCAGGAGCCTTGTGGGAAGACTGACAGGGAATCATTTACGAGAGGGCACGACCTCCTCTTCTAGCTGATCCAAAAGACGGTGTCACAGTGCTGTGATGTCAGATACTCCTGTCCCTGTCCCTGAGCCCGATTTTCTGGTTCCAGCTCAGGGAAGCTTGCCCTCCTTGTAGCTCCTCCCCTTCCCGGGACGGGATGGGGGCCAGGGAAGAGCTGACTCCCTCTACTTGACTCGTGAGCCCATGGCCAGGGTTAATAAGGCCTTTATAAACAGTGCTTCAAACAAAACCTGAGGCTATTAAATATTTAATTGAATTATTATACTGTGAGGATATTGTGACTCATATTGAAAACTAATCACCCTCCTTTTTATCTGGGCCTTGGAAGATAGAGCCCTGGGTAAATATTCACAGGTCAGAGCCATGGTGACGGCAATGGCATTAATTGTTTTGTTTCCTCCCGCGTTTGGGTGGGGGAGTGGGGAAGAAAGGGATGTGTGGGAAGGAAGAGACTTTATTAAACGCCTTTATGGGTGGAAGGGCCTAGTGATCAGGGTGTCTGTGGTGGGTGCCACTCCTCCTCCTCCTCCTCCTCCTGCTGTCTTGATTCCCTGGAGGGATGCAGGGCAGGGCTGGAATGTGGGTGGAGATGGCCTTTGACCCACAAGAGGAGTGTTCAGTAAGATAAAGGGCTCCCAGTCCAGTCATTCAACTTATTTTTCATGTGCAAGATCAGAGCTCGATGAGGCGTTGAAATTCCATTGTTCTTGTATCTTCATTCAGTTTTCCATGCAGGAAGGAGGCGGAGGTGTTTCAGAAGTCTCCTGCTATTTTCTTCTTCCCCAGAGGGATGTTACTGTACTGACAAGGTGTAACCATCCTTACCACTGCAATGCCCTCCCACAGTGGTGGTGGTTCTTGTTACTGGGTGCCAGCCAGTGGATTTTTGACTCATAGAGACCCTGTGGGACAGAGAACAACTGCCCTATAGGGTTTTCTTGGCTGTAATCTTTACAGGAACAAGTCACCATGCCTTTGTCCCACACAGTGGCTGGTGGGTACAAACCACCAACCTTTTTGTTAGCAGTCAGACACTTAACCGTTGTCACCCCAGGGCTCCCTACACAGTGGTTGGGGCCTGGCTTTTTAGATAAGAAAAACTGGCTGACTGGAGTCACTTTTTGGTTGACTCCAGCCTATGCTAATCAGACAAGACCTTCAGGAGGCAGGAATTAAGGAACAAAAGTGAAAGTGTGTGGTAGACACAGGGATATGTTGGTGGCAGACCAGCTTTTGAGATGTTTGAGTGTCCAGTGTGTGCCAGGACTTTGTCTGCTCTCTTGGGAATTACAGACTTAGTCCAGTGCCCTCCAGGAATGTCTTACCTAGAGAGAAAGGGCAAACCTTGTCCCTTTTATAGTGCTAACAGAAGAACCCAAGCTGACTGCCACCGAGTCTGTTCTGACTCATAGCGACCCCCTTTGGGTTTCCAAAGTGGGGATTGCCCTGCCCGTACGAAAGTAGATTGCCCCATCTTCCTTCCACGTAGTGGGTTTGAACCACTAACCTTCTGGTTAGCAGTCAAATGCCTTATGTACTACGCCACCAGAGCTCCTTTCTATAATACTAGTACATTCCATTTTTCCATGGGTAAAACTGCCCACCTTTGGTTACGCAACCTTAACCCCCAAATTCTCTTGCACCTGTTGGAGAGGACGAGAAGAGAGGTGAAGCTGTGGACAGAGGCAATTCTGCTGTAATCTGTGTGCTGTTAGCTTCAGCAGAAAAACAGATCTGCAGCCTGTGGCTCTGAAGGGAGTAGCATCTGCCAGATGACACTGTCAGCCATGTGTCTGAGTTGGTGCAGAACAGACATGTGATTCCTGCTCATGGGCTTGTTGGGCCGGGTGACCCAGGGACCATCCATCTCATGGATCTGACTTCTGGGATACTTACGCCAGCTGGCTGGAGATTTCGTCTTCTGAAAAAGCAAACCAAATTGATTTTGAGCAGTGCAAACTGCAAACCTGGGTGGTGTAAACAGTTAACGCACTCCGCTGCTAACCGGAAGGTTGGAGGCTCAAGTCCACCCCTTGGAAGAAAGGCCTGGCCATCTATTTTTGAAACATAGCCATTGAGAGCCCTGAGATGCGTGGTTCTACTCTGACACTCGTGGGCTGTGAATCAGAGTGGGCATTTGAGTGTATCCCCATGGGCTTTCGTGAGACCCGCTCCCAGTATTTCCCATGATTCATTCCTTCTTCCATCACCCAGCAAATACATTCTGAGTACCTCTCTGTGCCAGCACTGTGCAAAGGATCAGAGCTGTACCCACAAGCTTTGTCTTGGGGGAGGAGACGGGAAACAAAGAACAGTGACAGGGCAGTGTGACAGGTGGCCTGATGGAGCAGGGCGCAAAGGTCCTATGCAGGCGAGCAGGGATGGCGCGAGAGTGCGGCTCAGTCTGGGTGGTTCTAGAGCAAGGGTTTATGGCGTTGTTAGTTTCTGTTGTTTGATTGTGATAAGCCACGTCTGACGTTGGACTGACACAGTGGCTGCAGTAACAGCTCAAACATAGCAATGACTGTGAGGATGGTGCAGGACCAGGCAGTGTTTTGTTCTCTTGAACACGAGGTTGCTATGAGTCAGACCTGACTTGATGGCATTGAACAACAGCATATCTAATATAAGTTTGCCATTTTTTGCTATTTTTAAGTATATAATTGAATGACATTAAGTACATCTACCATGTTGGCCCACCATCATTATTTTCTCATTCCAAAACTTCTCATCACTCACACAGCAAAGAAACTCTGGACCCATCAAGCAACTCACTCTGTTCTCCTTCGACCTCCAGCCCCTGCTAACCTCTAATCTACTTCTTGTCTCGATGCATTTGCCTACTTTAGAGTTTTCATAGATGTGGAATTATATGATATTTGTCCCTGTGTGTCTGCCTTATGTCACTCAGCATAATGTTGTCAAGGTTCGTCCATATTAAAGCATGTGTTTGAACTTCATTCCTTTGTATGGCTACATAAAATCCATTGTGTGTATAGACCACAATTTGTTTATCCAGTCATCCATTGATGGACATTGTGTCCTCCATTGATGAACATTGAGGGTGTGACCTCCTTTTGACTGTTGTCAGTAGGGTTGTGGTGCACATTGGTGTACAGGTTTCTGTTTGACTCCTTGCTTTCACGTTTCTTGATGATATACTCAGTGGAGGTGCTGAGTCATATGGTAGTTCTGTGTTTAGCTCTGAGGACCCCCAGAGCTACTGGTGGTTCTACTCTGACTCTCGTGGGCCATGAATCAGGGTGGGCATTTGAGCATATCCCCATGGGCTTTCGTGAGACCCGCTCCCAGTATTTCCCATGATTTGTCCCTTCTTCCATCACCCAGCAAATATATTCTGAGTGCCTCTCTGTGCCAGCACTGTGCAAAGGATGAGAGCTGCTGAAAACAAAAAGGGTTTGTTTGTTTTTGTTTTATTTATTGATGTTTTTTGTTGAGAATATACACAGTAAAACATACATTAATTCAACAGTTTCCACATGTCCAATTCAGTGGCATTCGTTCTTCACGTTTTGCCACCATTCTCACCCTCCTTTTCTGGGTTGTTCCTTCTCCATTAACATACTCACTGCATCCTGAGTTTCCTATCTAATCTTTCGAGTTGCTGTTGTTGGTTTGATCCCGTAAAGACAGATCTTGAAAGAGCACGGTGTTCAAGGCAGACCCGAACCATTGTTGGGTTTCAAGAAGACTTCAGGAGATATTTTGGCTTAAGGTTTAAAGATTATCTCGAGGCAGTAGTTTTGGTGGTTCATCCAACCTCTACGACTCCAGAAAGTCTGGATCAACGAGAATTTGAAATTCTGTTCTACATTTTCCCTCTTTTGATCAGGATTCTTCCATAGAATCTTTGGTCAAAATGCTCAGTAATGGTAGCCAGGCACCCCAGGCACGGTTCTGAAGGCTGTCAGTGAGGAGGCCCAGGTCCCGGCAGAGGGAATAGCATGTGCAGAAGCGAGAGGCAAGTGCAGGGAGAGTGGAATGTTCAGGGCTGCCAGGAGGACTGGAATGCATGTGTTGGCAGCTTATGACAATTTTGTTTTCTGTGAATACTCTCAGGTGCCGGAGTTTAAAAGAATATTTCACAGCCCTGCCTTATTGTCTGTTAACATTAATAGATGTCAAATATATGAAATTCAGGTGAGCTCTTCTCTCATAAATATTGATTGCCTTCCATTAACCACGTACATGAACTTTTGAGAAAAACAAACTTTGTAAACATCTGTCCAGATCATTTAGAGCAAAGTACTTTTTCCTTGTATACTCCACCCAAACCAAGTGAAACCATTGCTATTGAGTCAGTTCTGACTCATGGTGACCCCGTGTGTGTGAGAGGAGAACTGCACCATGGGGTTTTCTTGGCTGTAATCTTCACGGAAGCAGAGCTCCAGGATTTTTCTTTCACAGTGCCCTAGGTTTGTTTAAACCCCCCACATTTATGTTCATAGTCAAGTGCAAATCCTTCGGACCACTGAGGGAGCTTCTGCAGCCATCCTACCGTAAACTGTTAAAAATCAGTTATGGGAAAATGATTTTGAGGATGTGCTAAAGCTGTTGTGAAGTCTGGAATTCCGTCACGGCTGTTCCCTTCACTTTGTTTCTTAGAATCAGATCTCAAGCAGCTTTATTATTGATACATTCTGTATTGGTTTCCTTCTCCTTTGTTTTCCCTGTGTCTGGGCAAGGCTCTCCTCACCCCGTGTCTTTGAAGAGTGGGTAGCTGCATGGTGGAGAGCCACTGGGGGCCAGGGCCCTTGCAGTGCTGAATTGGGAAGGCACATTCAGGAGACCCCTTAGCTGGCGTCCTGTTGAAATGGAAGGAGCAGACGTGGGCCCCTCTTCCTCTCTGCCATCCTCCAGTCTGGTCACAGTGGGTTATATGACTCATGTGGTCTTAGCAGCAGGTTGACCACGTCTGCCCTGGCCACTTGCCTGCACATTAGTTTTGTCAACTGTAGATTAAATATAAAAATAATGGCCCACACACCCTGCCCTGTGGAGATAACATCTATGGAAATATGTCTTGTGACAATGAGGAGCTGTAGTGGTCGCTGGCTCTTGGTGTGAATAAGGCCCAGCAATGTTATAAAATAGTGAAGTGTGTTTTGAGGACTTGTCCATTCGCTTGTGGAAAACTCCTTAGTGGACAGTGGTGGCAGCTCTTCCCAGTGTCCACTGAGGCCTGAGTAAAACGGACAGGCCTGGGTGAAGCCTGAGGGGTTTAGTTTAGAGACACTGCGGAAGGTGCTGGTGGGAGAACCATGGACTTTGGAGGCACACATCCCTGTCTAAAGCACATTGGCTGTGTGACCCCCGGCAGGTTTCTTTCCCTCTCTGTGCAAAGACAGTTTCAGAATAAATACTGTCATAGGAAGTGTTTAGGTAGCAGTCTGTCCACAGATTGAGAAAAAAGGCATTGCTCACGTAAAGAATACTGTTCCTCATAACAGAGGTGGGGTCAGCACTAAAGTGCCAAGCCAGTGCTTGGGGTCACTACCGTCTCTAGGTCTCATTTTCCATTTGCGTGATGGGAATATGAATGTCCACCACATAGAGTTGACATGACTGTTAGAATTAAAGTCTGTAAATTGCCTGGCACCAGGTTGCTGCTCCTGTGAGGCACGTATATGATATTGTGGTAAGTTTTGTCAGGTCACTTTCTTGGATCTCTTAGGCCATGAGAATTAGAGTACCCTCCAGTGGCACTCTGATAGACCGTGGACTGCCAGAATGAACCCCAGTCTGTGTTGGAAGCAGTACAGCCAGAGTGCTCCTTAGAAGTGAGGGTGGTGGGGCTTAGCCCCACGTCCTTTGGGCTTGCTGTCAGGAGGGACCGGTCCCTGGAGAGGGACATCATGCTGGGCAAAGTAGAGGGTCAGCCAACAAGAGGAAGGCTCTCAATGAGATGGACTGACGCAGTGGCTGCAACCGTGGGCTCAAACACAGCAATGATGGTGAGCATGGACAGGACCCCGCAGGGTCTCATTCTGTTCCCCATAGAGTTGCTGTGAGTCAGAAGTGATTTGATGGCACCTGCCAGCAACAGCTCATGACATGAAGCAGCCCTGGTGGTGCGGCAGTTAAGCACTTGGCTGTTGACCAAAAGGTTGGCGGGTTGAACCCACCTAGAAGGTCGATGGGAGAGAGCCCTGGAGATCTGCTCCCATAATGATTACAGCCTAGAAAACCCTGTGGGGCAGTTCTACTCTGTCACACGGGATTGCTGTGCGTTTGAATTGATTTGATGGCAACTAATGACATGGGTTGTCGTGGTCCGGTGGGCAAGCTCTCAGGTGGCCTGGTCAAGTGCCCAGGGACCGGGAGTGGGGGCCGGTGGCCCCCAGTCTGAGAAGAGCCTTGCTCCCTCCACCTGCTTCAGCCAGAGCTGGCCCTCTTTCTTGTGTGAAACATCTCTAATCAAAACAGGATTTTGCTGCTAAACAACGATTCTCTTGACTCTCTGGTTGGTTTGTTTATTTTCTCACCGTTCTTTGTACGTTTGTTTAGTTGAAAGCCTTTCTGAAGCGCTGGACCTGATGGGTTTTCACAGACCCTCCCAGTTTCCGTGGTTCTCTCATGAGAACTGGAAGAGCTGAATTTAGGTACACACGCTTAACGTGTTTGGCTGCCGGCCAGCTTGAACCTCAGTTAGAGGTTCGAGTACCCAGAGGCGCCTCGTGATCCACTTCCAAAGACCAGCCATCAAAAACCCTTTGGAGCCCAGTGCTACTCTGACACACACGGGGTTGCCATGAGTCAGAGCTGACTCAACGGTAAATGGTTTTTTTGATTGTTGATTTGTCAAGAAAATTAAGAAAAATGGATTAAAGAATACAGGGGCTTTGGACAGAAATGTCTGCTTATGTCTTGAACAGGTTCCCCCTGGGGCCCAGCCAGCTCTTTGTTGGGCACATGATCCCTTGGATATGGAAGATGGGGGCCCCTGCCCATTGGAGACAGTTCCTAGTTTCCCTAGACCCTGGGCTGTCTAGTGGCCATGTCACCACTTCTTACAACAGGCAAAGGAAGAGAAGCCTGTGTTGGCCGACAGTTTTCTTGCCACAATTGTTCAGGGAATGAATTCTGGGAAGAACAGTAAGCCAGGCTTTAAGTTTGACACAGTCTTGTGTGATAGACACGCTGTCCTCCCTCTCACCAGAAAGCATTTCCAGCTGTGGGTTCAGTGCTTACAAAGAATTCTGACTGGAAAAACATTAGGATTTGTTGCAGGCCAGGCATCAGTTGAAATGGTATTTCTTAGATGTGGATTTCGGCCAGTTCATCTGATGGTTTACCAATCAATTCTTGTTTTTATAAAAGAACCTGACCTTGAGGTGAAAAGGCAGTTGGGCTTTGAGCAAAGTGCCTCCTGGCTCAGGGATGAATTGAGAGGGGTCTCATTCTGTCTCCAGTGCTGTCAATCAGGGCGAAGTTAAAGCAGCAAAAATCAGAGCAGCCTGAGAAAGGGCCCTTGTTGGAGAGTACTAGGGGCTCATGGGCTCCCTGGGCCAGCCTAAGACCCAGGCTCAGAAGCTGTGCTGGAAAACTGCTCCCGAGAAGACACCCAGGCCCCCGCCCCGCCATGTGCACTGCCCACGCGGGCCACGCTGGCTCTGCCTCTGGACACAAGACTGCTGCCACGTCCACCAGAATGGAGTCTGGTGGCCCCTACTTCATCTTACTCACTTTGGGGGGTGTGCTTAGCCAGAAGGTGGATTGTGGCCTGGTCCCTAGCTGCAAGGAAGGCTGGGAAAACATCTTCCATGGGGGAGCTGGGCTATCCCTCTGGTAGAGAGAGACTTTGCCTAATTGTAGAAAGTGCTCAAGACGCTGGTGGCAAAGGGCATGATAAGAGCCACCACACTGTCCTCTATGAAAATATGACCATAGGCCCAGGATGGTCTCCTTGTGTCTTAAAGTTTAATGGCTGTGCTTCTTTGTACATGAGTGAGAGGGTCTCTGAATACTGATTAACCCTTACAGAACGATGGAGAAGTGTGACTGCTCCAGGGTGCTTTGCGGGCACCACCGCTGCATAACTCCCTGGTTTAGAGCCCTTCTCACACCGGTTCCCCTTTGCTGAGCTCATCTCTTTTTCACTAGTATGTGAACCCCCGGGGTGCAGATCAAGTCTTTCTCTTGCCCTGTTTGGTCCTTGAGTCATGGCCCCTGGTCCTGCAGGACCTCCTGTGGGAGCATCTGTAGGGGGACTGTTACCTACAGGATTGTCTGTTTCTCCCTCACCATCATGTGGTCCTGGGGACAGCAGTGTTGACATCACCTGGGGGCTTGTTGCAAACCTGGAGCCTCAGGCCCCGCCCACCCCAGATTTGTTGAATCAGAGAGTCTGCATTTTCACAAGATGCCAGGTGATTCTGAAGCATACCAGAGTTTAGGAAGCCTGGTTTATGGTCCAGAACTCTTCTCATAGCATATAGATGTGAACTTCAGCCACATGAACACATGCACTTATGCATAACTTTAGAATGAGTGGGAGTGTCTTTCCTTATCTTTGTGTCCTTATCATTTCTACTTAGGTAATTCCTTCCTTCATTTCACATATACAGGGCCCAACTCTGGGCCTGGAGTTGCTGCTGGATTGCTTTGCACTGCCACTTTCTTTGCACAGTTGGCCCCAACCACCACATTTTACATAACTTCTCTGTAACTCACAGCGCCTGTTCCAAGCCCAAGTCAACTGGTAGAGAGCAGCACTTGTCACCTTTGATTCCGACTCGTGGCGACCGGTGTGTGTCAGGGTAGAACCGTGCTCTGTGGGTTCTCAATGGCTGATTTTTAGAAGTGCATCACCAGGCCTTTTTTCTGAGTGCCTCTGGTTGGACTTGAACCCCCAAGCTCTCAGCTGGCAGCCAAGCTTGTTAGTTAGCTGTTCACACCACCAGAGGCCCTCAAGCCCAAGTAGCTCTCCATGAAATGTTGACTTTCCAAAAGCTGGCACATGTGACATGTGGAGTCATTGAGCTGTAAGCCCCAAGCCCTGCTGGGGTCCAGGACCACTGTACTAGAAGGAGGGTGTTAACTTCAAGATGGCAGGTTATGGGTGGTTGCCTGAGGTCAGATGAAGGGCCTGGGTTGAACTACTTATAAACAGCATGCTGCACCCCCAAATCAAGCCATAGGACATCACCTTGTTCTTGTCTCCTCTTGTTCCCACTTGCTCCTTCTGTGTTCTCCTTCTCCTGGTGGCATGATGGTTAAATGCTCGGCTGGTAACTGGAGGGTTGGCAGTTCAAACCCTCCCAGCAGCTCTGCAAGGGAAAGCCCTGTGTTCTGCTGTCATGAGATTCCAGCCTAGGAAACCCTGTGGGGCCGTTCTGCTCTGTTAAACGGCATAGCTATGAGTCGAAGTCGAACAAGTCCGCGTACCTGTGACGTTGTTTGGGCCCATGTGCTTACATATCTAACTTGCCCATGGGACTCTGGACTCATGGACCTCGGGGATGGCCTTGATTGTTTATCTCCCACTCCTCATGTAGGCAGTGGGTTCGTTGACCCTGGACAGGCTGTGAGAACATACTGAGGCGTATTGGTGGGCGAAGCTCATTAATAAAGTCACAGTGATTCGGTGGGTTCTGACTGGCTGAAGTAGCACCTCTAACAGCAGCAGCCGCAGCAGCATCAGAAACTTAATGGAAGATGGCTGCGCCAGTGGCTTCACCTCCAGCGGCTCCCCAGCGAGTTCTGGATGGAGATGAACGTCGACTGTCTTTTGCAGTCTTTGCAGAGGAACCTTAGCTGCTGACCACTCAGACCTCAGAGGGTGGTCAGTCCTCCGCCTTCTCAGCATGTCGTGTGCACATCCGTATCAAATGTACTGTTGTCAATCTAATGTATCTGTGTCCTGTATTTGGAAACAAGGATTTGCACTGCTCCTTCAGTGGGAAGCAGAGCCCTGAGGGACCTGGGGGTGCTCTCCCCTCTGACAGGAGAAAGGGGAGAGTGATACTGAGGAGACTGGACCCCCCTGAAGGCTGAAGAGGCCCAGGCTGCCGTAGCTCCCGGGAGCTGACTGGGAGAAGGGCGTTCAACTCAGCAGCTTGTTCTGCGATTCTGAAAAAGAGTAGTTTGAGGTACACCAGCTTCACTGCTGACCTAAACGGTTGGAGGTTCGAACCTCCCGGTGGCGCTGTGGAAGAAAGGCCTGGCAGGAAGCTCCGTGGAGCACAGTTCTGACACACACGGTGTCACCATGAGTCAGAAGCAGCTTGATGGCAGTGGTTTGGTCGGGTTTGAGGGACACCAGGCTGATCTGGTGGGGAGCGGAGTCAACTCCTGTTCTCGCCTCTGTTTCTCCTCCAGAACGATGCCCAGAGCGGAAACCAAAGGTGAGATGACATCACTGAGGTCACCTGACTCTTACTTGTGCTGAGAGGTACCACAGACTGTTCCCTCGACCTGGCAGAGGTGTCCTGACTCATATGAGCCAAGCACACCCGTTGTATCTGTTGGAAGGATTTAGAGGTGCTTTGCTTTGGTCTGGAGGGCACAGCTGCCATTTGGTTGAGTAGTTTTGAACGGCTATTACTGTTAAAATTATTTATTAGTTGCATGGGGTACGATGTTAGGAATGCTACAGACAACAGCCATCATGTGGGTGATGACTGTGTGCTTGGCTCTGCGTTTTGTAGACATGATCTCATTGAGTCCTATGATTATTCCCCCGTTTGGGAATGACGACAGTGAGGCTTAGGGAGGTGAGGAACTTGACCAGCTCAGAGTCCCTCAGACTGGGAGCTAAGATTTGAACTCCATCTGACTCTGGCACCTGGTACTTAAACTGCTGTGTCTTTCAGGGACTTTGATTAGGACTGGGCTATTCTTTGGGAACCTGGACTGGGACAGTTTGATTTCGCAGATGCAGGTAGGAGGTGAGACAGTTGTAACTGCCTGAAGGGAGGGTGCAGTATTTCTCAGAATCAAGCCAGGGATGCTGTGTTGGAGAGAAGTGTGAAGGCAGGCAGTGCTCTCAGAGCTTACAGTAGGTAGAGTGACAGATTTCATAAAGAGAAAACGTGCAGAGCCAGAGCCGGTCATTTCATCTGCCACTCAGCCCCCTCCTTTAAACCTTTTTGAGTCTCCCCATTTGCCTTGGGATGGAGTCACCTCCTGTCTCTGCTAAACTTGGCTTTGTGGCCAAGCTCTTACATGGTCTAGCCTCTGCGCACCTTTCTCTCCAGCCTCATCCCTGCCGTCCCCATGTCCATAGCCCTCTAGCTACATCAGGCTGTGGAGGCCCAGACATGCTCCCTCTCACAGCTGGGCCTTGCAATGTGCTGTTTTCTGTCAGAAGGCTGTTGCTTTCCTACCTTACACACTCTCCAGTAGACACGGTCTGGCCAAGCTGTGTCTGCTCTATCTCAGCTTAGACATAACTTCTTCCAAGAGGGTCTTCTTGACTTCCCCAAATCTAGACTCTCATCACATTAAATCATCCATCCTGTTGACCTTTCATTTTGTACCCTGGACCTTTAAGCTCCCTCCCACCCCCCATAATACTGTGTTTTTGGTGAAGAATTATATAGCGCTTTAAGTTCTTGTTCAACCATTTCTACAGAGATTATTCAGGGACATAAGTTACATTCTTCACAATACATGAAAATTCTCATTACTTCTGTTCTGGTTGCTCTGTTTCCATTAATCTAGTTCCCCTAGCCCCTTACATTCTCATTTTTGCTTTAAAGTAATTGTCGACCACTTCAACCTTTTTAGGGCAAGGGCTATTTTACCAGTTCTCATGTGGAATAAGGCACCCCGGTGATATACTGGTTAAGCTCTTGGCTGCTAACCAAAATAGTGATGGTTGGAACCCACTAGTGGCTTTGTGAGAAAGACCTGGAAATCTGCTTCTGTAAAGATTCCTACCTGGAAAACTCTATGGGGAAGTTCGGCTCTGTGACATGGGGTTGCTGTGAGTCAAAATCGGCTTCTTGGATGGCACCCACAGCCAGTGTGGAATTACTGTTTATTTACACGTGAAGAATATCATTCTTCGAGATGCGGGAGACGCTCTCCTTCCTCCCTCTGCCCTTTCCTCTCTGCCACCAAAACCGATGTACTGTGTGTGTGAGCTGCTGTACGGAAAATGAACGTGCTCTATAAACTTCCACCCAAATCCCAGTAAAATTATTTCTTTTAAAAAGGCAGGATTTGCCCAGGGATGAATCTGGGAAGACAGGAAGGTTAGGAAAGAAGGATGAAGAGAAATGGTAAACACAGAGGAAGTGGGAAGAGTGCTGTTACGTTGTGGGGATTGCGATCAGTGTCACAAACTAAAATGTGTACGGATTGTACGGAAAACCAGTTTGCTCTGTAAAGCTTCACCCAAATCACAGAAAGTTAAAAGAAAGAAAGAAAGAAAAGAACCCTCCCCCACCGCCCTTTGCCAAGAAACAAAATGTACCCGACGTAACACGTTGAAAGTGGGCATTTTTCCTACAGAGACATTGTTGTGTGGCATGGTGAGGGTAGTAAGACCTGGCCTAGGTGTGCAGTGGGTGAAGTTTATGGGCTAGCCTGGGCACACAGCTACCTTTCATGACATTATTTCTTTGGGGGAAAAAAATGACTATTATTATGATAACTAAAGGACAAAGTTTTCTGGAACATGTACTTTGTTGGTCAGTCAGGGGCCACTGGTGGCCCTGGTGTTGGCTTGGAAGTCAGAGATGTGCCTGCTCTGTGTATTTCTCATTTATAATGAGGACTAAGGTATGTGGCCCCTCACTTCACATCAGAAAAAGCTATACACCCAACCACCAAGGAAGCAGAAGAAAATGGTGTCACAACTTTGTCCTCAGATGAGTAAAACCTCCGGAGAATTTCACGAGTGATCTTTTTTCCTCTATAAACGCAGTCGGCCGTCAGCATGAGCTCCTGGCCCCAATTTAAACAAAGTTTCACTCACAGGTTCTAGGCTATTCTTTCCTCCAGGTGTCTGAGGTGGGAGACATCCGTTTGATGAGAGTGAACTGGTCTATTTTAAAGTTTGCCAACAGACGAAAGGAAGGGTGGGGGTGAGAACACAGAGCTGGCCGTGCTGGGACTCAGGTGTCATGCGGATCTTGTTCGTGATTTGACGGAGGCAAAAAGCAGACTTCAGGGTAGGACCACGACCGTCGTCGGGGGCAGTGGTGGTCCCTGGAGTTGGGCAGTGCCCAGCTTGTGCCCCTGTCCCAGCAGAGCCAGGAGGCTTGATGAACCTGTCTGTGACTGATTTTAGAGGTCATGATCCCACTCCCAGAACAGTCCTCCCAGAACACATTCCTGCTGCAGTGAGGTACTGGACAGAAAACATGAACAGAAGAAAAAACTGAACAAAAAACAGAAGTCCAGAACCAAATTTACTTAAGAGGATCTTCTGTTATGTAAAGCTGCACATACAAAGCAGGGAAGGGGTCTGGGATCAGATAGCTGTGGGTTTGAGTACTAATTGCATGATTATGCTGTTAATTGCAATCAGGTTGGCTTCAACTTAGCTCCAACTTGTGGTGACCCCATGGACAACAGAACGGACTGTTGACCAGTCCGCCATCTTCATGGTTGTTGGCGCGTCTGAGTCCATTGTGGCAGCCGTTGTGTATTTCCTCCCAACCTGGGGGGCTCATCTTCCAGTGCTCCGTCGGATGACGATAAGGTTGAAACAGTGTGCCTGCATGTTCAGGGCCTGGTGCTCAGCATCCTCCTTGGATGATCTCATTTAATCCTTGGTGGGTCTGTGGAGGAGATCGTACTGGGTAAGGAGACTCTGAGGCTCAGAGTGGGTACCACCCCAGGTCACATCACTGACAGAGGGCCAACTAAAACAGTGGACTGAGAGTTTGGCCCCAGAACCCAGGTCTTACCCATGGCATCCTGGGTTTCCAGGAGCAAGTTGTCCTGCTGTCTGAGCCCATAGCTCTTCATCTGTAGGGTGATCCTTGCGGGGTTGCTGAGTGGACGGAGAGGTGGGGTAGCTGAGGGCCTAGGTGTAGGTGCATAACCATCAGAGCCGGTTACTGCCCATCTCACGCTTTCAGGAGTCAGACCATCTTTCCAGGCCAGGAGAAACAGCCCCTAGAGCTCCCTCTTCCTAAGACCAAAACGCCCTGCGTTCTAACACACATTAAGGCGGCATGGCTGGCTTCTGGGATCCGCTTGCTTGCCAAGGCAGAGCATTTATGGCTGTGTGGAGATTGTCCTGTGATTATTTAATCCACTGGATGGTTGTCAGTCTTTTGATCTTAAAAAATAGGAAAATTTGATTTGCTCAGTCTCATTTTTAATATAACAGTGATTAATCTGCGTTAAATGCTTGTGTGTGCACTGAAAACAATCAGGTTGAACCCAGAGGCCTAGTGCTGCCAGCCACCAATCTGCCCCTGCCCTGAGGTTCCCTCGTGTGTCTGTCTTGCCTTCTCTCTTGCACACATGCTCACACTCGTGCTCTCTTTAAATATGAAGACACTCGTGCTGCTGACCTTCCTGTGGGGCTACAAGATCCCTGATGCCAAGATGTCTACTTGGAAGGTCGTTACCACTTTGTAAAAACTGGGAAAACCAAAGCCAAACTCACTGCCATCGAGCCGTTTCTGACTCATAGTAAACCCCATTGGGTTTCTGAGGCTGTAAATCTTTACGGAAGTAGACCACCACATTGTCCTTCCATGGAGCAGCTGGTGGGTTTGAACCACTGACCTTCCAGTTAGCAGTCAAGTGCCTTATCCACTACACCAGCAGAGTTCCCTGTAACTGGGAAATGGGGTCCAAAATAAACCAGAACCTCCAGGGCTGTGAACTCGTCCTTTTAGCTACATGAATGCAAAACCATCCTTTGTCTAATGACTGCTCTGCTGGTCTGTTCCCTGTGGGCACGTGTAGTCATCTGAACAGGGTGGCCAACAGCACCACCGTTGGGAATGCCCCAAACACCCCATTTCCTCTGTAATGGGAACATGTCTACTCCAGCCTGTCCCTCCATCCTTTGTCCTCTGCCTTGTGGTCAGAAGTCATCTTTGTAATCCCCCCCACACACACACATACACGTACTCACTTGTCACTGCTGGTTTTGAGTCCCCTCTGTGATGTTACTCACCAAATGAGGCCAGCTTGCAGGAGCGATTTCCTGCACAAACATTAAAGATTAAGTTTGCTGATGAAGTACTGTCAGGATGCTTTGCTGAGTTCTTCCCCAGATGAGTGCTGGGTTCCGGTGTGGGGACTTTGGTGGGCTGCCTGCAACGTCTGCAAGCCCCTGGCACTGGACCCCTCCCTGTGGGAGCATTGTGTTCTGGGCATGCACTTGTTCATTGGTGCTGTCTTCATTTCAAACCCATTTCTGTGAAAATAAGCCCACCTGGGTCTCTGACGTCAAGGGGAGCATTGTCGGTCCAAGCAAATCCTTTTCGTTGGCGTTTCTGGTCTTTGTTGGGATGATAGCAGTGGTTTATAAGGCAAGTTAGGCAACTAAGTACATGAGTGAGCTACTTCTGAAAATGAAGGAGTGGTTGAAATCCCTATGGATCACAGTGGTCCTGTCCCCAGCCAGTCACGGGGATGACACAGGACTAGACATTGTTTCATTCTGTTGTACGTGGGGTCCCCATGTGATGGGGGTGACTTGCCAGTAGCCAACAACAGAATACACTGACATCTAAAACCAGGTTGCTGTGAGTGCCGTCAAGTCAATTTGGACTCATAGCGGCCCTCTGTGACAGAGTGGAACTGCCCCATAGGGTTTTCTAGACTGTAGTCTTTATGGGAGCAGGTTACTAGGTTTTTCTCCCCCAGAGCTGCTGAGTGGGTTCAAACCACCAACCTTTTGGTTAGCAGTTGAGTGCTTAAATGTTGTGCCACAGGGCCCCCCTCTAAGCCAAGTTATTTCCTTTAAATTTTTGTCTTTTTCTCATATGAAATACACTTGCCTCAGGATGGCTGACTCAGGGACCACTTGCCAGCCCATAGTGACTGTTGAAAGATGCAGATGGGACATTTGGGATGTCATGGTGTTTGTTGTGACGGAAGCCGAGGGTTCTGGCTGGTCCCCATAAGGACAGAATGACATTCCCGGACACTTGTCATCTTGAAACCTCACTACATTTGGTGGTGTCACAAGACAGTTGGTGTCCCCATGTTCCAGGCCAGCTAAATCAGGAAGATTCTTCCTCAGACCATGCTGCTCCTCCGAGCTACACACATGGGTGACATGTGGGGTGCCACTTCCGTGTGATCTGTGCCCACTTTTATGATGCCCACCTTCTGTCCCTTTCTCCAGTCCTCGTCTACAAAAGTATCTCCCTATAAGTTACCAAAGAATCTGTGTACTTTTGTCTCCAAAGATGTTTCTGATGAGGGCCGTAGGAGAGCCGTACTTGCTGATCTGCAGGATGGCTGTTCAGAACCACGTGCTGTGTACGTGTGCACACGCAAGTGCTGTTTGTGCGGCGTGTGGCGGCAAGGCACACAGTCATGTCTTTGCCGTATGCAGCCTTCCATGTTGTCAACTGACTACCACCAGGGTCCTTGGTGCTGTTTCTGTTTACAGTAATTGTGACAGTCATGAATTTCCGGGTGGCACTGAAAGGTTGGGATAGAAACCAGCTCTGTATTTGAGACCTGGGAGAAGCTCCCTTCCCACCCTGTTCTTTTGTTTGGCCTCATCGAGCTAATGGCAGCCATTGCCAAAGAGACCAGCATGCTTTCTCTAAAGCTTCTGCTTAGAAAGGGATCAACATCTGCCAGTCCACTCCGAGTCACGGCGACCCCAAGTGTGTCAAAGCAGAATTCCGCTCTGTAGGGTTTGCAATGGGGGTTTTTCCAGAAGTAGATGGCCAAGCCTTTCTTCCAAGTGCCTCTGGGTGGATTTAGCCTTCCACTCTTTCGGTGAGCAGCTGAGTATATAAACTGTCCCTCCCAGAAAGGGAAACGTTCTTCACATATGAGCTCTTTCCTTCCTTATACCTACTCCCACTGTGTGCCAAGGTGTACTGAGTCTCCTGAGGAAAGCTCCCCACCTTCTTCCTGCAAACCTGAGTCTAGGTGACTGTTTGGTGGGGTGGTAAAGCAGAAATTCTGCTATGATGAGAAACTAGGTGTCCCCTGAGTCTCAGTCAGCTTCGTAGCTTCTGTACCCCTAGATGCTGAAGGTTTTCAGAACGTGGCTTTAAGAAATCTCAGCGTTGACTGTTGAGAACACCCGCTGGCAGGTCCCTTGTCCCTCTTTATATTCAGCCAAGTGATCGTTGTCATGGCAACAGATCAGCTCCCACAAAGGCTTTCCTAATAAGTATAAGGGAACCTGGGCTTCCTGAGATTGTTAGTAATTATCTGCTAAAAGAATATGCTCTGAATATTGGGAACATTTTAATGGGCCCTGTGCCATCCTTATGGGGACTTCTGGGGGCTAGTCAGCCCTGTGTCTTAAGAAGATTTGGTTCTTTGTTTTGCCTTCATTTTCCCCCTTTTGCTCATGTTCTTGGAAGAAGAATCCCTCTGCTGTGTTATATGCTGCCTTGCGCATAGTAGGTGCACATATGTTTAATTGTATGCGAAAGGCAGGCTGATTAGCCAAGCATTGATCTGAATGTTCTTTGGTAGATTAGTGTATGGATGTCCTCCTTCCCTAGATGATCCTGAACCTCAGACCAGGCAGCTTTAGGGGCTGCTGCGCTCCTGACCCTTTGTTTTCACCCTAATGGGCTGAAAGGGTGTGCCAGCGAGTCTAAAGCTTACAAAGAACCCCTCATTCCCCTCCAGGAAGCGCATCCAAATGTGAATATCTGCTGTTCAGAATACTATCCATTTGGTTCCTTTCTTGGAAGGAAGGTTGGGCAATCTACTTCCATAGTGCTACTGCTCAGAAACCCAAGGAAGGGTCACTGTAAGTCAGATCCCACTTGAAGGCAGTGAGTTTTGTTTTTGTTTTTGTTTTTTCGGTTTGGTTTTGGTTCCTTTTGTGCAGACATCTATTGAACCTTTATTCTGGGCCATCCATCTCGCCAGACATTGGGAATTCAGGGGCGGCTCCGCTGTCGTCCTCCCAGGTACACACAGTCTGACAGTGAGCACAGACCCACGAAGCAGTAAGCCCAGAACAAATGGTAAGTGCAGCACTTGCCTGTATGTGTCCTAGGAACCTAGGAAGAAGGCGTGCTGATCTGCTTCTGAAAGTTACAAGGAACACTCTGTGGATCACAACAGAGTATCATGAGCCTCCCGGATCGGAAGATAGAGTGGACTCTGCTGTACCAGTGATCGTGAAAAAGCACAGGACCACGCGGCAGTGCGTTCTGTTAGACATGCGTTGGCATGAGTCGGGGCCTACACGACACCAGCTACCGACAGCAACTAACAACAAGAAGCAGGGGGAAGCTGGGGGTGGGTCGGGGGAAGCTGGGGATGGGGCGGGGTGAGTTGAACCCCCTTGGTCTCTCCCCCTTTCCCCCCTCCATTCCCCCATCAGTATTTGCAAGTGCTTCTGGAGGCCTGGGCTGTTTCTAAATCCTCTGCAAGGCAGAGGAGAAAAGCTTACTGCAAGCCCACCTTTATGCACTGAAAAACACAACCACTGCCGCCCAGTCGATCCCGACACGTAGCGACTCTACAGCACAGAATTGAACTGCTCCATTGGGTTTTCAAGGCTGCAAATGTTTCAGGAAACAGACTGTTTCATCTTTCTCTCACAGAGCAACTGGTGGGTTTGAACTGCCAGTCTTTTGGTAGGCAGCCAAGTGCTTTAACCGCTGCACTGCCAGAGCTCCTTTTATATACTGAAGCCTACTTCAGTGTCCCAGGATGGAGACAGGTGAAGGCTGCCAGGGGCCTCTTCCCGACCACTTGGAGCCACTTTGCCCGCCACCGTGGCCTGGCACACCCACATCTTGTTTTCTCTGGACCGAGAGTTACAAGCTTGATTGCGGGACATCTGGCTGAAGGGGAGCCTGGCTTTGGACAGGGCCTAAGTGAGGCTTGTGAAGCTTCCCCAGCAGCACCGTGTCCCTGCAGTGGACCCTGCTGTCGTGTGGGAATACAATGACATTGTGTGTCCCACATCTCGCCTCCAGGTCCGGGACGTCTGGTCCACCTAGATTTTGTCTGGCAGGGTGCACATGGCAGTACTGTTCACAGGGAGTTGGGAAAGATCTCTGGGATGATGGCTTACTCTAGCCCCTTATGTTCAAATGTGGCTGGTGGTCCAGCAACAAGTCTGCATCCCTTGGGAGCTTATTAGAAATGTAGACTCTCGGGTCCACTTGAGACCTTGGGAGTCACAGTCTGCATTTTAACACCATCCCTCAGGGTTTCTCACACACGTTAAAGTTTGTGAGGTTCCTGTTTGAGAACTTTAGGCAAGGGTAGCAAATACAGGCAGCACCTCCACTCCTCATGCTGCCCAGGCAGATGTTGCCAGGCGACCTAGGCACTCTGCTTTCTAACAAGTCCAGATGCAGCCTCAGAATCCTTCTCAGCAGATGTTTCCGAAGTCCATTACCATCTGATCAGAATTAGCCGAGGAGACAAAACCCCTTAGTGCCTCTGTCTGTCACTGCTAAGAAAGCAAAGGAAACAGCTTTTTGCCTAGGCCTTAAGAGTTGAGAATTATGCCCCCTCTGTTCCCAGGGCAGAGGGAAGGAACTCTGTGACCACGAGCTGCACAGCTGTGGTTCGCTGGAACATCACAGCACAGTGGCCGTGAATCAGACCCAGCTAGTCCTCTGGGCATGGGGAGTGTGCTTGACTGAGCAGGGATGGACCCCGGGTGTGTCAAAGCAGAACTGTGCTCCGTAGGACGCTGAATGGCTGCGACCTTTGGAAGTCGGTCACCAGGGCTTGCTTCTGAGGCATTTGTGGGTAGGTTTGGACCACCAGCCTTTTGGTTAGTAGCTGAGTACTCAGCAGTGAGATATCCCCATGAACAGAATGGTTAAGAGTCTTGGCTCTGCAGTCAGCCCTGAATGCAAATCTTGAATTCTGCTGTGTGACCTGGGACAAGTCACTTAACCTTGCTGAGCCCTTTTGTTCTCATTTCTAAAAGAAGGAGAATGATACTTACCTTATAGGGACAAAAACAAAACCAAACCCCCATTGCCATCGAGTTGATTCCCATTGGGTTTCATAGCGACCCCCATTGGGTTTCTGAGGTGGTAATTCTTTACAGAAGTAGACTGCCCAGTCTTCCTTCCACGGAGTGGCTGGTGGGTTTGAACCACCAACCTTTTGCTTAGCAGCCAAATGCCTTAGGCACTGTGCCACCAGAGCTCCCTCTTTATAGAGGCAGGAGGGGTACAATGAGATTTTTTAAGTGAACATAATATGTTTACCAGTACCTGTCACACTGCAAGCATTCAGTAAATGTTAGCTCTTCCTACTCACTTGGAAACCACGAGGTCGCCTCTCTCATCCTGGGAGATGGTCAAGTCAGTACATTCTCAAGCAGTTCAGGGATGTTCAAACCCACTGCCATTGAGTCAACTCCAACTCACAGCATCCCTGTAGGACAGAGTAGAACTTCCCCATAGCATTTCCAAGGCTGTAAATCTTTAATAGAAGCAGAGCCCAAACCAAACCCACTGCCATCAAGTTGATCCCAACTCCCAGTGCCCCTGGAAGACAGAGTAGAACTGCCTCTTGGGGTTTCCAAGGCTATAAATCCTTATGAAAGCTGATTGCTTCACTGTTCTCCTGCAGAGTGGCTAGTGGGTTTGAACTGCTGACCCAGCGAAGCACTTAACCACCAGGGCTCCTTCAGGGATAGACAGAGACACCTTAAAGGAACAGAGTAGTTCTTAGGCCAGCAGCTTGCTAAAGTAACCTTGTTCTGAGTTCTAGAATTTTTAAGGATGGATGGTTCATCACAAGGCGGTTGGTCACCAGTGGATGCAGAGTGGGGGAGGTTTGAGGGCTCATTCTCCGGGCTGCCTGTGTAGGGCCATCCCGGTAGGAGGGGGTGGATGGTGGGCTCTCCTTCTGATGTCCTGAAGCATGTGACATCTTCTGACTGACCCCTCTTCTGCTCCTGTACTCGTGAGACCACAAGGAAGTTCTGAGTGACAGATGTTGGGCGTTTCCCCAGTGACACCCTGCAGCACTTTTCTTCCAGGAGTCATTCCATCCAGAACACAGGCCAGGAAAACTCCCTGCCGGAATACATGTGCTCCCACTACGCTTTCCCCGCAGCACAAGTGTGTCTGTGTTTTGTGTTTCCACATTACCACTCTCGCTTTGCTTTAAAACAGCGACAAAGGAAGCGGAGTGTTGGTCTTTGTGCCTGCCAGAATCTTGGCGTTTGCTGGCCTGACTCTGCCAGATGGTGGTAGGATTGTGTGTGGTTTTGTTTCCTCCGCTTTTTTGAAAAGTTGCGAAGTGGGAGAGGTGGAGACGTGAGATTGGCTGGAAGATCGTCTTCTGATAGGAGTTGGCAGCATTTCCCACCCCGCGTGTGGGCACCATGACGTCTTCCTGAAATGTGCCACTGACCGTACCTGGCATTTGCTGAGCGCACAGCATTAGCTGTCCTGTAAACACCAGCTGGGTTTTCCACTCCAGCCTCTTCTGTAGACAGTTGTGGAATAAAACAGTTTTGAACAGGAAACTCGGCATGCTTTTCTCTTCCTTGAAAACTGAAGCTGGCTGTTAGGGTTGCCATTGTCACCAAAAGGAAGTTTCTCTTCCTTTGTCAGAAACTCTAATGGTTTATTTTTGAAAATCTTAATTTTTTCTGTCCTAAGGAGCCCTGTGTGTAAAATACTAACGTTTCTCACCTATTGAAAGAAACCGGCCACCATTGAGTCGGTTCCAATTCATGATGTGTGTGTGTGTCAGAGCAGGCCTGTGATGAGTAGTTCAGAAGTAGGTCTCCAGCCCTTTGTTCCAAGGCCCTTCTGGATGGACTCGAACCCCCAACCTTCCTCTTAGCAGCTGGGTGTGTCGACCATTTGCACCACTCTCTCACCCATGAGTTTCCTCGCAATCAAATTGTGTATTTGTTGGGATGGTGTTTCATCTAACTTGCACATTAAAAATATTTGGACAGTTTTGAGAACGTTTTCAGGTCTAACATAAGGTATTTGGACATTGTTCAGTGATTGAGTTTGATCATTCCCTCTAGGGAGTGGAGAAGACGTGTGACCGGTACCAGTGCTGAACAGTCTGTGTGGTAACTTTACTAGCAGGCGCTGGGTGTTTCTGCCTCCCTCCCTCCCCTGTAGTTGAGCAGATGTAGAGCATCCAGTGATGCCGCCTTCATCATCCAGCCATCTCTTTGCGCCCAAGGACAAAAATAAAATGCTGATGAAGCCAGGAAAACATAGTGTGTTAATTTGATGTTCTTAATATCCTGAGTGCCTTCTTTGACCTTTAATGAAAAGGACAGTCCCTGTGACAGGAGCCAGCTGCCTCAGAAGTGTAGCCGAGCAACGTGGATGAGAACGAGAGAGAGGACAGCAAGCTGAGATCCTGAGGGTGGGCCAGGCTCTTACCGTCTAATGAAAGATCAGAGTGTGGTTCTGAGCAGCAAGGGAAGGTGACTCCTTCCAACTCTGAGGCCCCCGTTAAAACCCACCATTTCCAATTGGGGAGATGAAATGACGTGTCTGTAAGTTCCGTGAGGGCAGGGGGCTGTCGCCTGGTTGCATAGCACAGTCACTAGACCGTT
>NW_006921693.1:5716898-5718562 GCF_000298275.1 Orycteropus afer afer
ACATTGTGTTTCTCCATTCATCTTCTGGTGGACACTGGTTGTTTCCACCTTTTGGCTATTGGATGCCACCTTGAAGCATCTTCACTCTCCCTTTCAAAGACCATGCTCCATCATTTAAAGCTGTGAGGTCACAGAATCCTAAAGCATTGCCAGCAAGATGGCAGAGGGCCGACACCAGCCTCAGCGTGAGTCTGTGCAGAGCTGTGCCACCGCGTGGAGTGCCGACCTCAGGCGTCCCCCCAGGCAGCAGATGGTGGACCCAGCCGTGTGCCCGCCTGGCCCTGCCCGAGCGCAGCTGACGCACGCTGAGGCAGCTTCTGTGATGCAGTGCCTGGCAGCCTTCCACTGGCTGCCAAGGTGAAAAGACACCTGACGTTCCCAGAACTCTGGGTTCTGTGAACACAGGGACTTGAGAGAAAGAAAGGAGAGAGACTTGCCTCTTGTATTGAAACGGAAATATTACCACCTGGTGGCGACCTCTTCAGAAAGCTCTGAGCACCAGCACCTCATGAAGGTGCTGAGCACTGGACCGAGTAGAAGCTTGCCTTTTCAGTTGTTTTTGCTTGGCTGAAAGGAGGCTGGTGAGAAAACTGTCTAGTTCAGGCTTTGCAATTAACATGCCGAGAGAGAGAACGCTCTAAGGCTGGGATACTTTCCAAAACTCCTTAGCCAAGGGGAGTGTTATGGATTGAGTCCTGTCCCCAGCCCCATCCGTGTTGGAATCCTAACCCCTGTGCCTGGGTTGTCGTCCCCTTAGGGATTGGGTTTCTTTGTTAATGAGACCACATCAGTGTAGAATGTGTTTAAACCCAATGACTTTTGAGACAGCGGAAGTGCAGGTTAGGCCAAGAGACCAGTAAGCAGCAAAGCCAGATGCCCCATGGAGATCTCCAAGTAAGACTGCAAGGAACGCCACAGAAGTGAGACAAGCATCTTCCCTGGAGTGGACAGAGAAAGAAAGCTTTCCCCTAGAGCTGGTCCTTGAATTTGGGCTTTTAGGCTTCTGGATGGTGAGGAAATCAATTTCTATGTGTCAGAGCCTCCCACTAGTGGCATTTCTGTCACAGCAGCCCTAGGAAACAGGCACCAGCCCAGGTACCGCCTGCCTGGTGTGAAGGGACACAGCGGGGCAGAGAGGCACAGCAGCTGGTGGACTGTGAACCTCTGGATGCCACCGCTTCAAACTCGGTCCCATCACTTGGCTGGTGCATGACCGGGAGTGAGAATGCACAGAGCCTTCCAGGCAGGCCCTCTGGACTGCTCCTGCCTGGGCTCTGGCCTTCTGAGATGTTTGGGGAAGGGTTGCGATTGGTTTTCCCCGATGGTGCCCTCTGTGAGGTTCCCTTGCCTTCCCTGTGCTCCTCAGCCAGCTCCTTGGAGAAGGTGGTGAGACAAGGGGGAGTAAGCATTACTGCATGGCGGCCAGCACGTCGTGGAAAGACGCGTCAGCCCTGGTGGTGGTCGTACCTCAGGCTGGGCCTTCCTGTAGGACTTGGTTGATTACTGCTTCCTCAGAGCGTGCCTTAAGGGACCCACTGCTTTAACTGGTGCTGCTGCTTTTCGCTCTAAAATTTGCCACCCTGTGCCTTCCGTCCGCTCCCGCCCGCAGCTGGTGAGCTTCTCTCTCATACGTCCGCAGTCGGTCCTCCGCCTGAGCTGTAGGC
>NW_006921693.1:5720504-5721026 GCF_000298275.1 Orycteropus afer afer
ATCTTTCTCATCATGCTATTGGATACTTAATAGACTACAGCCTAGTGAAAACATGACTTTCATATGCATGGAAACCAAAAAATTTGTGTCTTGCTTCGTTGCAATATTTGCTTTATTGTGGTAGTCTGGGACTGCACCATAATATGTCTGACATGTGCCTGTGCACATTTAACCTAGGGGTTCTCAACTGGGGACTGTCCCCCCCAAGGGATGCTTGGCAACATCTGGTGACATGGTTGGTTGTCACAACGGAAGGGGTTGGAGCGCTGCTACTGGCATCAAGTTAGGTGGGGTCAGGGGTGCTGCCAAACTGCCTGCAATGCTCAGAGTGGCCCCCACAGCAAAGAATTACCTGGCCCACGGTATCACCGTGCCAAGGTCGAGAAGCCCTACCCCTTGGGACCTCAGAGGTTTCAGAGAACATTCTTCTGTCCAGCAGTTCTGACTGACTCCTAATTGGCCTCCAACAACATTAGCTCTTGGAGGCGCAGCTGAGAGGCACAGTGACTTATTGTAGTAGGC